>NW_017729016.1:2300261-2326706 GCF_001723915.1 Gavialis gangeticus
GGGCAGGGGGGGGCACCTCCAGGAGACGGAAGGTGAGAGGCGATGTGCGAACTTGAACCTGGTTGGGGTGCAGGGACGGGAGAGGGGCTCGGAGCCAGGACTCCTGGGTTCCTTTCCCACCTCCACCGTGGCTGCCTCCGGGCCTGGCCCAGAGCCCCCTGGACTGACTGAGGAGGCTCCTGTTGGCTAGAGCAGGCCCTGAGTCTAAAGCCATTTTTCTGCCACTGCCCCCCTGTGGGGCCATGGGCAAGTCACTTAGCCTGAGAACACCCCTGTCCCCCCTGGGGCAGCTCCAAGGCTCCTGCCCCTCTCTCCATCTCCTGGGATCATTTCTGAGGCTCAGCTGTGCCCGCGCTCGCAGCCCCTCCCTGCCTGGGTCTCCCCCTCCATGTGCCCTGCACGGCCTCCCCCGAAGGGTGCATGCAGATCCCGGGTAAGCCCACCGAAAGGTCCTCACGGGGAGTCAGCAGTACCTGAGCTGAGCTTCTTGCCGTGCTTTGCTGATGCCGGCCTGCAGCTGTCCTGCTTCCGGGCCCAGAGTCCCCAGCCTCGCCCTGCCAGCCCGGGCCGTGCCAGGGCTCCTCGTGGCAATGACTCCTTTTCCTGCCAGGCTTATCAGCCGTGAGCAAGAGTCACAGGAAGCACCTGGAGCCGGCGCGGAGTGGGAGGACTGGGCTGGAAGCCGAGGCAAAGGTGCAGCAGGCTGGAGCACAGCCCGGATGCCGATGGAGGGGCACAAGTGGCCCCCTCCGGCTGCCCCGATGGGGGGTCTGTGGCTGGAGGAGACCCGAGCCTCCTCTGTGGCTCAGCCTGGTTTATTTGCAGAGGGTGGGCACCAATGCCTCATTCACAGCGGTTGGCAGCTCCTCGCTCCCACTGGGCTCCCCAGCACCGTGCCTGTTGGAGCAGCTCCATCGCTCTGTGAGTCGAGCAGCTCCATCTCTCCCTTGGGCCGATGCCCCTACTGTGTCCTGCTGTCACCGGGCATGTCGTGGCTCCTTTCACCTGGCTGGGATGCAGGCCGCTCAGCCGTTTGGCTGGCAGCAGGTGTGTGACTCTGCACAGCAAAGACCGGTGCAGGGACCCAGTCCAGTTGGGCACCCATTGGAGGGGGCCGGCCAGGGGCCAGACTGGGCTGCCCCATGGCTTGGTTTCCCATGGTTCCTCACCCCATCCCAGTCAAAGTTGTTTGCAGGTGCCCGCAGGAGCGGCAGGCAGGCTGCTGCCCTCTGCTGACTGCTTGGGTCGGTCTGCAAGGCGCTGGCAAAGCAAGCAGATGCCACCCATCCACCTGCAGCGCTCAACCCGGCAGCCAGGCACCCTGGGGTGCCTCGAGTCCTTTCCAGGGTGTCGTGCAACGCCAGTGCTGCGGGGTGTGCCAGTGCGATTCCCGAGATCAGCCCACACAGGCATCCAGAGCCCTGATGGTCTCCTGCCTGGTGGGGAGCCCTCGCAGCTCTCTGCAGCAGAAGGACAGCCCTAGGATGCTTCTGCAGTCAAAAAGCAAGTGAAAACAGGGAGCCGGCTTTCCCCGAGGGGGCTTCAAGTCCATCGGTTTGGGGGGGTGGTCTCAAGTTTATGGAGCGTGGACAGGACTGAGCCACTGCTTGCTTCCTGGGGTCGTATGGAAGTCGGGGTGGAGCAGGCCCGGGTCGGAGCCGTGCAGGGTGGGCTGTTCATGGATGTCCTCTGGGCTGCGTCCAGCCCAGCTGAGAGCGTCTCAGGTGCTGAGAGCTGAAGGCGTCTGGGAGATGCGCCTCAGTCAGGGGTGACCAGCAGGCCCCAGCCTAGCTCCTTGCGGTGGAAGCTGCCGCGCTCCAGCATGCCGGCCAGGCCTGCATAGCATTGCCTGGGCCCAGGGAGCATCCCCAGCAATCGCCCAGGCACCACGATGCATCGATTCCCACTCCTGGAATACAGCCCAGCTCCAAGCCAGAGGAATAGCTCAGCCCCTGGATGGCTCCGTCTATCCCCAGGCGGGGGGCGGTGGGTGGTGGGCAGGGGTTTTGGAGAGCAGAGCGCCCAGGCTGCGCTGGGCAGGGCGAGGGGCTGGGTGCTGGGACTGGGTGCTGGGAAGGGCTTTGTACAGCAGAGGGCACCCGGACCCCGGCTGCAAACAGCTGCCTCTTGCAGCAAGGCAGCTGCACGGGCACGGCTGCTAGAGGTTTCCCAGCTGATGGGCCCCACCGTGGTCCCCGCACGCTGCACGGCTTCTCCTCCCCTGTTTCCAGCAGAGGAGCTGGAAGAGGAAGGGGAGAGGAAATTCTTCCTACCAGACAGACATCTCCCTGCTGCTGTCATTGGGATGCCAGGGACTGAGACTGAGCAGGAGGCTGAGGATGGCAAGGAGGACAGGAAAGGGGAGACCCGCCCTTGCACGAGCCACTGGGGTCCAGGCTATGCAGGGGGATCAGAGTGGCTCTCCAAATCTGTCCGTGCCCCGTCATCGGCCCCGGGATTGTCAAGGGCTGAGCAAAGGGGACTGGGGCACAAAGGAGAAGTGCCGAACACCTGAGCTCTGACCGGGCCTGCAACACGTGCACGTCCTGTGCCAGGGTGACCTGGTCTGTTCCCCCCTGGCAGCCTCCACCAGGGACAGGCCTTGTGTCCCGGGGGACGAGGCGCAGCTGCCTGCTGTCTCTCTCTCCCCCTCCCCGGCTGCTCCCATCTCAGCTGTACCCAGCCGACCCCAGCATCAGCCTTTGATGTCAGCTGCCAAACAGGCTTGGGGGCTATTTATAACCCATGGAGCAAATGAAAGACAGATGAGGGCCCAGGGCGCCCTGACCCTGATGGAGAACAGGGGCGTCTCTTTGCTGGACACAGCTGTGTCCAGCTGCTGCCAGCACGGAAATGCTGGGGTGGGCTCACGGCTGCATCCTGCCCCTGTTCAGTGCCGGGCGGTAGAAAGGCAGGACCCGCTGGTTCTGCAGCCTGATGCATGGCCCACTCCCTGCTGAGCCCCACGCTGGTTTCCTGGCCGCTTCCAGGAGCGAAGAGCCCAAGCCCACCCCTTCGGCAGGCTATAGCCAAGCCTCCAAGGCCAGGAAGCCCTGGCGGAGAGCTGTTTGCAACAGCTCTATTGATTTTTGGAGATGTTTTGCATGGATCAAAGCAAACTGGGGCAAAACACACCCTTGTGCCATGCCTCAGCGTCACAGCCCTACCCCAGTGAACCTGAGGCCACCGCACAGGGCACCTGGACAGCCCCACGACCTCTGTGCACCCAGGGTTGGGCTTCAATGGGGTGATTATGAACCAGAAAAGGAGGCAAAAGCACCACTGAAGCCAAGAGGGAAGGTCACCTAAGGCCCTTTCCCTTGGGCTTAGACCCCAGGGGGAACATCAGGTGCTGGATCTAGGGTGCGATGAGGTGTGGTGGGTTTTCTACACGTGTATGCATGGCAGGGACCTGTGTTTGGGCTCCTTGTGTGTCACCACTCAGTTCAGGTATGAGATGCTGGAGGGAAATGCAAATGTAAATGCAAAGCTCACCCACAGGGCTGCTCACCTGCAGCTCTCAGGCCCTGTAGGCGAGCAGGAGTCAGCCGGCAACCTCTTGAATGCTGCCCGAGGCTGGGCAGCCCCCAGCAAGACGCTGGGCTTGCTAGGAGAGACGGCAGCATCTTGCATCTTGTTTCCAGCACCCTGTTCTGTGCTGTGCTGTGCTGTGCCTGATTGTGGGGGGCAGGGGACCAGGTGACAGGAGGCCCCCAAGGAAGCACACCTTCTGGGGAGCAGGGACAGGTTTCATGGGCTTGCCAGGGATGCCATGACCAGAAAGGCCTCCGTGCCTGGCGGCTTGGTCCTGGTGCCCACAGCAAATTATGGAGCTGGGGAGAGCCTGGGCCTCTCTCAGCTGCTGCAGCCAGTGCCCATGCCCCCATCTCCTTCCCTGGCAGACAGAAGCAGAGCCCACAGCAGAGCCCACCCTCATCAAGGGCACACTGGTTTCTCCAGCCTCGCTGTGTCCCAGGGGCTCGGGCTAGGTGATCTTTGGAGGTCCCTTGCGGCCCAACTCCTCTGTGATTCTCTACGATTTGCTCCTGCCTGGGTGGGCATCTCCCCGGGTTTATTTGTGTCTGCCTGCACGCTCCAGACCTAATCCATCTCCCCGTTCAGCTTCTCGTTATCTCCAGCTTGGGATTTCCTTTGCCTTCGTTTCCTCCCATTAACCTGAGGCCGCCCTTGATGTGTTTCTCCCTCATTTTTCCATTTCCCCGCTGCAGCTGCTGCTTCCAGGATGTCTGTACTATGCATATTATCCACCCCCCGGCCCTTGGCTTATCGCTTGCTTTTCCTCAAGTGCCTCCATCGGGATGACTTTTGGTGCTGGGAGCGCTGTTTGCAGCGAGGGGGACCCAGACCCGTCTGCTGGTGCTGTTTTGTGGACAAGTCTACAAGGAGGAGTCCTGTTCCTGGTGCCGTCTTCTCTCCCTTCCTCGTTGCGTGGCTCTCGCAGCGTTTTGCCCCCCAAGCACCGTGCTGGGGGGGGATCATGGCTCTGGGACGCTTTGAATTACCAAGGTAAAACACAGCGCTCCTCATTGCCTTGAGCATTTTGCAGCCTCACCATGACTGGTTAGGACCTGAGACCCTTCTTGATCCAGGGAAGGCAGCCTTGATTTTCATAGCAGAGGCCCAGTTCTCACAGGCTGAGCTTAGGAGATGTTAAAACACGGGGCTGGAGCAGTGTCGTAGCACAGGGCATGCTACTGTCACCCTGCAACGGGGCTGTCTCCGTGACCCAGGTGTCGTGATCTGGATAAACCCGGATGGGCAGCGCCTCGAAGCCTGGGCACCTCCTTAGAGGGTCACAGATGGCCAGGGAGCGCTGGGACGGGGCCGTGCGGCTGTTCGCGGGTGCTGCATCTCAGCTGGAAAGCGGAGCCAGTGTAATGGAGATGGCTTTGCAGGCAGAGAGCTGAGTTCAGATCTTGTCACAGGTCGGCAGGGTAGATGGGCTCTCTGATTGTACCCTGGTTTGCACCGGTCTCCACCTGGGCCTGCTCTGGGGCAGCAGGGGCTGCAAGTGGGTGCGTCTGGCCTCTCTGTTATCCGGCCTGTATTGATGGCCCAGGATAGAGGGGAGATTGCAAGGGGAGATAGTCCAGAAGCTGCCCAGTATAGAAACTGCTCTTCCTCCCTGGTGTCCCAGTGGCTGCTCAGTTCTGAAGTGACCTTCCCCCCTTGCAAGCTCTTCCCCCAAGCCCCATTCACACGGGGCTCAGGACTGGGCTTGGCCCACAACGCTGTATCTGCATGGGCAGGGCCATGGGGAAGGTGCCAGGGCCAAGCTGGAAGAGACCCCGTGGAGACCAGCTGCCAGGGGACAGTGAAACATCTGCAGAACATCCCTGCACCACTCAGCTCTGGGTGCAAGAGACACCTGCAAGTGTCTCTTGTAGGATGTTAAAACATGGGTGCAGATGGTTGCACGGAGCAGCCGATGAATTGACTGGGGACGAGACCAAAGCCAAACCTGCTGGCTCAAGTTTCCAGCTCTGGCTCGGACACGTGGGCACACAGGAGCAGAAGGGAGCTCCCCATGCGTGACGGAGCCTGCTCCAGCTGTGGAGAGAGGCAAGGCAGTGATATTAGGAGCATCCCCCTCTGCTAGGGCTCTTGCTGCTCAGCTTAGATCAGACGGTCGTATAGCATCCTTCATCAATCTGCAGGGAGTTCCTTCTCCCGGTTGCTGGACCGCCAAGGCGCTGATTGGCACCCACAAGGGCTCATCTGAGGCATTGATTGACAATGAAAGCGCTCTCGATGCTCTGTACCTTTTGCAAAGATAAAAGGTGCTGGGCTCTTTATCCTTATTTGCACTCTGTAGCAGTGCTTCAGAGCCCTCCGTGAGGTTAGGGCTCAGCAGGGGCTGCATCTGCACATGGAGGCTTGCTGTAGAGCTTGGCTTCAAATGGCAGCCACCTCCTGCCAGCAGGATGGAAACGAGTCAGTGGGATCGAGAGGCTGGGGACACGGTCCCCCCAGGGGGACCGTGCCACAGCCTGTGACATGTTGCTGGGGTGAAGGACCCCCGGCTACCCTGCGCCAGCAGGTCCAGCAATAGGAGCGTGCTTGCGGGGGGCTCTGAGGTCGAGCACTGGGAATTGGATGGGATTTATTTCCCTCTTCAGCCCTTGTAGGAAAAGACGTCCTAGCCAGAGCAACATGAGCTTTGTCGGGGCCCAGCAGCCTTCGGGAAGGGTCCGTTTCGTGGTCATCACAGGGGTGCCTTGCCTGTCCTCATCAGCAAGGGACACCAAGCAGCCTCTCCTCTCTGGCAGCTATTCATCCCTGTCCTGCGGTGCTTGCTGCATACGGACTTGGCCGTGTCTCCCCAAGAGCTGTTCTTGGGGGCACGGGTTGAGGCAAAGGGTGGAGGGTACCTGGGACGGACCCTGTAGCTGAACTAGTTTGTATCCTGGCAAAGCTCCATGAGGTCGGGCAAGCCTCGGGAGGGTGAGATGCCAATGCAGCCCTGGAGCTGGTGCCCTTTGCCTTGGCAAGCAAGGAGGGCGTAGAGACCATCCCCTTGCAGCAGGCTGAGCCATGGCGAAGGCGGCATTCAGTTGGATTGGAAAATCTCCTTTGAACCGAGCTCAGTGATGCAAATGCCACCCCCTCCCCCCCACTCCTTTCCCTGGTGCCCAACTTTTTCCTCCTCCCCCTATAGAAAGAAACCCACAAACCCGCCGCCCCGTGCAAAACAAACTGCAAAGAGCGCTCGGCACACCAGTGCGGGGGCACCCGGGTGGTCCTGTGCCACTTCCCTGCGCCCTGCAGTTGAATTCATGGGAAATGTTTCTGTTGCAGATAAACAGGACGGCGGCAATGGTGCCTGCTGTTTTCAACCGAAGAATCCTAGTAAAATATTAGCATCGGATCCAGCTGCTCACCGAGCAGCTCACTGGATAGCGTTTCCCATGAAACGTGCTCTCGGTGTGGAGGGCATCGGCACAGGCGCGTACACATTCCTCGCCCACGCACACAAACACGCACATCCTGTGAATCAGGAACAGGGCTGCTCCTTTTGCTTGGTTACAAAGCTAGCCCAGCTCTGACACACGAATACTTCTGGGTTAGTGTTTCACTGGGGATGGATTTATTTATTTTATTCCAAAACTAACCGCAGATTAGGAAAGGGGAGCAGCTGATAGGTGGGGGTGGGAAGTAAATCAAGTGAAAAACACAGAGCAGAAAGACTGCAAGAAGGGGGGAAGAGAGGAAAGGACTAATGAAATAAAAATCAGGTGAGTAGATCCACTGTGTCTGGGCTGCAAGCTGCGTTTTCGGGGAGTCTCGGTGTGTACCCCATGCGGCATGAGTGCTGTCTTTCCTCTCCAGAATCACAGGGTTCAAATAAAGCCCTGTGTGAGAAGTTCGCCAGGCAGTTCCCAAAAAGAGATAAATGCTGTGAGCCTGGGAAATCATTCAAAAGGTGACAAGTCCTCTGGCCAGAGTCATAAGGAGCTGGAATAAATCGAGGGAGCTCTGCTGCAATCAACTGAGCTAGGCTGATTTTTACTAGCGGAGAAATTGGCCCGGGTGAATGTTCATTAGGGTTCAGCTTCTGTATAGTGCACATAGTTTATGCACACGGAGAACAGTGACTGCAAGGTGCTGTACATATGGACCGTGAAGCTTGCAGGGTAATACAGGCACAGCCGGTGCACATAGCTAATCATACCCACAGGTATCTTCTCTTGCACCAAATGAATATGCTCCCTGCATGTGACCATGAGGGTATTCACATAGGTCAACAGAATTAAAGGGGGTTTTGCAATGACTCAGTCAGTCCCTGAGATGCTCCGAGAGGAAGCAAGCGCTGCGATGACGAATGATTCACCGACCAGTCTGAAAGGCAGGCTAGAAAATGCCACGCAGTGTTGTGAATTGGGGGGGTTTCTTAAGAGTCAGCATTTTCCGTCCGGAACTGAAATGGGCGTGAAGCCAGCACCTCGTCGGTACCGGGATCATCGCACATGTTGAAGAAGAAAAAAAATCCGGACCTACACATCGGAACTTGCAGTCATTTCCACCTCGGTGTCAACCGCCCCGGACGGGGGTAGAGAACCAGACTGGTGAACTCTTTCCTATCTCGAGACAGCACCTGTAGGAAAATGTTAGAAAGAGCCGAAGAAACAAAAAGAAGGGCTGAGAGTGCAAAGCAGACATGTCTGCTCAGACAGTTCACATCAGGGAGAGGCTTTCTGAGTCATCCAAGGCATATCCTGGGTTGCAGGCAGGCTGTCTCAGTCTAACCCCAAGAGCTGGGGCTAGGGTTCGGCAAGGGATAGTGTTGAGAAAGCTGCACTGCTCATGCAGCTCAGGGGCTTGTAGGGCCGAGGGCCTGAGTCTGGACTCTAGTCCTGGCTCAACTACTGACCACTATCTGATGCTCCCATTAGGGGCCTCTGTTTCTTCTCTGCCATCTTGTCCCATTAATGTAAGTCGTTAGCTCTTAAAGTCAAGGCAGGTCTTTCTGGCGGCTCTTGTACAGCACCAAGCACATTGGTTCCCAAGCCCGGAGCCTCCGAGCGCTGGTGCAATGTAAATGACAACAGACTGGATCCCTGGGATGGCACAGCAGCAGGGCATTTTTCAAGAGATCAGACATCCCTTCCTTGTCTACTGGCCCATATTCAACCCTCTCTGTCCCCTCCCTGCTCCCAGTTTCAGGCCCAGTTGCAACATGCCCTCTCAAAGAGCATCCCTGTGCAGCGTGGACTGTCTGGCTGGCCCGGGATATAGCGAGGCTGATTCTGTATCCGGCCTGCTAGCAGCAAAATACCGAAGAGCTGCGGAGCAAATGTGCATGTGATGAGAAGATTGAGATCCAAGTCTGCCAGGTTACCTGGGTGCTGCCTGCCTGCCAGCTGTGCAAAATCACTAGAAAGCAAATGCAGCTGGCGTTGCCTGTCTCAATCAGTGAGGGGTCCCTGCTTGGCTGTGAGACCTAACACCGCGACGAGGCGGAGACACCTCCTCGTACTTACTCATCTGTTATGAACATTTTTGCAGGGACGTGTGCTGGCCAGACACCAGCTCGGGAAGGCTCATCCCCTGCCTCCTTCCGTCTCCCCGGTCGGTTCAGTTGGATGCTGTTGTTTGCTTTGCGTCCTCTCCAGGACCGTTGCTTGCTCTGGCTGTGAGCTGCCAGGCAGCTGCCACGCTGCCTGCCAGGGGTGGCACGGCCTGCCAGTGGGGTGTAAAGTGACTCCCTGCTCTGCAGTTATTGAGTTCATTAGAGGTCACCGACTCCAGTCCAGGAGCAGGATTTAGCTTCTAGCTTGAAAATGGCTCCGGGACCATGTGGACAGGGGGGTGTTGTATAACATAACCAAAAGAAGCTGGGCCAGTTCTTCCTAGAGAGGAGGCCGAGTTGGGGCGCAGAATCTGAGCCCCGCCAAACCCGCTGGAAACGCAGAACCGGATGGGAGCTGCGGGACTCGTGGGGCCTTGCATAGAATAGGCCAAGGCAGAGGGATGAATCTCACGCGGTTGAAGTTCAGGGTGGGATGGGGACCGCGAAACGGGATCTGCATTTCGGATCCAGGTCTGATGGTTATCTACAAAAAGGATGTTTTTAGGTTACTGGGCCTGGAGGAGCACTGGGGCTGGTAGCGGAGAGCACAAGTCAGTGGAGCAGATCATATATGAACAGCCCCCAGCAAGCGAAGTCGGGGGGTGTTTAGCTTGTTGTCTTGGATGAGTCGAGAGGACCGCTGGAGGAAGAAAGAAGTAATTTCTGCGGGGCAGAGCACATCTACAAAGAGCCGGGAGACATTTTTACAGGTGCTAGCATTGAATGCTAATATTTCGCCGGAGCTCTGCTGGATTGATGCTGGTGTGAGCAGGAACAGCATCTGGACCCGGCTTCAAGCTCGCTCTTTGTGCAGGGTGTGTGCTCAGTGTAGACGGTGCGAGGTGACCCTGGAAGAGTCACCGAGACTCAGACTGGGAGTGGGAAGGAAAGAGTTAGCAGCTGGGCTAGGAAGCAGCTGCAGTTCATTAACCTCCAGGGGAGGTAGGAACAGGGGGATCAGAAAACAGCTGGGAGTGATGCTGAACGGTCTGGGGGTGGGCTGGGGGTTTGGTATTCGCAGGTGAAATGTTTCTGATATGCTGCAGGATGGATTCGCTCTGTTTGTGGTCTCTCAGGACTGGCTCATGCTGCCGTCTGGACCCCGCTTCCTTTACTCCAGTTCAGCCATGCTTTGAGGAGCCAGGAGGAATTTGAAGGAGGAAGGGATGAATCCAAGCACCGGGCGCATGAGCAGGGACGGGGTAGACTCCTTTGCCTGCCTCCTGGGCTTTGATCCCAGTGCCTTGGGTAGCAACCCCAAGACCCAGCGTTTCTGTCAACATGGGTAGGGCTGTCCAAACCAAAACCAAAGCACGAGTGGGAGCTTGTTTCACCACTCTGACACCGTGGTATTAGCATGGGTGGAGCTCTCCAAGGGAGAAAGCCATTGCACTGATAAAGGAGACAGTCACGGCAGTAATTATAGCAAGTATGATGCCAGACGCCATGATAGGGAAAGTAGGGGCAAAACCCAACTGGCCTTTGATGGCAGAGGCAACACGATGAGACTACCCCTTAATTAATACAGCGGTTAAAGGAAAATAGAAAGAGGTCTGTGGCTGGCCAGAGAGATTATTTCCTTCCAGCGTTTGTGCTGGAGGACGGCTCCTCTCCATCACGAACCAGTGCCAGCAATAGCCCGCTCACAAGGGCATGAAGAAGAGCTTTCGGCGTGGCTAGTAGATCTGGATCCAGACTTAGCTCCCTCCAGTCTCAGCCAGCTACTAGAACAGATTCTAAGAAGTCGCCACTTCAGCAATGACATCTGGTATTTTTCTATGAAGTAGTTGGAAAAAAAAAAGATCTCCCCCCTCCCCTGCAAACTGTGCGTGGGTGACAGATAAGGTACCGCGCTGCCGTGACTCAGCGGTAAGCCTGTGACTTCCAAGAAAAGCAAAAAGCTATGGAGAAATTGTGAATGATTGGTGCGAACAGGTGCTTTTGCCTGCCTGATTGGAAAGGACACACACACCTATTAACAGAAAGAAATTCTTGAGAAGAAGAGAAGATAAAGCCCACTTCAGAGCTTTGTTCTAGGTACAGCTGTTGCTAGCTAATCGCCTTGGACTCCTCATCCTCTGTGTCTAGAGAGATGCTCCTACCCCTTCATATCCTGGTAGGTCAATGAGCCACCTGCATCACTGGATCCAGCAGGACCTTTTTCATTTGCCAGCAGAGTCAACACATGCTACCTGGGCAAGGGGTATTGGAGAGACGCAGTGAGCCATGTGAATCCGAAGTCAAGAAGGCAGGGTCCATTGGCCAATACCGCCAAGCCAACGGGGACCAAAAAGGCACCCAGAGCCCATCATTTCTTTAGTTTGGATCTAGCCTCTGTTAATTGTTGCAGCAATTCTTGCATTCGAGACGAGGCAGGGCTTGGGTGGGATTAATGAAAGGGAGATCCTTGAACTGACAGTGGACGCAGAGCTTGTTTTGTGTTAATTAAACCTACGCTAACCACAAACTGGGCCGTCCCCAACCTGAGTCCCTCTCCTACTCGCTTAGGAGTCAGCAGTTGTGGAAGGGACTGCTGGGTACACAAGGGTTATTTGGGGGGAAAGCATTGAGGAGGCTTTTACCATCAGTTGCTTTTGATCTTGTTTGACCACCGTGATGCCGGGGGTCGTTCTCTAGCCCAGCTGTTGCTTGGGGAAGAGAAAGCCCGTGGGCAAGTGAGAGGCACTGCTTTGCAAGGGTGCGCAGGGGCCACGTGTCCCTGTGGCGAGCGGGCATTCACGCTTGCTTCCGCAGCTCATTGTTTTGCTCATTGAGGTCGAAGCATCGGCCGGACCCTGGTGAATACTGCCTGTGTCGTCGCTCCAGCGGGACCCGAGGGGAGCGGGGTAGGGAAGAAGGGAGCCCTGTGTAGGCTTCCTGGCCAGCGCCCGTGCAGATGGAGCGGGTCAGCTGGAGACGACAGCCCTGAGCCGAGGGGAGGGAGGAGGGTTTGCTTGTCTGTTATTTCCTCGGGCCGAGGATGTGCGCGTTCCTGCCACCCCGGCCTGGCTGGTAATGATCTGTACAGCAGGCGTATGGCTATGGAAGGGGGAGGCAGACGGCTGGACTGCGGCCCAGGCTTGTTATAATTCACGGAGCACCGGATGTGCTGTTCAGCCCGACAGAATCCAAGCACTGTCTTCCTCTTGAAATCATCTATTCAGGAGGGAGACACGGACGGAGGGAGCGAAGGGGAGACGGGCACTGAAGGCTTCTGTTCTCCCCTCGGACGCGGATGCAGGTGCAGCGGCAGATCCTCGGGATGCTTTGGCTTCTCTGTACCACCCTTTCCTGAGCAGAAAGGGTCGGCCCACTCTTAGACCTCTTTCTGGGCGAAATGTTGCTGAATTTGCATCCTGATTTACTCGTGCTGAAGTCAGGTTAAAAAAATAGCCCTAATCCTCCCTTCAGGGGCACAGCACTGACTTACACTAGCTAAAGGTCTGGCTCCATATAGCTTCCTCCTTAACTAGACTTTTCTATAGGAGGGTGCTGGATCCTGATTTTGGTCACACCCCATATGAAAATCCTGGGTGATTTCACAGGAGTTTCTCCCGATTTCCGGCCTGGCTATTTGTTGATTAGATGAGCTGTACCATGCAGGCTTTTGTTCGCACTTTGAATGTGGTTTATGAAGTGCTACAAGAAGAAGCGTCTTTTTTTTTTTCTGGATAACAGGGCAAGAAATTTGTTTTAAAAACTGTCCTGCCATGCTGAAACCCAGGGCCGGATCAACACATAGGCAAACTAGGCGTATGCCCAGGGCCCTAAGTGAAGAAGGGCTTCACCTTGTGCTTATTTAACATATTATAATTGTCGAATGAAAAAAGTCATATAAAAATTTTGTCTTCAGCTGGGGGGCCCAAGAGTTTGTTTGCCTAGGGCCCAGTAAAGAGTTAATCTGGCCCCAGATATTTCCACACTGAGCTACATGCTGGGAACCCCGGTACCAAACTGGGGGGGACTGACCTTTTTAGTTCAGTAGCCAATGTACAAAAAGGAAGTTAACAGCATAACAGGGCCTGATTCTTCAATCCGGCTCTAGGAATCCTTTTCCTCCTAGTCATGGAAGAGATTATTAGCACAGGCTAGGAAAGCTTTACAATAAATAAAACTTTCTCTCTCATCCTATATTTATACAATTTTTAAAAGCTTTCCTAGCCTGTGCTACACATACACACGCGCACACACGCATGTTTCTTTCCATTCAGACACGGGTGGGTTTAGCAGAGCAGCTGCAACATAAATTTAGGATTTTGAGAGGGGCAGAGTTGTTTCTTTCCCGGTATTTATGGAAAACCATTGACAAAACACAGGCCTGGGTCCAAATCCCTCCTCCTGTGAGTTGTCCTTACTCCAGCGAGGAGTCTCATCATTCATTTCAGCAGGGCCACCTGGCTGCAGGAGCGGGGCAGGATCAACCTGGCATTTCTAAATCCTAGCGCTCATTAGCCATGAAAAGCTCCGCAGCGTCAGAGCGCCCTGCCATCTCCAAATGCTAAAGCTTAGGTGACAGCAGGATGTAACAGCATGCTGTGTGCACATGTTGTCTTGTCGCATTAATGTTACTAGAAGGTTTCCCGCTGCGCTGGAGAGGCATCTGAAAGGTTCAGAGTCGGTCTGCTGTCTCGAATGCAGCATGACTGAACATGCCTTGCTCCTCTAAGCCCAGGTCCCGGGAATTTGGCTGCTCTCTCAAAGCACAGCGGGTTTAAAAAACACACTGGGTTTTAGGGAGGTCGAATCCCTGCAATGACTCTGGCACGAAAGGATTTTTTGGGGAATTCAGGTGAACTCTTGTCCTGGCTCCGGGCTGAATTCACAGAAATGAGTGCAATGGCCATGGGACGGGTTAGTTAGATCGTTGTCCTCTGCCCCAGGATTTGTAACGGTCCAAAGCCAGGGAAATATTAACAGGCTTTGCCAGGTGACCAGGAGATCTGGTCTGAAATCCAGCTTTGCAGAGGGGTCTGGGAAACCTGGTGAGCATCTGTCACAACCAAAGCTTAGTGCCGTGAGTGCACTGCAGTAAATCCTCAAAAGCACTCTGGGGGAGATTACTAAATTAAGCACACAGAAACTTAATTTTTCATTTCGTGTGCAGGATGCAGTGCAGATCCTTTTTACAGCCCTTTCCCACATACGCTTTGGCCTTGTCTGCACCAGGGATTAACCTCAATTTGAGCCGTCAGTAGCCAGCAATCAGTGTAGCTGCACTGATCCCACCCAGGAAAGCAACAGCGGGCGCCGGCTGAGCCCAGCCTCGTGTCAAGCCGACAACTGAAATCAGAACGAATCCCCCACTTAGACAATGTCACTCCTGAATTGATGACACTCCCTTGCCTGTTTTTTTCCTGGGAGGCTTCTCATCTGAGTATCGACAAGGCTGAATCCTATTTGATTACGAGAGCCGACGAGATCCCAGCAGCAAGCAGGGCCGCAGGTTTGTTTTTGTGCATCAAACGGGAGAAACGATCAAAGAGCTTTCAAGGCAGTGGCACAGTCAGCATTGGAAGAGCAGCTGCTGCTTTTGGTTTTTGCCTTGCCACCCCAATTTCTGCCATCTTTCCTTCACCTCCCCCACTAACAAACTGGTCAATAAGCTTCTTACACAACGGGATCCGTAGTGAAATGCAGCCTCATCACGTTTTCAATGGACAGGAGGTTTCTTAACTTCCTTCATCTTATGACAGGCTGTGTTTCAGACTGTTCCCTTCATCTCACTCAGTGTTTCCTTCTGCTGAAACCGGCCCACCAATATTTGCCAATATCCTGTATTAGCTGATCATACACATTCGTCTCCTGACAATGAGCTAGATCCTATTTACAGCGGGCACATGGAGAAGTACTATAAAGGCAGTTGGCTCCCGAGCAGCAAGAGCTGACTTTGATAGCTACACTTTGGTTTCTCAACTGGCTCAGCAGCGCAGTCTCGTCCGGGCTGTCGTCCTCCTGTGCACGTTGGACTGGATTCTCTGATACAGATTCATTAAAGCCCCAGTTCAAGGGACTCTTTCCATGTGCATTTAAATGCTGCCTGATTCAGGAAAGCAGATAAGCAGCGCTTAAACGTTTTACTTGAAAAGAGGGTAGGGACATTTGGTGGTCGGGTCGGTGAAGTTTTACATACATTTTGTACAGGTATAAAATAATGGCACAAAGTACAAGGCCATGGAGAACCAGTCGGTGGCCAGCCTCAAGCCTTTGGACATCATGAGGCTGGCTCCAAGAATCATGAGATTTGGTAAATACAGGTTCTTCTTTGCCTTGTTGGGTGTGTATCAAAGCTTTTTCCAAGAGGAGGACTAGAAACTTACTCTTTCAACCGTGAAACCTGAGAGTCTGATGCAATCACATGACTCCAGAGCCAGGGGGGCTGAATACAATACCATCCATCATGAGACCTGAGAGGAAATCATGAGAGTTAACAATGCTGGTCCAGGCCCGCTGTTTGCAAAGGGCCTAATAAATGATGTTTCACAACTGCAAGGACAGCGACGAGCAGTCTACAGTCATGTAGAGCAACGTGCCGTTACGTGCGTTGCCATGAAGGTGGCTCCAGCAGATGAACTCACGAGCTACAGCCCAGACCTTTCTAGTTCAGAGCCTTCTCCGTGTAAAACAATTAAAAGCCTAGCTCAGCAGGCATCCTAAACAATTTTCCAGCTCACTGGAGTCTTATGTGGGATTTCCACCCCACAGGGCGATTCTCATTCACTTGATTTTCCCTAGTGCTACACTGATTATTCATCTCATGCATCAGACCTGAGGCACCATCCAAAGCATTTCCAAAGGAGTGAAGTCTAATACGGCTAAAATATAGCTTGAATCCAACCTTAATTCTGCCTTGCAACCATTTAAGAGATTCCTGCAGGGGAGTTCAGCTATAGTATGTCTATAGTCAGCCTAGTAGTTGGACATGTTGGATAGGGAAATTGAGCTACAGCAGGTACTGATACACTAGAAAGTGATTTCAGCTGGCACGGTTTCAAGAGAAATGAGCTTTGCAGTTTATTTGGGAGTATGGTGGATACAATCGTGGTTCGTGCCCCAGCAGAAACAGAGATATGCTCTGCCAAAGCTGGTTCCCATCTGTGCTGGTATTTGTTCTTTGCATTCACTGATAAGAGGGACTTTGGATTTGAATGACTAGACTGGGAATAATTCCTTTGACTTCCTAATGTTTACGAAGTCACGGAGTGATCCCGTACTTCTCCATGCCACTCAGCTCAGAAGAATGTAGCAGGTCCAGGGTGTGCCAGCTACGGCCAATTATAACTCGACCAACCTGCCTTGGCACCCAGGTGCCTACTGAAACTTGCTGACCCTGCAAGATGGAGGCTTTTCTTCTATGCACATCTCCACGGAGGGAACGAAAGAGCCACAGATAACACTCTTTCAGCACTTCCCATCAAACTGGTAGCTTGCTCAAATAAAACGCAGCGACCAAATTTATTGCTCAGAGTTTCTTGTCTTCGGGGCTTTGTGGTTCTTGCTCGACTTGCTCAGCTCTGAGGCCTGATGGGGAATGTTTTCGAACCAGTTTCTTGGATTTTTTTTTTCTCATTTGCTGTTGAGTATTAGGGTCCATCTATTTTCGATTCCATGTGGTTATAATTTGTATTGTGGTAGCACCTAGCCTGTCCCAGGCCAGGATTTTTTTGTCTAGACATCCAGAACGAAAAGCTAGTCCATGCCTCCTTCCCCTGGTTCAGAGGGTGAGGCTCTTATCGGTTTCTTGCAAGGGGCAGCAAAGAAAGAGGTCATATCATATTAATCCCTTGGGTATCTAGGATGCTGCTCAGAAGTCACTAGGGCTTGCAGGTGCTAGGATTATTTTTACCAGCATTTCCCACTGTTGTGGGCAGTACTTCAGGTCTGTTGGCTGCCCCAATGATGGTCACTCTAGTGTAGAGTCAGGCTGTCACCTGGGCTAACGGATATAGCACTTTAAATAGCAGTGACTTCCAGCACCTGCTCTGCATTAAGGTATTAGAGCAACAACAGCTGATGGAGGAAGGGACATAAAGAGGGATTGCTCGTAGGTTGGCTTGTGCTGTTTGATATGTTGGGCTGTGAAGGATTAGGTGGTGATACACTTACATAGCTGGATAGCTGTTTACTGAAGGGGATCAGCCCCTTGTTCCCTTCCTCTCCCCTGCCTTTCTTTCTCATTTCATCTGTGGCATCTTTGGAAACATGAGTGCTGCTAGCCTCCTTTCAGTGGGATGAGGCAAGTTTGCTTCCTTCAGTGGGTTTTCCATGGGGTAAGAAGCATTTACAGCCATAAGGTCCTTATTCCGCTTGTCTTCCAGTGCCCTGTTTTCTCTTGATGGTCAGTTAATAGTAATAGCCTTATGGATGGGTCAACAGCTGTGGAGCCTGAGAAACTCATGCTACAGATAGAAAGATGTTGCCTTGTCTAGAATGGGGATTAGCTTCACTTTAACTATTGATTGTAAGTGGTTGGGGTCATTGCAACTCCTGACATACACTGTCACCGGCAGTATTTGCTCCAGTGGAGTTTCCCCTGCTTGAAATCAGGGTAGCCTGCTCTGGTCTGACTTTGGTCTTACCCTCTTGATCCTAGGAGTTTCACTGGTGAGATTGATTGGGGTATCCTGCCTTGGTCTGTCTTTGGTGTTACCCTTTTGATCCTAGGATATTCACCAGTGAGATTGCCCCTGAAGGCTGAAAGTGAGACAAATTATGGGGAAAAGGCATAAGACCTTTTTTATTTTTTATTGCTTTGCAAAAGCTTTCTCACTATGGCAACGCCTGATGGGTGGATTGGCAGTGTTTCCATATAAATACCAGAAATAACTGAACATGTTTATGATCCAGTGAAGGGGGGGCGGGGGCAGGAAATGAAGGAGCTTGGAGAACATTTAAAAGACTTCTTAAAGTGTATTTTTATAGATGCTCAAGTTCTGTGGTCATGGTCTTATTAGACAGAGACGGAGGGATGTGAACTCCAAACATAAACCACATAATTTTGAAATGCAACCCCCCTTCCTCTCCTGCAAATGGTTAATTCTTCAATTCAGTGGCTAGTTTCAATATATCAACACTGGCACTTTTAGTACCACAATGCTACAGGAAAGTCTGTTCTGGCTTTATTTCTTGACTGGTCAGGATCGGGATGCATCAGAAATCTCACCAGATTTCCAGATGAGATTTGAATCTATGAATTGTTGGATTTTTCTTTACAGTTATGCCTGGAAGCTGCAGTCCAGTTTTGATAGATACTGTACAAAGGTGCTGTGCCTCTGTGGTTTGTCCAGCACTGCAGAGCATGCTGCTTTCATTGGGAGTTTGCTAGTACTCTTCATTTCCATCAGACTGAAGTAACTTGATGGAAATGTCCTTTCCTGCTTTCTCAGTGTAAATAGCAGGGGAGCACCTCCACCAAGTGAAGAGGATGGATTTCCTTGGTTATTTTGGTGGGCACCTGGTAGTTCACACTGGAGTAGGTCCTTGTCTGCAGGAAGTCATCTTTGCTGATAGTTAGACTGATATACCTCCTGAGTATAACTTATCCCAGCAAAAGTAGGGTGTAGCTGATTCTGGCCTCCACTCTTCCTCAGCAAAACAAGTGATCCCAGCAGAAGGGCAGTTAATGATTAAAAAGACTTCAGTACCTTTGCTAATAGTAACTGGGAGCCTGACTGCTTTACCTGAGTAATAAGCTGCTATTTCTAAGCTGATTCCAGTAGTGATATTCTGTTAGTGGCGGTATCATCAGAGCAAGGGACAGGAGAATAAACTCCCCCCCCCTTTGCATGCTTTCTTGTCTCTTGTGCTTTCCACCTGCTGTTTGATTTTTGGGCCAAAGTGCAAAGCTCACCACATCCTTTGTATTCAGTTTGTTCACTGGGGGCGACCGTGAAAAGGTGGTGATGGATTCTTCTGCAATCCGGTTGGCCAGTTACTTAATTAAAATGCACAACGAAAAAGCATTAAGAAAAGACTCAGGGGCATTGTTACCTGACCAGCTGCTATTGATTGCTCATTAAGCTCTCTGGTTTGTCAGTGAAACCTGCTCTTTTTTTTTTCTTTCTTCACCATTTCCCTTTTTCATAATCAGGCTGAATAATTAGCACAGCCGCCATCAGTTGAGGTGATAGAAGATCAGTTTGTAGACTGGGCCACACAGCAAGGTACTGAGTTCCTTTTTCCTCTACTAGGTTGTTTTTTCTGTTAAACTGAGTTTCGCATGATGGTTTTTACTAACGTGAGAATTGCTTGGGACTAGCCGAGATGATAATCCACAGCCACGTGAAATGCCTGCGTAACGAAGCCAGTCATCGTAGGTCCTTATTACAAAGGGCTAGAAGCGCTCTGAGGGCCGCCCCTGGGCAAGGAGGAGGACACTCGCTGCTCTTGGGAGACATTCTTTGGATGGCAAAAGGAAAGATAATGAGGTGCTCAGAAGGCAATTATGTCCAGCCCTTCTGGCTGGAAGCTATTTAGGGTGTGGAGTGTTGGAAAGATGGGAGGGGTGAAGATCTGGATCCTAGATGCAGAACAGTGGTTCTCAACCTGGGTGGCGTGGCACCATAAGTGCCTTCAGATACTTTCAAATATGCTGGGGGCGTCCCACAATACTAGGTGCGCAAATGTGATTCGCAAGATAAGCCCAGAAACTTCAGGCAGGAATCCAGGGTGCTGCAAACCTTCCGACCTGTTGGCATCTTCCTGAGCTCTTTGCAGCAGAAGAATTGCTCGCTGATTTTTCTGCAATAAAAAGAAAAGAGCAAAAGCGAAAGAGCTGGCATTTCCCAGCCAGTCTAAAAAGGTTGAGGAGCACTGATCTAGACCAGCAGTTCTCAACCTTTTCTGTACCAGGACCCAACTGTAAACATCAATAGCCAGTCCCAACCCAGTGCCCCTCACTCCTGACTCGCTGCCTCCAGCCCCCCCAGTGTTTGGGGTAGGGGGGTGTGTGGGGCAGGGGGGTTGCCAAGCAGCCCCTTGCAGGCTGGCACTCTGATGGCCTGCAAGGGAAAAGCCATGGTTTCCCAGTTTTCTCCTTTAAAGGAGAATCCATTTTAAAGTTAGTTGATCCATTTTTAAAGTTTGTTCACGACCCTCTCATATATTCTTGCGACTCTGGGTCGTGACCCACGGGTTGAGAAACGCTGATTTAGAAGACACAGACTCTAGAAAACGCGCTGTCTCTTTATACCCTTCGAGCAGACCTGAAGCCTCTGAACTGATGGCTCCCGCTCCTCTCATTGAAATGCAAGGCAACTTCAGATGACTGCATGTTCACCAAGTACTTTGGGTCTCCTTCTATAATTCTTAAGCAAAGAGTCACTACTTTGGCTAGGTACAAACTTTCAAAAAGACCGAGGCGGCTTTGATCCAAGTCAGGGGTTTTCCGTACATGGTGTAGTTTAGATCAGTAGCAAACAGAACACATGTTCACCCTTTGGTGGGGGGCAAATCTAAACTGGGTTTCTCTATTTTAAAACCAGGCTGTGTGCTGAACTTCTGCTCAAGTGTAGACCAGTTTCTGATCACTTATACCAGTGAAAGTGCAATGTCTGTACCTGGCCCAGATGGCTTGTGTGAGTCCCATGCAGCATGAATAGGGGCTGCAGAACTAAGCCTATTCAAGTATCTTATATATTTCTTGTCTCTTATTAAAAGCAGTAAAGGGCACTGCCTTGATGAAGAGCTCCTGAACCCAGAGACACTGCTGTCCTAAGAAGCTGCCATTCAACCCAATAGAGTAAGGATAAGAGGAGGAGGAATTATCCCTGTCTTCTCCACTGAGAGTTGGGAAAGGAAGGCTGGGGTGTCTAGAATACCAGCCTGCGGGGGAAAAGGTGGCAATCACCCTGTGTGCAGGGCCAGCTTGAGGCCTGTATATCAATTAAATCCCATGTAAATAGTGTGTAAATGGGACTTGTGCTTCTAAGGATGCAAAATGCTTTGTAATAACTAGAACCAAGCATGCTGCAAATGTGGCTGTCCCATGACATTTGCTTTGAATATTCATTCTGAGAAAACCCCCCACTGCATTTGCTCAGGCTGTATTTTCACACCTCTTTCCATGGTGTAAGTGCAGTTCAAGTGAGTTACTAAAGGATGTTCTCAGAAAGGGAATTTTGAACTTGAAAATAGGAATATTTACACTGGAAGCCGAATTCTACAAGCTCATCTGTGTGGTGAACTAAACTCAAATAGTTATGTCAGGAGGCAAATGTCCTATTTTGATTTAATGTTAATCTTTCCTGTCTGAACTAAATCAATCTAAAGATGTGAACCAACCCACATATGTATTATGGGTTCTATTCAACATGGGGACGAGCCCTGAGAGTTAAATTAAGCTGGCATGGGAAAAGGAACAGTACCCAGATGGCCTGTTTGGGTGATCACAGCTAACCACCATGCAGCTGAAACTTTCAGTACTGAACACTTGCAACAATGACTTGTGAACAACTTACAAAACAAAAATGTGGTGGAAATGACTGAGGGTTATCGGAATACTGAATAAACTTAATAACATTGTAAGCATCTTATGAATGATTCTGCATGACAGAAAAAAGCTGCCTTTGCCAATTAATTTTCCACCAATTCCTCATTCATCTCTAGGTATGATTATAGTTAAATTTACTAGATTTGTTGTCATCATCTCTGTTTGAATTAAGTGGCCGTGGACATTTCCAAACCTGGGTGGTTCAAGTTAATTTTTCAAATCCATACCTACAAGCAGTTCTTCAAAAATACTGAGAAACCTCAGCTCCCACTGAAGTCAATGGAGCTGAGTGAGCCGCCTTTCTCTTTGGAGGTCTAGACATGTATTTAAGGTACCTAACATTTTATTTCATATATTTGATAATATTCAACTCTGTTTTTAAAAAGGTTCTTTTAATGGCCCTCAGGGTTGGGAGTAGGAGAGAAAATTGGTAATAAAGCAAAAATGACTGTGATTTAGAGATTGAATTGCATGCAGCAAGGCCCATACATCAGTCTAATGAGATACAGGCTCGTTTGGATACAAGGCCTGGAGACAGAAGAAGAAAATGTGATCCACCAAGCCAGCTCTCAGGAAATGGGAAACAATAGAACGAGGAAATCAAATTTCAAATGGCAGGAATACATTTGTCAAGCTATCCTTAGAATTTTTTACAGGCTCTTTTTTTTCCTCCCTCTCTGTGGTTGGAAAATCAAAGCATTATAAAGGCTTGTTGTTCGTAACCTCTTGGGCAATGCTAAGCTGGTGTCACTGCAAAAAGAGGAAGGCACTTCCTATTGTTAAATTCTTTTAGGATGACATTCTTGTAGTGTCAGTCAAACTGTGGCCAGACAGGCTAACAAAGTCATTAGCTAATTAGTGGTGTTCCAGCTCCACGTAGCTGCATTTCCGGTGCAAGCAACATGCACTTCATCACTGAACTTGTGGCTTCCTGGAAGCTGCTCTGTTAGGTTAAGGTAAAAGGACTAGGAGGGACTGTGCCCCTCTCTCCGTAGCCGGGAGATTAGTCTAACATGCCGTATATTGTGCCGTGGTTCCCGTCATTATAATTCTGCAGAAAGGACTGGAAACGTCTATTTGTTTCGGGACTTTGGATTCTCTAGCTTCCACCTGCTCGCCATATGTGGACTGATATCGAGATACGGAGGCGAAAGATTGCCGATGAAAAATAAGTTTCACAAATAATGGCCTTTAACTCTCTGCCTTGCCATCATGACTGGAATGTCGCAAGCTTTATCATATCTGGTGATTGGATTTGACAGCCTGGGAGGTCCCTGTCCCTGGCAGTCTTAAGTTCCTATGGACGAAGCACAGTTCTGACTTTCCAAGGAGGGACTGGGGGAGTTGACCAGCCAGCTTTTCAATGTTGGGTTGTGAGTTCAAATCTTAGCCCACAATGATGACCGTGTTTTACTAATACCCGGTAGAAGCCAAATAATTGGGGGAGCGAGTCTGGGTGCCTTCATCACACTAAATCTACCATTGCAAGTGTCTAAGGCTGGATTCGCACCATTATAGCTACAGCATCGCTCAAGGATGTGACGAGGTGTGATCCCTGCCAAAGCACCCAGTGCGAAGGCAGTTCTTCCAGCAAAACTGTGTTTTTGCCAATACCATTTGTTTTGCTTGGGGTGGTGGATTTACCTTGTTAAGACAAAGTGCACCTCCACCTACATAACTAGGTCTGTAGGAGCATTTTGTGGGCGTATAGTGTATCGGTATTCCTACGGGTGAAGTGCACTTTGTGTTGACTTGGCCTAAACAAGGACCCGAGTCTGAACTGGCCATGGTGAGGGCCGTCCCATCTTACTCTTGCCAGAGTTGTTTGCTACATGGCCTTAGATGCAGGAGAAGGCAGCAGGAAACAACTCGTTCTGAATCTTCTCTATGAAGAGAAGATCTCATTCTCGGTCACCTAATCAATGGCCTTAAATTATACACAGAGAAATAAAGCATTTCTGTACACCTCAGTCTTCAGCTTGCACTGATCCATGGTGGATGTGTCTGAAGCAGCCAGAGGTGAAGGGGTCTTTCAGGTTTTGCTAACAGTGTTGAGCCCTTTCCGAGATTTTATTTCCCAGTTGGATGACCCTTAGCACATCTTTCTTGGGTCCCCCAATGATCATTGACCCAGGTGGGATCAGAACTGGAGTTCCTGGCTCGCTTCCTGACCAGCTTCAAACTACTCGCTGCCTCTCAACAGCTTGCCTTGAATACACAAAACTCTCTGTATAATTCACTGCAGCCAGCTCTTGGGTCTTTAAAACTTGATACATCTCTCACTGAAGCCAATGGGAATTTTTTGGCATCGACTCCAGGAAAAGCAGGGTTGGGCCTAAAACTTGTGCTGTTTTCTGTGACACGCCTTGCACTGGAAAAGCAACACCTTCTTGGCTTTTGTCCTAACCTTTTTTTGCTGTTGTTAAAGAAAGGTTGTCAGGAAACGTAGTTTTTCAAGTGACTCATAGCACTAGCTGGAGCCAGACGTAACACAGGCAGCATTCTGCTAATGCACTTTACTCCTGACCTGTACCAGATCTGACTGTCTCCTGGACAGAGATAGACCATCTCGGTGCATTTTTGAATGGTTTTGTGGTGCGAACACATGCCTGAAGAGGACTGAAAAGCAATCACTGAACTCCTTCAACATCTTATCCCAGGTAAGGATTTAATTATTGTTCCAGTACTGTAACCCCCTTAGAGTGCCTGGGTCTGCGGGCACGCACGCACGCACGCACACAGTGTTTTGAGTGCCTGGCTCTGCGCGCACGTGTGCGCGCGTGCGCGCGCGCGCACACACACACACGCACACGCACACGCACACACACACACACACACACGCGCACACACACTGTTTTTGATGTAGATGACTGGAGAAGCCCCTCAAGCACTTCTTCAGTGAGGTCCCATTGCGTGTGGCGATGGTAGATCTCTTATTTTAGTGCTATTAACACAGGCTGTGATCCTGAACTCTTCCTATAATGCCGTTATTTGACATGGTCTAAGTCAGCAGGAGAAGGGGGGATGACATGAAGTTACCCCAAGATGTGTGCATGCAGACACTATGCCAAGCAAATAAGGACTTGTTCAACTGCCTTGGGCCTGCTTTTTTCGAGGACATCCCTTCCCAGCATAACCCAGGATTTCCCCTACTCGGTGGCCTGGATCACACTTTCCAGCCTTGACAAATGAAGCAGGGGGTGGTCTCTTGTCCAGTTGTCAAAGTCCTTTCTTCCTCCTTATATGGAGCTGCCAAAATCCAGTGACACCTAGGTAGCAAAAGACTTTTTTTAGTCTCCTCAACCATTATTTGCCCTGCCTCTCTCCTGGTTAGCATCTGGACGCGGTCGCATCTCCGACAAGCGCGCTTTGGACCGCCCGGCCTCCCTTTCCCAGGTGTGTGCTGCAGGTAACAGATTTGCATCGGCGATCCAGCTTATCTCACTCCGCACGGTGCAGCGATAACACGAGGGCTTGCGTATCCTCGCGTACTCGCCGCATCCAGAAATACAACTTACGACCTTGAGCTTCCACACCATGGGCCTCCCCCACCATGACCTGCATGAATTCGGGGAGACCTGGCGTAGGCACCAAGCGAGGCCTACCCATGACTTCCCAAGGGTGCCATTTCATACGGGCGCAGCGTTGTAAGCGAGCTGAGAGCAGGTCTATGGGACGGTGTGGCTCAAGTGCTGGGAGCCAGGTGTATCTTGCCTGCAGCGGCGCTTGCAGTAATTAAAACAAGGGTAGAGAATAAGGGGGCAGCAGGGACAGGAAAGCGTAACACAGATAAGGCCTTACAAGCTTGGCCTAATCCTTTACCCTTGTGGTGCATCCCAGCGTTAAAAGGAAACAAATGAGAGTTCACAGCAAAGGACAGAGCCACGTTTGAACTAACAAGCCGCGTTCGGAGGGCTCTTGCCCGAGACGTGCCTTTTGTCGGGGCTGGTGCTGATACCCAGAGACCTTCGCAGAGCTCAGCTTGCTCAGGCACTTGCCGGAGCAAAGATGAGAAGGGAGGGAGGTGAAAAAGGATCTTCCTTGGCTCGGAAAAGAAAAGAAAACCAAATGATCGAGGGAAAAGATTTGTTTTCTAGTCTGGGGCAAGATGAGGAAGGGCGGTGTGGGCTGTGGGGCCGAGTGGTTTCCAGTCCCGCCTGGCAGAGGGTGCGGTAGGTCCCCGGAGGGGAACTGAGAACAGCGGTGGCTTTCGGTCACTCCCTGGGCAGGGTGGGGCTGCCGGGCCCTGGCGGCCGTGGGAGGGAGATCTGCCATGGCTCCTTGCACTGCGCAGAGCTGAAACTTTCCTTCCGGCTGCTCTACAGCTGCCCCAAAACCAGAGGTGCATGTGTGCGTGCACGGGGCGAGAGCTGCCAGGTGAATGCCAGAGGGGAGAGGGGGCTGGGCTGTGACTGGGAGGTAATGGGGTCTGTGCTTGTGGGGAGCCAGGGAAGATGGGGTCTGAGCTGTGGGGATGGTCATGGGAAAGGTGGGATGTGTGATGTGGGGAGATGGGGTCCATGCTGGGGGGAGATGGGGTGATGGAGTCGGTGCTGTGGGGAGATGGGGGCGATGGGGTCGGTGCTGTGGGGAGATGGGGCTATAAGGTCTGTGCTGTGGGGAGGTGGGGTGATGGGGGCTATCGGGTCCGCGCTGTGGGGCGATGGGTGATGGGTCTGTGCTGTGGGGAGATGAGGTCTATAGGTTCGGTGCTGTGGGGAGATGAGGCTATAGGGTCTGTGCTGTGGCGAGGTGGGGGCTATCGGATGCATGGTGCGGGGGCGTGGGGCGCTGCCCTGTGCCGGTGCGGGAGGAGGCGGTGTCTGTGTCGGTGGTTGTGGCGGCGGCGGCGGCGGCGGGTCGAGGC
>NW_017729016.1:2326876-2336295 GCF_001723915.1 Gavialis gangeticus
CCCCGGAGCGGCTCCCGGCTCAGGTCAGTGAGGCCGTATCCGCGCTCCCCGGCCCGGGCCGCACGCGGGGTGCGAGGCCTGCGCGTTCCTTTCCCCCTTCCTTCCTCCCTCCCTCCTCCTCGTCCCCGTCCCCCCGCAGCCTTTGTTGTCCACCCGCCCGCGGGGTAGTGGGGGTCCGGCACTGCGGGGGGCGGGCACACGCGTGTGTGGGGTGGGAGTGTCTGCACACACAGGTCTGCGTGTACGTGCGCGGGGGGGGGTGGTGTGCGCAGACATGCACACAGGTGTGCGTGTATTATAGATGTGTGTGTCTATATAGATGCACACAGGTGTGTATATACACGTGTCTGTGTCTCTTTGTGCATGTGTAGTGCGTGTGTGTGTGTGTATAGACACACAGATATGTACACAGGTGTGTATATATGTGCCTGTCTATATAGATGAAACATACACATCCAAGTGTGTGTATGTGTGTATATATATACACCCATACACAAACATAGGTGTGTATATGTGTGCATGAACATAGATGTATGATTGTATGTGTGCGCGCACACATATATTTACATGTATGTATATGTGTGCACATGTGTACTGTATGTGTGCATGTGTGTAGTGTGTATGCATAGATATAGGTGTGTTCATGTGTGTAACATGCGTGTGCGTAGGTATAGGTGCATGTCTGTGTGTAGTATGTGTGCATGGATGTAGATGTCTGTCCACGTGTGTGTAGTATGTGTGCATGTGTGTACAAAAGCGTTGTGTGTGTACATACACTATATTCATATACATATGTACACACACACACACACACGGTTTTGTGGAAGTGAGCGTGTGTTCGTGAAAGCTTCTGCTCTCTCTGTGCCGTATTTCGGTGACGGGTGGAGCTGGGCCTCTGCCCTCACTTGATCACAGTTCACCTATTTCTGGTGACACCGAGAATGCTTTTTTTGTTTTAAAGCTCCCCGTTTTGAAGACGGTAGTGATGTCGCAATGAAATGAGTCCAGTTGACATGAGGAAATATTTATCTTCTCGCCCAGGTAGCAAAAGACTAATTTTTAGTCTCCTTAACTGTTGTTTGCCCTGGCTCTTAAGATGTGTTACAGAAATTGTGAATTTTGTATATTAGACGTATGAGCTCTGGCTGTTCGTTATTCTGAATCTCTTTAGTTTTACGTGATTGTTATCTCCCTTAAAACACTTCTTTCATGGCAGTAGGTGGGGGGGGGTCAGGGGCTTTTCCTGCATAATTTTATATTGCACAAAATGTGGCAGAACAAGGTCTCAGAAAAACGGGATGATAGGATCTAATAAAACGTGATTTTTTTTATTACAATTTACTTTAAAAAAAAAAAAAAAACCTTGAGAACTGCCCTAGTTTAATGCAGGTTGGTAAACGTTTGGTCGTAGCATCCTTTCATAGCAGAGCAGGGCATCGTTTCGCTTTTTTTTTCTTTTTCCAGGCAAACTCTCACATGTTGTTTCATGTTTTTGATCTTAAATATTTGTTGCATTGGGTTGCCATGAAGAAAACCACTAAGTGGTATTAGGAAATGCTTAGAAGTTTCAGTTTATAGTAGGCCAGGCTGATACATTTACAGGGATAATCTTTCAAAGGTTAATATGTTAATAATATCTTCAAGGAAATGAAGTCTAGATATAAATGTCCTGAGACTTGCTTCATTTGATGCTGGCAATTGAAGCAAAGTTCAGTTCCTCCTGTTAGAAAGTTGATTTACTTTTGCTGCCTGCCACTTGCTTGCTGTCATGAAATAACTAGAAGCATGCATGATATGGGGTATCTTGTCCTACATGCCAGCATACTAAGGATAAGGTTGATTTTTATTTTCTTTTAAGGCATCTTTGAAGATATCGGGAAATTAATGCCTGCCTTTGGGACGCAAAACAAAATCATAAAGCTGCTTACAAGTCTAGCACTCATTGACATTTTTCTGTGACCGGGTCCCTAAATCATAAGTATTCGGCATAAGATAGTATCAGTGGTAGGGATGACTGCATGTAGTGGTCAACCGGTGGTCTTATTGTATGGACTGACCTAGGGGGCTCGTAGCTTCTTGAAACTTGATAACCAATTCACATGGCTTTTTTGTGACTTTTAGTACTCTTGGTGTTTTTCACACAAATTGGCTGCGCAGTCATTTTTAACAAGCAGTTGGCATATTAATGACTTTCACGAGCAGAACTATACAATGACATCAGTATAAATTAATTCTGCCTCTGATGACCTGATCAGTATTTACATAACTGATTAATCATGATAATTTAATTCCCCCATCAGCCATCTGATGACTTGAAAACTCTGGGCTTTTAAGAAGCCTCCAGTCTTGGAGCACCGCTGGGAAATGCCAAATGTCTGCTATTTTACGGCAGAAAAATGCTGAAGGTCTTCATCTCGATACAAACACTTGTGACCTCCTTTTTAAAGGGAAATAATCATGGTTGCTTTTGTGCGAGAGCTTGATTTGATAGCAAGGGTATGTTAGTCATCCTCTTGTTTTTCCTGACAGCTTTAGGATGCATATGTTGAAGATGGAACGTCAAGATTTGTAAGGGCCACTGTCAGGCTTGCTTGCTTGAAGATATCATTTATCCTAAAATCTTTTTTTTTTTTTTTTGAAGATATCATTTATCCTAATATATATGTATCCAGCAGGGGGGGGGGAAGGCTTTTCAGCTTGCCAGATGCTGCGGTTGCAGAGTGCAGTGTTTTCCCTTGGGGTCCCACTCACAGAAATGCCAGGGTGTCTGGCTTGTGTGAATGCGTATTATGTTCTCTTTCCATTTTTTTGGTTGTTGTTCTGATACGAACAGGCAAGGTATTGAAATGTGCGAGTGTCCTGCTGTCTTAAGTGCTTCAAAGAGCAGGATTGTTGTGTATCTTAGTACAGGGCTTGCTCATAAGAATGCAGCAGGCCCAGCGGAGAGGAACAATATGCATGCTCTTGGAGAACAAAACTGGTAAGTCTAATTTTAGGCCTCCCAACCTCGATAATGTGCTTTCAGCGGGTTATAGTTTTGCCAAGGTGCTACGTTGCCTACTCCTAAAGCTCCTAAAATTCATGGTTTTCGACTGCCGGGGTAAAATAGCTTTTCTTTTTCTGTCGGAGGGAAAAGAATGGGCTCAGCTCCGACAATGTTAGGCAGCAGGACATGAATTCAAAGGCCACAGGTGTCTAGATCTTGTCTTGAAATAGGAGTTTGTACGAGTTCAGTGTCACAGCAAGGGACAGTTAAAAATTGTCCCTTTTTGTGGTTGAAATCTGAAAGAGCAGTGCTAAGTGTTTGGTTTTGCTGTTCTGTGCTTACAGTTGTGGTTTTAGTGATCGGGGCTTTGGTTGTTTTTATCATAGCCTGTTCTGAAACTATTGATACATGGTAAAATTGTTGGAGTAGTTAAGATGCTTGCATTAAGTACAAGGTCCATCTGAAAGGCAACTTTTACAACCAATTTGTTCATCCTTCCCCCTCAACAAGAATGATTTCATTACTAGGGTCCCCTTTAAAGCATTTTTTTTGCAGCTTCTTGAAATCGTAAGCTAGTACAATTTGTACATGCTGCTATTTTGTCCAGCTCCTGAAGCAAATGCTACCTAGATGTCTTAGCTCTTAAATTTTGCTTTGCAGTAAACATCAATTGATAAAGATGCTACATTTTTTAAAAATAGGGTTGACAGCGAGTATTACAAGTAACTTTTTGAAGCATAATTGAAATATTAGCGGAAAAAAAATACTGTTTGCTTTGTGCAGTTGGCAGCACGGTGGATGCCGTTCTTACCTAATACCATGTGTTATTTCCCTCTTGTTTGTGCACGGCTTTGTTATATCAACCCAGGACAGAAGAACATTAAACATGCGTTTGTAAAATGTGCTTGTCCTACCAATTGCTGGCTGTAGTTAAGCAAGTATAAGACCTGTAACCACTTTTAGCTCCCCAGTTTGAACTGGAGTAAATGGCAGGTGGAGAGATGGGATTTATGTTGCACATGCTCACAGTTACTTGAATGTAAAGTTAAACCTGGGGAAATATTTGTTATATTGGGGCTTCTTTAATAAATAGACTATTTAATTTGTTAGCTACTAGGAGGTTTCCAACCTGTGATGTATGGGAATGAGGTAATATTTAGCAAATTTGGATTCGTAGTCAATCTCCATAGTTTTATAGGGGGATAATTTTGTAAATGCATGTCTTTCCTCAGCTATATATCCATGGTGCCTGTCCTAAAATGTGAGCAGGTTTCATCTCTTATGTGCTAAAAGTGTACATGTGCTAAAACCATGGTACAGTTTAGTCTCAAAAAACAGTACTTTCAGAATCCCCTTTCTTGTTAACGGAGAATGACATCCCAGCTAAGCATGCAGATTTTGAAGGGTCCAAAATCTTTGGCATATCTGATTTTACTGGATATGAAAACATGTTACTTCAGGGGAAAAAAAACAGCCATGTTTCCTTACCTTAGGAACCTGTCATCTCTTTTTCTTGAGCTTCTTAATCTGGTGGTCTGACTTACGGTACAAGATGTCTTTCTCTGATGCTGTACTATTCTTCCAGCAGGTTGTCAGCTGCTCCTTTCTGGGCTCCCAAGGCTGCTTTTGTAGTTAGCTTCATTAATGTTGCCTGCAGCTGCCATGTCCCGCAACACGTAGGTGTATTTGAATAAATACAGAACATTACAAGGTATAGTAAGTACAATAATACAGCTTTGGGAGCTGTGCGCTTGAATTGAGTCAACTCTTGGGCAAACAGATGGGGTACAGAGTTCTTCTCTCTTTCCACCTCCATCAGCTTGCGCAGTTATCTTGTTCCCTGTACATTTGGATAAGAGTTTCAGTGCTTATTTGGGCTGCCGTACTGTTTCACAGCTAAGTGGGATCAAGCACGCTTTTCCCCCCACTTTAAGTTTCACCATCCTCAATGTTAAGGCCCATCATTTTGATGGAAGTACTTTTTCAACCAAAGGTTAAGATCCTAGTTCATAGTTTCCGCTAGTAAATCTTGCATCTGCAAATTAAAGTCCTGCATTGGGGAGAGGGAGGGAGTGATCACATCTGTGCCACAAGCCTGAAAATCAGTCTACAAATTGAACATTTTGTTTTTTTCCTAGCTTGTTTCTGGGGTTCATTTTCCATCCCTCGCGTGTGCCAGGCACCTCACTAAAATGTTCCATCACTTCTGGTCTTCCTTCAGTTTAGTGAATACGTAAGTCAGATCCCTTGTTCACTGTCTAGCCCAGGGGCGTTCAGAATAACCAATCATTTCAGTAATGGGTCCTGAGGATTATGAGAAGATGGTGTCTCCATACTTCAGGGCTGAAGAAATCCAAGCATTTCATTCATCTTACTCTTCCACATCCCCCAACCCCTTTTTGACCTAACAGCTTTTCTCACAGTATTCCAGATGTTCGCTTATATAATGGAGTATCTTGTTAAACCAATTTATCAGTCTTATGTAAAACACAGCAAGCAGAGGCAAAAGGCTTATCTCCCTCAGGTCTGTTTTGTTGGGCTATTTTCCCTCTAAAAAAAACTTTTACATTTGTTGTGTCAGCGTTAGCCTAAAATAGCATCAATGGGTGACAGAGATGCTTCTGATATTACCAATGTGCTTTGAGACCCATCTTCACTAGGTAAGAAACCTTATTCATTTCTAGTTTTGGAATCATTTTTTTTGAACCTTTACAAGTGCTTTCATCAGCTTTTTTTTTTTTTTTTTCCATTGGTTTATTCCAACAAAGACACTTTAAGAATCTTTACAGAGAATGAATGATCATCTTATTACAACAACTCCTGACAGTTTAAATTACTTCCTCGCACTTAAATGAAAATCTGTCATCAGCTCTTTCTTGACTGTATTTTTGTCACTTGCAATTTATCCCCCTCTGTGTTTGTGTAATTTTATAGTCTTTTCCCTGATTGTGCATTTCTTCCGTCGGTGTGCAATTACTCTCTCATAAAGTTCTGCCGACTTTACCCTTAATGGCAATTGCTTACTTGCATGAATCACGTTGCACCGTTCACAGCTGAGAATTTTTGGATCACAAAGGTTGTACTACCAAACCTTGCAGGTAATGATGTACCTGGAGGGAAGAGCAAACCAAAGATTCAGATTTTTATCTCCTGAGTTAAAAGAGAGCATTGTATTTGAGGAGAGTTTCTTCTTGAATCAGATTTTGAGAGCATGCTGGTTTGGTCTTCCATAGCCTATGTGTGTTTAAGAAGTGTCTCAAAGCTTACTTGTAGGAAAATGGACTCACAGGTGCACCTCCCCTTTTGCTTTTTTGGGGGTTGCACCTTTCACAGTCACTTGGTGCTTATTTTTAATCCTAATGTTATGACTTTATATAGTCTTGTCCTCCTGGATGCACATTGGCTGACTTCACGCTTAATTTTTTCCTTTTTCCAGCTAGAAAGCCTGCACCCATTCATTTAGTTGGGTGAGCAGAAGCTTCACCTTTCTCCTAATTTTGGGTGAGCAGAAGCTTCACCTTTCTCCTAATTTTTTTTAGGATTATCATTATGGAAGAAGCAATGATTTCTTCAGTCAGCTTCTGTTGCCCAATTAGTACCGCAGCTTATGTTCAACACAGCCTGGGTAGGGACAAGGCTTGTCCCAACAAGAAGCAAGAAATGGGAAGGGGTGGATGGGATGCTTCCAGCCATGCAATATGATCTGAAAAGTAATTTGAAGACCAGGATTGGCCATTTCATTAATCCTGGTCCCTCACTTCTAAATGCAAATCTAGGAGACATTTTACTAAGACTTTGTATGTAGAACATGCTGTGTTGTGTGAATATATGTAAAGAAAAGAAGTTTAATACTTGAAAAGCACAATTTCAATATTTTTATTGGTTTGTGCAGCCAGTTAATCAGTGAAGCACTCTACCAGCCTGTGGTATGGCTGGAGTGTGCATGGGAATGACTCTTTTGGGAGGTGGGGAGATAATGGTTTTTTTTCATCTCCCTGGCAAATCAGGTTATGAACATTTTTGAGAGTCTTTAAGGGACTAGTGTTCACATATTTTATCGTTTAAAAAAAAAAAAAAAAAAGCTCCCTGCGTAAAAACCATTTGGAAGCATGACACTAACATCTGTTGTATTACTTACTGAAATATTATCCTTTGTGGAGCCCAAATTGCCTTCTTACATGTTGTTATGATTGCAGGCTAGCATTGTGCTCCCTGCACTGACTTTTTGAAAAGCTTCAAGCGTTTGTTATGGGGGTGGAAAATGGCTAATTTTTAATTGTGCCAAGTTCACGTAAGTTCAGCTTCCAGTTTACCAACCCTGTGGTGCATTTCTCAGAAAGTAAAGATGCTGCTTTGGTTGGTATAGTTAGAGACTGGCAATGAAATAGGTGCCAAGGACTTCTTTGTGAGAACTGTAAATAATAGATTAAAAAAACACATTAAATTGTTAAATAATAACTTCTACAAATTTTTATAGTATACTTCCAGCTATTTTTTAATGTGTATGATGGCTACCTGCAGCTTGAGATCAGAATATTGTTACTTCAGTAGACTTTGTCATTGTGAAGTCCACTTTAAAGCCAGGAGCAGTTTTATCAATCAGCAATTATTATAGATGGATTCTATCCAAGTTTCAACAGCATTTAAGCTTTTAGGAGCTGAAGATCTTACATAGATTTAGTATGAGTATGAAATAGCAAGTGCTTTGAAATTGATTTTTTACTTTATTTTTAGGATGATTGTAGAGGAATTTCAAAGTTAAACTTTTCTTTGTGATTGTTTAAAAGTTTGAAACACCAGATTGAGGGCTTTAAATGCTTAAAATTCAAAGCTGTTGTACAACGGAGAGGTGTACAAGTATCATGAAAGTATAGATGTTTTGGACGGCCTATGAAATGTTTTGGGTATTTTGTTTTAAAATGCACCCATTTGAGAAATATTGGGGACGTGTGATTAAGCTAAGGGATCATTTTGGTTTAACAAGTTTGTGAAGCAGAAAATAGTATAATTGGTAGCTTGCATCTTCTGTCATCTTCTAATTAACAGTAGTTATAGTTGAAATAGTTTTAATTTTACAAAGATACAAATTTATTATGCCTTCAAGAAAGCATTTACATATGTTTTCAAAAGTCGGAACGTCATATAATTTGGCATGCATTATACTAAGTAATATGGATGGTGGTAATTCTATCTTTAACTCGCAAGCTGTTGAATTTCTGAAGAGGATTAAAAGGAGCAAGATATTGTAGGCTGCCTGTATTGCACATTTTTCAAATATACATTTCTGGATCTTCAGTCCAGATCCGGAAGAGCCTGTGGACACTTGACTCTAAACATGCAAGTAGTCTGTTGGTGTGAGAGTATTACATGCAGAAAGCTTTTGCTGGGTTGGGGCTTCTGTCATTTTCATCTTGGATAGCTAATATTAGGTAAAATAAAATAATGCATACTTGAAGACCCTGTGTTCAACAGTGGGTTGTGTTTCATGTGCAGACATTTGAAATAGGCTGGATGCTGTATGGTAGGACCAGTCCTTTCACCTTTCGGGTCAGTTTGATAAGTGCAGCCAATTTTACTGAGCTTCTCTGTCCTTTGAAAACATGTCCACTTCCAGAAAAGGCCTCTTTTTTGTTAAATGATTAGCAAAATGGGAAGGAAATCTCTACCTGCTCTACTATTTATGATTTATAAAAAGCCTGGAAGATGCTTGTCAAAAACAATTACATTTCTCATGTAAAAAGATGAAGAAAGTTGAGCCATTGAGCAAAAGGGATTTTCATTGGGTACTTGGCTTCCTGCTGTGTTGACTTTACTGACATAGTACAGTGGTACAGCCCCTCAGCGTGAGCACAATTACAAAAAAGAAGAGGAATAACTATGCCAGCATAAGTATGGGTATCAGTACTTTATGTCTGTATAATGAATCCCTCCCAGGACTTTGACCTATATACCTATACTTGTTAAAAAGGTAAATAAAACGCACTTCTGAGTGACAGTTATAGCAATGAAGCTTTCCAGTATAGACCAGACCTTAGACCAGGAGCTGGCAACCTTTATAATTAATGGGCTGAAACAGCCCAGCTGTGCATGCTGGTGAATCTGTAGAGCATCAGGAGGAGGCAGCAGTAGGAGCTTTCCCTGTGCCCATGCTGGAGCTCTCATTACCTCTTTTCCCACACCCCCACTTCCAGCTGTTGGGAAGCTGCGCCAGAACCAGGTATCTGCATACTCTTCCCCCCTAGGCTGTGGTCTGGGCATAGCTGGAAGCTGCCAAGCTCCAGCATAGCCCTCACTGGCTTGAAGCTGTGCCCATGTTGCAGCCAGCAGGAAGGGGCAGGGAGAAGAGCTGGTAGCGTGGACTCAGGCTGCACATGTCCAGCTCCCATACCTCCCCCGGGGTATGCATAGCAGTGGGAGCAGCTCCCCCCCCCCC
>NW_017729016.1:2336459-2347481 GCF_001723915.1 Gavialis gangeticus
CCCCCCCCCCCCGATGAACCGCCTGCAGCTCTGTCCCACACCCCACTCTGCACTGTCCCAGGTGTGCAACACCTGCCCCTGCCCCAGCTTTGCTCCCTCCCTCATTATGGGGGCCTCGATCTGCCCTCCCCATGCCCCTTCCCTCCAACAGACTTATCAGCCAGATGCTGCTTGTCAAGCTGATATGGGCCGATATGGTTGGTCAATACTCGGTCATCATTATTGGCCCCAAAAATCTTTTATTGGTGCACCCTTAGAAGCAGCGGTGGTGTGGGCACAACTTTCAGCTGCCTGGCTCCAGCAAAGCCCCCTGCTGCTGATGCACCTCTGAAACCATCTGATCCATGTCAGACAGGAGCTGGGGAAGGGGGGAGAAGTAGCAGCTGTGTGGGGGCAATTGGGTGCTGCCTGGCGCTGGCACAGCTCCTCACTGCCCAGCTCCGGAGTGAGCAGGGGTGCAGGCATGGGCAAAGCCCTCCAGCTCTGCAGGCTGGAACCACCATATGTTGCTTCATGGGCACATGTGGCTGAGATCCCCACCTTAGATGCTTCACAAAATCTTTTGTTAATACCTGTTTAACTTTAATGCCTAATGAGCATAAGAGAGGGGCTGTGTTTGTTAAAAGTCAGTATGAGACTGGTGATCTCTGAAGATCAATCTCTGCCTCATCTTTGCCCAAACCCTTGTTTTAATGCTTCTTAATAAAATAGTGCCTCTTGCATCTGTTCCCCTAGCAAGAGGGATTTAAGCACCGCCTTCTGCTTACATGACTGTGTTCTAAACAGATGCTGACTGCATTCAAGTCTCTCTCTGTTGCCTCCTTTTTATTTACAGGTTGCTACACTGTTTTGATTAAAGCTGTTATTTTAGCCAACTCCCAGCCTCTGGGGCAGGGGAGAGGAAAAAAACTGCTTACAACCAAGTGATTAGCATATCTATGATATTTGTGGTGATGTCTCACAGAACAAAAATTCAGGAGCTGCCCCTGTCATAGGGTTGTGCTGAAAAAAAAGAAGACAATGAGAAGGAATGTAGGAAGAAAAGTTAACTTAAAATTAATTTGAAGGACTCAATATGTTCCTGTTAGCAATAAAAAAGGAAAAAAAAGAAAGAATTGTTGGTGGCATCCAGAGATTCAAGCCTGTTAATTGATTTACTGGGTGGAAGTTTAGCGTGTGAGCAGCACAGCCTTCGGTGCACCTGAATCTTACTGTAGTTACCAGCTTTGGTTCAGCTGTAGCATTTCCGGTGTTGTGGCTTGGGTAATGTGGCAGCTATTACTGCTTTCAGTACCATGAGTGTGTACACACATACTAACTTTCTGACAGTTAAGCCAGCTTAATTTTTTAAACCCCCCTTAACTGTCAGAGCGTACACACGTATGTGGAGCAAAGTCAGCTTAAATGCAGCGCAAGATAATACACCTCCAAGGTGGATTATCTTGAGCTGTATTAGTTGAGTCGACTTAGTTCACAAGATGGCTGCCAGCATGTCATGGAGCTGTATGTGTGTATGTTCCAATGTGGTTTAACTTAAGTCGTTGTAGTTAAGGTGGCTCAGTTAAGGCACCTTAGATAAACAAGCTTAGTTAAGCATGTGTAGCTAAGTTGACTCAGCTAGGGCAGCTTAGATAAGGCGGCTTAATTAAGTTAGCTTATTTTAAGTTGACTTAGTATGCATATACACATGCCAAGTTGATAAGTCTCCTTTGGAGCAGAAGGAGATTCTGTGGTGCTGAAAATTGTGACAGCAGCCATTGGGCTCACTAATCTCGACCCCCTTAACTTTTTTTCAACAGCTTCTCTAACACAGTGTTATAGATGCCTATTCTGCGATGTTGCGTTTAATGGTGCTGAATCTTAAGAAGTGACCTCAACAAGCTTTATTCACAAGCTGGCTTGATGCTGATACAAGTTTATCTGCAAGTGTAAATAGGCTGAAGTTAGGCAGACTGCGTGTTCAGAAACTATGCTGAGCTTTGAAGTCAGCCCCCAAAAGTCTTCCATCAAAGCGGCAGAAGACCAGACTTGAGGTTCCCAGGTAAGATAAGAAAGGCAGAATAGTCTTTGTTCTGCTCTTTTACTACAAGAACATTCAGGTCTACCTTAAGCATCCTTCAGAAAATACATAATAAAAAACTCCTGGTTCATTTAAGTTAAACGCCTTTTCAGGTCATTCTTAGGGATAGCTCAAAACTCAGAGGTACTGGTTGGATTCAGGAAGGACATGTCTTTGCATCTTGATGTTCTTCTCCCAAGATGGAGAAGACAGCCACATCTGAGAAGATGAGGTGGAAATCCAACGTACTGGAACATTTGTAGCAGCCTTGTGTTGAGGGCTTTATGGAGTTGTGTTCACAAACTAAAAAGCACAATTTAAGATTCAATAGTACCTGACTTGGGTATTAAGAAGAAGGGAAAGACTGGGTCCTCGCACCCCATACAGGAAAATGAACAGTGGAAGGTGTGCTTCTCATCTTGCCAAGGAAGAAGATGTCCCAAGAGCTGTAGGGACAAGCCTTTGATTGGCAGGGAGATACTGGCAAGTGGACACTGCACCAAGCATTTCAAGAGGGATAACAAAATTGAGGGTGATTTTAATACATCCATTCCCCCACCTTCAGTGAAATGGTTGCTGACAGCTTAAGGCAGAGATGCTTGAATTTCATCAGCTCAAAATAGTAACCTCTTCAGCATAATGTTATACCCATCGATTTAGGGATGGTATTGACTGATTCATCGCTTCTACTAGTTGATGGTCATTAATAGGTTAGAATCTCTTGTGTCTTGTGACTGGATGGACTGGGATGCTCTTGCAAGAAAAGATAAGTCTGGTGGAGTCTTAAAAAGTCTTAGAATAACAAGTAGAAGAGAGAGTTTCACCGTCCCCTCCTCTTCCGAGAAGAGAAAGAAAGGAGGACTCTGATGCTAAGAGTCAGGAGAAATTATTTGTCCTTAAAAGACCATCAAGAGAATAATCTGTATGCTGGGGAAGCCACATATCTGTTTTTGCATGAATGATAACAATTCTTGTCTCAAGATTTTGGCTACAAACCCTATGTAGATCTAGTCACTTCCTTGGAAGATAGCTGAAATGTTGCATAGAAATGTAGGATACCAGTATTGATTTTTTGGTTTTTTAGCATTGAGGGTATTTACAGAGTTGCTGATGACAAAAGATCAAATCTGAGCAGAGAGAACACATGTTCCCTACAGAAGCCAACTTGAAGAAAGTGACATTTAGCAATGGAACAGGCAGCAGATGCTTTGGAGAAACAAGCCGTTGTCATCCTCTTTGAGAAGAGCAAGCTAACACCTACTCACAGCATATACCATCTAAGAACTTGAAATAGATAGGAGGGTAGGTAGAAGTATTGTGGAAGGATAGATTCAGAAAACCTTAGGAAGCTGATGGCAGATCAATATATATCAGGAATTTTCAGATCTACATTTGCACGAGAAAAAATAAAATAACCCATACAATCACACTTAATGTGGCCAAAAAAAGAGTGGTTACCCCAGCAATGTGGAGGACTTATTAATGCTTTGACCTTCCTTCGTGGGTAGCCTAAAACTGAAAGGTTTTTCCTTCTAAATGAGCTCTCTTCATATCCAAACGTCTGCTTTATCGTAGTTTGGTAATTCATTCCCGTTAAAGATATACGTAAGAATATAGCTATAAAAAAACCTGGGGATTTCTCACACTAGTTGACTTTGAATTAAGGCTAAGCTGCCTAGTCCACCAAGACAGTCCACAAAAGTGAGGGGGAAAAAAAGGAGGTATATCAGCTCATAGGCTATCTACTCTCCGCATCTCCCCCTTCTGAACCTCGTGTCCCATCCACCACCCACACCCCATATGTCTCCTCCTACTGGCCTAGCCAACCAATACATAACCTTGAATTCAACCATAAACCGCCTACAGTGAGGCATGTGCACGCACAGCTTTTATTTTCCAACTCCTGCTCTAAAATTATTACTAAATTTGGAGCGGTTGCTAGCATGGGACCCTCATTCACTTAACTTTTCCTAATATTACAGGAAAAAAATTGTAGCCTATCACCGTGCTATATGTACCACATAGCACAGGGGCGGGCAATTATTTTGGACAGAGGGCAGTTTTGGCAAGCCATCGAGGGCTACATGACAGGCAGCCCAGGGCAGATAAATATTAATTTTCTAAATTTTTTAGGGGCCCCGCAGGCCGGATAGAATGGCTTGGCGGGCCGCATCCAGCCCCCAGGCCACATTTTGCCCACCCCGGCATAGCAGAACCGCTTAGTGAGAGCTCCATGTCATATAATTGGTGCAATTCTATATATTAATATATACGTGACTTTCACCAATTTAATATATATAAAAAATTGGCTCACGTCACAACGACCCTATGGTAATCATCAAAACTGATTCTTTGCAGCCATGTACATTATGAATTAAGGCTGCACGTTCACTTTTCAGGGTGAGAGTGGAGGTGTATGGACCAGGCATGGTGGAATGGAGATAGTTTTATAGTGAGAGGTGTCAACAGGGCGCTTGAGTAATTTCCTTGCTATTTTTGGTTTGTGTGAGCGGTATGTGTTTGTCCGACAATTTTAACTCCAAATTTGATGGAGGTTTTCCACGTAGGAATAGACTGAGCTTTGCAGAACTTCCATGCCACTTGAATGAGACTTTCTCATTTGAAATTCATGTCGTGCTAAAAGCACTAATTAATTGAAGCCTTTCCATTCTAACTCAGTAACATGGATACAGATTGATTTTTTTTTTCCCTCTAATCACTGGTGTGCGTGAGTGTTTGTAGCTTGATGAGTTTCTGAATTTGTTAGTGTGTTCCTGTGGTGATTTGTGGGTGGGTGTCGGGGAGAATACTGCTCAGAGCCAAGCAGACTGCGTCAGAGTGATAAAGTGAGACCTGAAACTTGAAGTATCTATTCTATAATCAACACAACAGGATTCTTTGTATTGATCAAAGCAGATATGTCACATTTTCCCCATCTGTGTTTATTTGTGCCTGAATGCCTTTGCAGGGCTCGACCTAATACTTTTTCCACTGGTCATCTCTAGATACGAATCTATGGGGAAGCAAGGTGATGTGGAGCAGAGAGACTTGAATTTGGGATATCTTGTTATGCAGTTATTTGCGCTAAACTATTTGGCAGGCCAGGTTCTTTGGGTAGATGTGATATCTTTTATTAGACCAATTAAATAGCTGGAAAAAAAAGTTCTTTGCAAGCTTTTGGCTACAAACACCCTTCTTCAGGCAGTGGGAGAGACTCCCATTGATTCACATGTAGAGATGACCAGTGGAAAAAAGTATTAGATTGAGTCCTACAAAGGCTCATTGCCTGAGACTCTCCCATTGCCCAAAGAAAGGTGTTTGTGCCTGAAAGCTTGCAAAGAACTTTTTTCCAACTATTTAGTTGATCTAATAAAAGACATCACATCTATGCAAAGAGCCTTGCCTGCCTATGTCCTTAGACCAACCCAGCTACAACCAACAACCCTGCTAAACTATTTGTTTTTCCAATAAGAGCAATTCTAAAAGGAACGATAATCCACCGTATTTTTTTCTGATAAGAACAACTGGTCCAGCTTGAAAAGCAGGCAGTTCCTAGAAGAAACAGTTGCAGATATCTTCATTTCAGGATAGACCAGGTCAGCAGGAGGTTTTTACTCTTCTGTGTAGAATAAAGGTTGCTTTCCTCCTTCCATTTATACTCTGGAACCATTGAATGGTGTTCAGGCAATCTGCTGCTCAGAGTGAATACTTCACATGGGGTGAATCAATGTCTGCTGGACTCCTAATTGAACGTTGTCCCGATGAAGGATGGGAGTTCGACAGACCAGGGGACTGCATTTCCTTCTGCACGCAAAAGCCAAAGCTTTTGAAGAAAAACTCAGTTTTTTAGGGCGTACTGGAAAAGGTGTTTCTTCCAGTGCTGTCTAATCTCTGGATGGCAGGCCCTTTGTAGGCTGGCTTACATAGCCAGATTTTCAAAACCGCTCGGTCATGAGGATATAGCAGTGTAAGCTTCCTTGTGCTGTGTTAATATACCAAAGTATTGAGCTGGCTGGGATCAGTCTTTCCATCCACCCATCTTTAAGCAGCACAGCGGTGTCCTTCTGTGCTACTCCGGGTTTCTCCAGCAGTATCATAAAATTGATGCTTTGGTTGACATTGTGCCAACAAACTCATGAATATTGGTCTTGATGCTGACTGGTATTGATGCTTTCCCTTCTTGGAAGAGGAGGGGACATTTTTGCTCTGTAGCATCCGGACCAAACGGAGCAGCGCAGCCACTAGAAGTCTCTGCGTGCTTGGGGGCACGATGTGAAATGCCATTCATAGTCAAGTCTTTCTCAACAGCTGTAAGGACTAGAGCAATAACATTTGAAGGAATTCTCTATAGAAAATGATAGGTTAGTGCCCTCTCCTTCCTTGGTACCCCCGCACCTTGCCAGGGAAGTCTTTCGCATCACTAGGGAGTGTATTGGTATTTTTCTAGTGCCGTAAGAGTTTCGAAGGCTAGACTTTGGGATCCCCTGTCTGCTTTTAACCAGTTTAAAACAACACGTTTAGGAAGCTGTGGGTTGGTTTAGCTTACGATATTTCACAAGAACAGCTGTGTTTCCACCAGTAACCTCTCATGTAAGTGAGACTATGCTGCTTTTATTAGCTTAGCTGGTATTCAGTGCTGCGGTGTAGCTGTGCTGGCAGAAAAAAGTCCTTCCTGCTGACATCCACTGTCTCCGTTAAGGGGTTCTGCTGCTAGCATCCTTCTGGGGGGCAGAGTCTCTGCAGTACACACAGGCCTTCAGACTGAAGATACGGGTTTTCAAGATTGCCGCAAACCTGATGAAAAGAAATAGTTTTGCAGGAATTTCTTCAAGGGCTTCAACTTTCCATGGCAGTACTTTCCACCCAAAGACGACTTCTCTTTATTTATGCAGATTTTTACATTAAGCACTGAGTTCATGTTAAAAAGAAAATTACATTCATCTGGTAACCAAACCCTGTCTTTAAATGATCACTTTTCACCTACAGACTCCTTTGGCTATGTGGTTTACTTATCTAAAAATAATTGAGGTTGGGGTAAATAATATATGTCTATATCGATAACTAGAAATAGAGAGAGAGATCTAAAAAGATATATATCTATATTTTTTTCCCCCCAGGGGTTGGCTACAATTCATAGTTATCAAAGTATTTTTATCCCTAAAGCCCTGTGAATAGCCGATTATATACACTTCCTAATATCCAGCCGATTTATATACATTTCCTAATATGCAGCACAATCTAGTTAGGGCTGGTGCTGCTTTGAGCAGGGGTTGGGACTAGATGTGACCTCCTGAGGTCCCTTCCTCACCCTCATTTTTTATGATTCTGTGATTTCATGACATGCCTTCATGACATTTAACTTTTTGAGCTAAGAAGTGGAGATTGGACAGACACCTGGCTGGGGTCATTTGACCCCAGCACTCTTTCCTGCCCAGGGCAGGGGGTTGGACGAAGTGATCTAATAGGTGCCTTCCGAGCCTAATAACTATGAAACTAAGCTGACTGTAATCTGGAAGCAAATGTGGGGTAAATGTGTTTATATCTTAGTGCATGTTTTTAGCTGATAGGAAACTGGCTTTGTTTTGAGATTTTGTTAACTTTTAAAATAGCAAGCGCGTACTATGCTAATCAGGGATGGATTCTAAGGAGAAGTCCTTCCAGGTGTGTCTCCAACCAAGCTTTCATGGGTTTTCATCTGGAAAATCTCTCCTATCATCTTTATTTCAGCCTAAAATAGTGACCATATAGGTGTAGCAGGTTGCACATACTTCAGATTTCTACACTAAATTTTGTGAAGTACATCAAGACAATTTTCCTTTCCTTATTATTTGCTGAATACATGTAGAAATGCTTTGATTGAAACTCCCGAAAGAACGGCTTCCCCTTGGAGAGTCCCGGTAGATACTTATTTGTTGTACTATTTGATTAATTTACATTTAGGGTTTTTGGTTCGTTGCATAATGGCTTGACCTTATGCTGTTCTACAATTCTTAACTGTTTCATTATTCATTACCTGTCCAGTCATCTCTGTATTATGAGTGAGGAATAAAACGAGACCTGCTGTATGAAATGAAGCTAGCTTGCTGTCAGGGTGACACTTGACCTAGCTATAAGCAAAGGGATATGTTATTTTTATAAAGAGATGCTGCCAAAGCTAAAATTAGGCCCCTTATGAAGCTGTGATGTGCAGTGAACTGCAAGACTCTTTCAGACGGTGTCCCACCCCATGCAGTCAGCATCAGTTTTCTTTCCAGTGATTTAATTTGTGTCATAGGTTGCAAGGTTAAACAGGCACATCATTGACTTTTCCAGGTCCTGGAGTAAAGTGGCCAGGTGATACAGCTGCGTGCTGAGCTGCAAAGTGCAACCGGCTAGGGACATTTTTCCCTTTCACTAAACTGCCCAAGCATCCAGATATTCTGAGCATGCCTCTGATAATATGCCAGCTGCTGGGTCCTTGCAAACAAATGTAATAATAATAATAAAAAGGCACGACGGAGAAAACCACCTGGTAATGCTTACCCCTGGATGCAGAGCTCTGTTGCGTAGCTATGTCTCTGTCCACATTAAAAACTTAATTTATCTCTGGGACCTCAAGGCATGGCTGAACAATCTGTGGTAAAATCAAACCTTGCAGATCATGAATCTAAATTTATTTGTGGGGGTTTATCAGCATTAACTCCTTAAAGACGTACTTTGGCCACCTGCCCTCCATGAAAGCTGACCCCTCTTTCTTTTTTTGGCAAAAGGGAGCGGAAAGCTTCCAGAATTGGCTCATTTTTTGGGGCTTCCTCATCCCCCAAATTGTTTGCAGGGGACCAGTGTTTAGCTTTTAGGGGAAGGGGACTGTTTTTTTTTTTTCTTCCTCCTAAATTGAACCATGTCTCCTTGCTGGGGTCATCTGACCCCAGCCATTCTTTTCTGCCCTAAATGCAGGGGGCTGGACCCGATGATGTTGTAAGGTCCCTTCCAGCCTGTAGTGGAGCACCTTTGGGGTGCTCGCCACGTGGCAGGGGCTGCAGTAGGTTGGGGCAGAGCCCAGCAGAGAAGTCAGCCAAGTGAAGCCCCCCAGATCTCATTCTAAGGGGGTGGTGTAGGGGAGGTATGGAGCCGCAGGTAGCACCCCTTGGCATTGGGGCACCCTCCTGCCTTAAATAAATCTTAATTAACAACAAGGCATGGCAGGCAAGTCAGGTGGGTGGCATGCCCAAAGGCAAGTGGGGAACCTAGCACTGTGGCTAGTTGGGGAGGCCCACTTTGCCACAGGGCCCCTAACACCTATGAAACTACATGGATTCCTTAAGTAATTTGTAAGGGAGATGGCAGGAAGGCATCAGCAGTCATTTCAGTGCCTGCCTTATACTCATGACTCCGGATTTCTTCATTGTACAATAGCACAAGAGAGCTAATATGTGTTCTGCTTGTTAGCTTTTATGCATTGTGCAAAGCTTCGTAGCGTCTTTTAATACTCTTCTCGGAGGCATCACAGTGCACAGTTGCTCCTCTTTTTGCGTATGGATTGGAAAACAAGTGTTTGTATCAAAGTAGCTTAATATGCGCTAGGCCGTACAGCTATACCCACTCACTTATCTGTTTGTTCTGTGAGAATTATTTATGAATATGGAAATCTGTGAAGTACAATCAGTGGGAGCCTGAGAAAAAACCCTTTCAAAGTTTTTGCAGTTACAGAATGGAATCGTATTTGAAGCCAGATAGGGCTTCAGCCCTATATAATGCATAAGAAAAAAATATGTGCCTAGTATTCCAAAATAATAGAAATAACAATACCTGATCCCTCACTTCTGACTAAAGGCTTTCACTGCAGGCAGTCCTTTATTCAATAAATGTCTCCTCTTTCCGAGGACTTCTACTGCCGCAGCAATTAAAACAAATTTGCTGTCATCTTCCAGGGAGCACTGAATTATAAGCAGTGTTTCCAGATTTAGCATTTGGTGTTAACAGCTTTATTAAGCAGTTCTGTGTAATAACTTGGCTTGTCCTGAAGATCCGGGGAATGGATTTTAATATAAGAACAGAGGATCTGCTATAGTGGATTTGACCATTAATCCAACAAATCATGTATTACATGGTCATATACCGCTTCAAGTTTTAAACAACTGAATCATTAGGTTTATGCAAATTGGGGAAGAATTAAGGTTCGCTTCACTAGTTTCTGACTTTGAGTGGTTCAGCAGGAAACTTTAATGTACTTTTATTTTTTTTTCAGTAGTACAAGTATTTTTAAATAACTGCATAAGCATCAATTTCATTAGAGCTGCTTCTGCTGACATCAGGGTCTATGTTTGAATCACTATGTTGATGCTGCAGTTTGCATGAACTAACACCTAGGCATGGGGGATATCTTCACTGGAGACAGGGGGGTCTAGTGGATAGAGCAACTGGACAGAGGGTTGGCAGACCTTGGTTTTGTTCTTGGCTTTTAGTCGTCTACTGTGCGTCTTTCACGAGTCATTTCACAGATCTTTACCTTTTTTCACTCTCCCTCCCTTTGTTTTTCTGTGTTGAATTTAGCACCGTTCTGAGGCATGGTCTTTTCTCTTGTGTTATAGCATTTAACAAGATCTTTGTGGGCCTCTAGGTTTCATAGTCATACAAATATTTCTGTAACAAGAGAAGACCATCATGGCCATGAATAAAGGGGATTTGATCTCTGATTTTACCAATACAAGGTGATGGTACATCAGCTAATATACCACCTCCCTCTCTTTACTTGAAGCCGCATAGCCATTATCCTGAAGATGTTTCGTGGGTTGTTCCAGACTTAAAGAACATGTTTCTTTTCTTTTTTTATCTATATCTATAGATATAGATATAGAGAGAGATATAGATATAGCTGTAGAGAGATATATAGATATATAAGGGTGTGTGTGTGTGTGTGTGTGTGTGTGTGTGTGTGTGTGTGTGTGTGTGTGTGTGTGTGTGTGTGTGTGTGTGTGTGTGTG
>NW_017729016.1:2347495-2395364 GCF_001723915.1 Gavialis gangeticus
TGTGTGTGTGTGTGTGTGTGTGTGTGTGTGTGTGTGTGTGTGTGTGTGTGTGTGTGTACACATGCAGGCAACCCCTGCTTAATGCTGTTTTGCTTAGCACTATTTCACTATCACGCTCGTTTTACATTGATACCTGATTCTGCTTAGCGCTCAGCTAGCTTCCTTATAATGCTCGTGGTCACCATCTTGGTTCATCAAAAACTTTCAGTTTCATTTAAGGCTATTTCTGCTTAATGCTCATTTTTTGGGAACCAATTAAGAGCACTAAGAAGGGGTTGCCTGTATATATAAACTGGGTCCAACACCCTCTGAATCTTTGGGAGAAAAAAAATTCAGATTTGTTGCAGAAAAAAGAAAGAGTGGATTTTTTTATGTGGATCAAAATATCTTGTGCTTCTAGCACTATGTACCATTTAATGTGACAACTGTCTCCTGAAGTTTAAAGACATAATTAGTTCCAGCAGTTCTAAAAAAAGAATTTTTTCATATCCACTGAGAGTAACGGGCCCAATCTGAATTGTGTGTGCATTTCTTTCCTCCAACATATTCAGGTCAGAACTAACTCCTGTATTTACATCTGTGCCCTGGTGAATTTTTAAACGGGGCAAAAGTTAACAGTAATACTGCCTTGTTATGAAAGGAACATATTAACAGCATTATTTTCCAGTTAATTTAGCTGAATAGTCAACTAGTCCAGGTCTATTTACTTACTAAGCTTAATGTTTATAGTTAAGACTATTTTATCAGCACAGATAAACTATGGGTTTTGGGGGTTTTTTTTACATTCCAGAGAAGGATTTTGTTGAAAGCCGGTATGTTGGGTAGGCTTGTATTGCAGCTTCATGTGATGTTCAGAAAGGTTTGTGTGGCCTGGCTTTTCTTCTGTGTTGGTCTTTGCCAATTAAAGACGGTGGTTTCTCTTGTGCAAATTCATTTACTGAACTTAATCTCTCTGAGATATCCAGTAGGAAGAACTACAGTCAAGTTTCTTCACTATGCATTCAGTGTCTGAATACGTATGTTTTAGGGTTATTCACTTAATGAAAGTGTTGGAGCAAGATGCAAGAGCAACTGATAAAATTAGATGTCCCCTCTGCACATTCCCTTTGACAGCCCCTGTCCGTTTGCTTTCTGCAAAATTACATGTTCATTTGCCTTCAGAGAGAAGACAAGATTATTAGAGAGAAGAGACAAAGTTGCCTCTAGGGTTAAATGAGTAAAATCTGGGAGGCACAATTAAAAAAAATAAAATTGCCAACACAAATTTTGCCTACCCCTTTTAAGAAAAATCTGTTCAGGTTGATTGTGCCTGTTCCTGGTTTTCTGCAAAGAGCAGCCGCTGTAGAACTTGTCTTACTTTCTGCTGCACTTGCAACTGTACTGTTTGTAATGCAGACCCAGACTTTTGCTGAAGTTGCAAGTGCATTGTCCTTTTCCAGTGGTTCATTGGTGGGATGCTAATTCACTAAGGCTCACTGAAAGAAACTTAAATTTTCTATGAAAATAGCACCACATTTTCTATGAAAGTAACTAATCGTGCATTAAAAATGTGTTCTCACTTCCTTTAGGAAATGGCAATATTTTGGCTTTTCATCTCAAAGGCAGTTGTGGTATTCCCCAAGCAGCAGCGATCAACGAAATTATTAATTTTGTGGGCTGAGGCAGCAGCTGATTTGCATACCATTCAGCAGTTGCTTTATGAAGTTCCCTGACCTTGATATATATTGGTAGGGCCAAAATATTTGCCATAAACATTAAATTCCTGCCAGGTTAATAATATAGCTAAAGCATTAAATAGGTGACCCCTTCCCCCCCATTCTCCTTTGACTTTTTAAACAAGATAAAATAAAACCCCCTTCTAACATTTTAGTTGATGTTAACAGGTCGGAGGTGGAATACTTGTATTAGAGAAATGAAGTGGCTCTACACATACCTTTGGTTCATTAAGTACCAGGTTAATGCCTGTACTCTACATCCCTTAGTATGCAAACTATTTACTTGTGAATTGAAATGGAGAAATTATTCCAGAACATTGATTATGTAGAATGCCCGATTGCTACACAGCACAAACTCTAAACCTCCAGCAATCTTATCCTTGCCGTTGAACTACACAACATCAAATGAAATCTTGAATTCTTTGGGAAAGTTAGGGGTACCTTGGTGCCTGTTGCACGGAATTTGGCGCACTCACTTTGTTTAAGATGTTTGCTGGCTATGCTTAATAGTCCCTCCAAACATTCATGCCTTTTCCAGATCCCCGTAGCCTGTTCTCGGCTAGGTTTGTCACTTGTGCGTGTAGCATCTCTGTCCCCTTCTGTTAGTGCTGCAGAGCAGCTGACACAGCCTTGCAGGAAAGCTTCAAACTGTGAGAGCGAGGAGGTAATCATGTGGGCATCCCATCCTGTTCCAGAACCTGTATGCACATAATCCACACTTTCCCACTTCCAGCTTCTGGCACTTTTGGTATGTGTTACCAATAATAAAATATAAGCATCAACTACACTTCTCTTCAAGTTTAGGGTTTCTATGCAGGCCATCTCTGGACTGAGAATGACTCCAACCCCTGTTTCCTCTTTCATTTAAAACAGGTGCCTCAATAAAGGGAATATCATTAAAAACCAGAAACAGTTTCTTACTAATGCACATGGTTAAAGTCAAGCAATAATTAAGGGTGTATTTCTCTTCCTGCATCACTTTGATATATTCCTTTCTGCAGGCTAATGCAGCAGTGCTATTTTTTTTTTTTTTTTTTTTTAGGGAAAGGGCCCAGAAAGGCTTTTGGCCTTTTTTTTTTTTTTTGGGGAAAGGCCCGACAAGGCTTTTGGCCTTTTTTTTTTTTTTTGGGGAAAGGCCCGACAAGGCTTTTGGCCTTTTTTTTTTTTTTTGGGGAAAGGCCCGACAAGGCTTTTGGCCTTTTTTTTTTTTTTTGGGGAAAGGCCCGACAAGGCTTTTGGCCTTTTTTTTTTTTTTTAGGTGAACGGTCCAGCAAGGCTATTGGACTTTATTATATTGTGATTGCTATTGCTTAGTTCAACTATAGTTATTTCTTGAACCAACCTTCCTATGTTTCTTGGGGCTAAGTGAAAATACACCATTTCCCATGCATGCTAAATTATTTCTTTTAGAGAGATTCAAGAAATAATTTAAGGTGGGTTTTTTTTTCCCTCCACACTTCATCTGATTGTACACTTTGACTATGTACAGACATTCAGAAAGCCCTAGGTGGAATCGATCTAAGTTATGCTATTTTCTGTCAGCGGTGTAGTTTAGATTTGTAGTGAACAGAAGACACGTTTGCCCTTTGGTGGGTGGGGGGCAAATCTTAGGCTGGGTTGTGTCATTTTTAAACCAGTCTGTATGCACTGAACTTCCGTTCTCTTATGTGTACAGACCAGTTTTTTGTGCCGAACTCCTTTTCTGTTACAGGTATAGACCAGCGTCTGATCACTTATACCAGTAAAAGTGCAATGTCTGTACCTGGCCTAAGAGTTTATACATCAGTCACCAAAGTCACTGATTCATGTTTTGTCATGGTTGTTCTTTGATATCTTGGCAATATTGCTTGCCCAGTAGCTTCTTTCTGGTGTGTATTCATATTCTCCCTGTTATACTTTTATTATGTCTTGGGATTTTCATACACTTGCACTGTTGCTTACTGTTTTTTTTTCCATCCAGAATTACTGTCTCAGTTGTGGGGTGTATTTTTAAATATAGTCCTAGTGTCCACTCTGTGACCTCCTCATTCTCTGTAGTTGATCCAGATGTTTTGTGACATCTCATTGACTTCCCCCCTGCAATTCCATTGTGCCTATCAGATCAAAGATAGCAGCTCTTTTGGAAATAAATTACAACCAGTTGCAAGTTTCTTGATGCTTTTTTTTGTTTGTTTTTTGTTTTCTTCCCCTAAGGGAAACATTGATGGGAGACCCCCTCTAGCTGATTGTAGAACATGGTTTAGGAAGGTATAAAATGATGTAGATGTGATGTGGGTATTGTGACTGAGAAATGTTGTTAGCTATGAATATAGAAAGAGTTAATTGTAGCTTAAATGTAACTATAATTTATCTTTTAATCTTATGGTTACAAGACATTTGGTTCTTGATTGCCCTGCTGCTACCTAAGCTTCCTCTGTCATGATACTCAGAGCAGTGCCACTGGGTAGCTACACCGGTGGGGGGGAAAAACAGCATTATTTTACACACTGTTGCAGTCTAATCTCATGCGCATTCTGCAGATTTGCATGCTTGTGCTGGTTTCAGATAATTGCTTGAAGGTGTACTGTTAATTTTGGGATTTTTTTCGTTTTTGGAGGGCAGACTCAGAAACATAGGAACTGGCGTGGTGCATCAGTCCCCAGCTCAGTGTAGTTTGGTATCTGTTCCTTGACCAGCTGCTTCAGAGGAAGGGACAAGAAACTCTGCAGAGGTCAGTTATGGGATACAACAAGAAAAGCTAGTTCCCAAGCTGTATCCATTTGAAGGTGGCTAGCAAGCGGGTCTAGATTTCTTCCCAGCCTCATGATTATTTTTAATACCGTCTATTATAATTCAGAGTGCTTGTCACCACAATAAAGACCCCGGCGTCTGAATCCTGCTAAGCTCTTAGCACGTGTCTGGACAAGTGTAGATGTTTGGTTCCCCAGGGACGCAGCGGCCCACCTTGTGCCACAGCTACTTGTCCCCAGGGAACGCCCATGCCGTGCATGCTTTGGCGTGCAGTGTATTACCCTGGGGGCAGTAGCGGAGGCATTGTGCTGGCCCCAGCAGCCTTACCTAGCGTCCTGGAGGCCTCTCGGGGCTGCAGCCGCAGCACTGTTCCAGGTGGCCCGGCCCTGCTTTTCAGCAGCATGTGCTGCCCATGCATGCACTGCCCTGTTTTCCCCCCCAGGGATATCCAGGGATCAAAAAAACCCATGGGGGAAAAAAACCCCAGAGCAGCGCATGCATGGACAGCACGCCCTTGCAGCGGAGAGGACCCCTGACTGTGTAGCATGCAGCTCTGCAGACGCATTTGCGGCGCCACGTACCATACGGCTGGGCTCATCTGATCGTGCCCTTAGCGCCCTAATATCTTACCCTCAAATCTTTGCCACATTTCCCACTTGATATGCTGGAGAGCGAAATGACAGTGTTTAGATGGGGTTTTCACTTCAGACTCTGGATTTGCAGCGTGCAGGACTCTCTCCAGGAGCAGTGTGTAGTCTCTTTCCTATTCAGAGGGTGCTTTAGAGCTCGGAGTATCACTCAGTTCGATGATAGTTTCAAATTATTTTCCTGCGACTTGAATTTAAGAGTGTGAAGGAAAATGCAGTGATGACGCAACTTCCCTGGAGTCTGATTTTAAATCTTACGGCCAAAGATGAATTTTCTCAGCGAGAAAGGACTCGTTCATTGGTCTTGTTGTCACAGAGGGATTTTATTTGCTGAGAGCTGTATTTCTTTGTGCTGCTGTTCACCCGTAGGAGCCTTTTGCAAATCATGATAAATAAACGAGCTATCTAAACTGAAATTTAATTCTCCCTTCATTTGAAATGGCATGATAGTAATCTGAAGAATGACGATAATGTTGGGCTTTCAATCGGTGCTTTTGTTCTCACCCACGCCTTTCACAATGAGCTTGCTGCTTCATTGGAGAAGAAGTGGTCTTGGAGAACTTAAAAATACTATCCTTGTGCTGCTAAAGTGGTCAGCTGCATTACGGCATCACTATTAAGTATTTTTTTTAAAATTGCCTTTAATTTGTAAAATATGATTACAATAATGTTTTGACGAGCAGCAAAATATTTTTACATAGCATCAGAATTAGAGGCAGTTTACTCAAGTGAACTTCACTCCAAACCTTACAGGGCCTCTGTTGCTTGCAATTTAGTAGTCTTCAAAAAAAAAAAAAAAAGAAAAGAAAAATGCTTTCCAGTTCCAAAGCCTGCCCTTGGCTTTCCTTGCGAGTAGTTTTGTTTTTACTATTCATATAAGGGGAAAAAAATAGTTTTTTTCATATAATGGAAAAAAAAGATCTTCTGTGCTATGTGAAAGATACTGGTAAGCAGCTGAAACGGAGAGTTTGACTAGCACTGTCAAATGCACCACGTAAAGGAGCTCCAAAAGCATTTCTCATCTAATTTGATGAGCATTATCAGGGTCACCTTGACTGCACTGTTTTAGTGCTTCTCCTTGGGCTCCCCATTGAAGAGCTCAGGATCTCTGTCCTGATATTCAAAACTGGCTTTAGGTTTGTCCCTGGGCACCGCAGGAGTAAACTGGTTAGTTGATAGGAAATTTTCTGGCCTTTTCCATTTATCATAACCTCCTGTCCATGGCAGAAGACTGGACTTGATGATCTTGCAGGTCCCTTCCAGTCCTTCGATTTTATGATACTACGAGAGTTGTCAGGCAACTGTGTTTTACTTGCACAAGGCAGGTGAGGTTCTTTGGGTAAGTCTGATATCTTTTAATAGACCAACTCAAATAGTTGGAGAAATTCTTCTTTGTAAGCTTTCGGGTACAAACACCCTTCGTCGGGCTGAGGAAGCATCTGGGGAAGTTTCCTCAGCCTGACAAAGGGTTTTTGTACCTGAAAGTGCAAAAACTTTTTCCAGCCATTTGAGTTGATCTAATAACCTCGCCTACCTATATCCTTAGATCAACATGGCTACAACCTATATTACTTGAACAATGCCTGTTAACCAACAGAGGGAGGCTTACAAGTGAGACACAACTTACAAGCCAGTTGTATCTAAACTTTGGTACTTAATCTTATGAAAGGTAATTAGAGACCTCACCCCTTTTACTGGCACAAGTGGGTTCTTTGATTTAGCTTTCTTTCATCGTGCAAAATTTTTTAAAAATTAATCGGAATACTGTAAAGATCACGATCTACCTTGCAGTTCTAATGCCTTGGTTTAATTTATTCAGATGTGTTTGCTTTCAGCAGGTAATCCAGCCTTTGTCTGAAGTTGAGGAGTCGGGCTAGGTTTTCTCCATGTAAAATGTGTAAGGGGCCTGATTTTGAAAGCCGCTTCAGTTGACTTTCATGTCATCTGTTCAAAACGTTGGAGATTTTATTGATTAAAGAGGAATTAAAGTCATGGCTAATACGTTTTCTGTTTTCTTTCTTTACAGGTCATGGTTCACTGTTTCTTGGACCTTTTTCTCGAAGGGAGGAAATGATTTTCGTGGAAGGAGGATCACATCAGTCACTGACACAGAGTCTTCATAGTTCAGATGCTTGTACAGTAAAACAGATTTAACCATTTTCTGAGGGTTTTTTGGGGGGGGGTCTGTCTTGTTGCAAGGAAAATAAAAATGACGACTTCATCTATTCGGCGGCAAATGAAAAACATTGTGAACAATTATTCAGAGGCCGAAATAAAAGTTCGGGAAGCAACCTCCAATGACCCCTGGGGTCCCTCCAGTTCCTTAATGACTGAGATAGCAGATCTGACTTACAATGTCGTGGCCTTTTCTGAAATTATGAGCATGATCTGGAAACGGCTGAATGACCACGGCAAAAACTGGCGGCACGTGTACAAGGCCCTCACTCTTTTAGATTACCTGATTAAAACGGGCTCTGAGAGGGTGGCGCAGCAATGTAAAGAGAACATTTTTGCTATTCAGACCCTGAAAGACTTTCAGTATATTGACCGAGATGGCAAGGACCAGGGCATCAATGTAAGGGAGAAGTCCAAGCAGCTGGTGTCTCTTCTGAAGGATGATGAACGCCTCAAGACAGAGAGGGCCCAAGCCCTGAAGACCAAAGAGCGTATGGCTCAGGTGGCCACTGGCGTTGGTAGCAACCAGATCACATTTGGCCGAGGGTCTAGTCAGCCTAACCTATCTACTAGCTACTCGGAGCAAGAGTATGGCAAATCTGGCGGCTCCCCCGCATCTTACCATGGCTGTAAGTACAACCACGGGCGTGTAGAAAGATGGGTTTTTAGTCCTGTATGTCTGCACCTCTTCTGGAGCGTTTAGATTCCAACTTGCAGGATAAATGGATCTTTCTGACATAACAAACAGATCACTAAGAGTTGGTGCGGTGCCTAAAACTCAGTAGTTTTACTGGGAAGCCGTAATACCTTTACCCAGGACTAGAATTAAATGCACGTTTGGGAGGTTCCAGTGGGTAACGCAACCTGTTTGGGGCACAGAGGTGTCTGCTAATAATCTGTATGTGTTTCCTGTAGTCAGAAGTGCAAGCAAAGGTTTATCGTCTTTCTCACCTCACCCTTTTTGATGTTTCTGAAATCCTGCTTTAAAAATATCAGCACAGGGAAATCCCCTGCACCCAGCTGTTTGACCAGGTTTCCTTTTCTATTGCTGCCGTTGCATTTTTTTAATCATGAGCAAGGCATTTCATTTTCTTTTTCCTGACTGCTCAACAAGTGTAGTTGTAACAGTTCGATACTTGGCATGCTCAATTCTGCACAATACCCATTTATAACATCAGGGTTTTGTGTCCAAATATCAATACTGAACTATGCTTCATTCTCAAAATAAATGCAAATATGATGATGTAGGAGGAATAGCTTCTTTGTGCGACTGTTTTGGGGGACTTCCTGTCATGTTACAAGGCAGCCTGGCTTGGCACTGAACACTGCTTAATATAAATAATGATCTACTGAAAGCGGCTTTGGAGGAAATGTCAGTGGTTGCAGTATAATTTTAAAGGAAAATCTTTCTTTAAATGAGCTCTTATGAGTGTCTGTAAAGGAGCCGACGTGGTGACTTGATTGAGCATCAGTTATTATAATCTTACATTTGTCATGCCCTTCATCTGAAGCACTTCTCAAATTATAAATACAGGGATCGCTTCAAGCACCATTGACACATGCCCACCTTTTGTGTGGAGGGTTTCAGCCATTTAGAAACATGTAGGAATATTCTTTGAGTTTAGGGCAGGCAGTAGAAAAAATGGTTTATCCGTTCAGAATTACAAAGGGAAGCCGGGAAGGAGAAGCAGGGAAAGTATCGCTACCTAAGCTGCTCTTTTCTCCCCCCTTAGGCTAAAACCCATATCATGAAAAGAGCTGTGGGACCTTAAATAAACTCAAATATTAAGAACTTCTGTCTTACCAGAAAACATGGAATTCCCAGTGTCTAAGTACTTGATTATCCTTGTGCAGTATTGATTCAGTACAGGCTCCTCACTGTGTTGTGAGGGTATTGGTTTTTCTCTGTTCAAAATACTGATTTAACTGGAATATGCTTAGCTGGAAGATCAGGCAGCAGCATCTTTGTTCTCAACTTGTGCTCTGTTATTAGAGTAATGCTTACCAAGTCACGCTAACAATGCCTTGGCTCTGTTCTGCAAAGTTATTTCTTCAGCAAATGATACAGCTGTGCCAGTTGTATCTTTCTTTTTATTTCTCATATTAAATGAGATACCAGAGGGTTCAAAATTTTTCTGGGCTGTATTTTTGCTGCAGCAGAAGGGTATGCTGCTGAATCATTATTATTCATTTTAAGTTTTGGGAAGTCCTATGGTGTGCAAGATGAGCATCAACTTCATATCATTCTTTCAATACAAAGTGTTGTTTCAGTCAATACCATCACTTAAATCAAATGAATATATTCTGTATTTGAAGAACTACTGTAGGAGGGGCAGGGTTTTTTTGTGTTCCTTCTCAGACATCCACAAGTAAGGAAAAATGGCAAGCTCCAACTGTTTCTTATGCTCTTTACTTCCTGGGCTGTGAAGTCTCCAATGTTTCATTTCTAATGAGTTAAGTACAGGTCGATCAGTACGGACCACAAATCAGTATATTTTTTAACTTGGTGGAGCTAGGCAATAGAAACACAGGAAAAGCAGAACCTATTTCAAAAGGGTACTGGAGGCTTCCAACTTCCACTCAACAGTGCCCTCCTAGGAGCAAAGCCAGAGCTGCCCTGCGCGCAGGGACAGACCGACGCCACACTTGGGGTCAGGAAGAAATTTTACCCCGTGGTCAGATTGGTAGGGACTGCGGGGTTTTGTCCTCCTCTGTAGCGGACGGCGTGGCCCTCTGTCCAGGACCTACAATGTTTTCTAGAAGTTGGCTGCTGTGCTTCCCCGGCTTTACCTGTGGCAGCTTCGGGTGTTAGGCCTTGTGTTGTGTCAGTGTTGATGGTAGTCTTATGTAGAGTTTAGATGATGGACTGTATAGGATGGCTTACATAGGGATTATCCGGCCTCAGGCAAGGGTTGTCTAGCATATGTGAAGCTGTCTGGTGGGTCATTGAGTTAACTGCTGAAGGGGGAAACCCCGGTGCCTACCAGAAACCCAGAAATGTAAAGCCTTTGCTATTAGTGTTGCACTGATCTATGCCTAACAGTGCAGTAGAAATCCTGCTTGCCACCATCTAGAAGAAGAGTACTCCTGTCAGTTACTTTATCCTTTCTTGTCATGCAGTCTGAACATATAGCTTTAAAAAACTGCATACAAGGAATGAAAGTTTTGTTTTGCAAACCGTTGGGAAAATATCTTCTTTGTAAGCAGTGAACTGTCTATTCCAATAGGAAGTAATCTTTCTTACGCCTTGCTCGCTGCTGATGAGCGCACAGGCTTCCCCTTTTAATTGGGAGACATTTTCTCAACCCATAGCATTTGAGTCTTGCCTCTAGAAAAATACAGGTCACTTGCAGTTCATGCACACAGCGATTTGAATATTCATTAACTCGTTTTAATAAATCGAACTTTGGATGTATCTTTTGCCTAAACACACATTTGAGTTTCATCTGCTAGGGTAGGGCGTGCATAATTTTAGGTGACCTCATTTGCTTCTCTCTTGCTCGACAGAATGTGTAGGAGTTTTGGAAAATACCTTTTAATTAATTCCTACTTAAATACATTCTGTTTTCCTTCCCATTATCTGGCATGAAGTTCTTTATTCATGCCTTCTGCACTTGCCTCTTGATCATAAAAATAGGATCCGAGTGTCATTTAAAAAAAAAAAAAATCATAGTTTTGTGTGGGACAGATCGTAGCAATAGAGACCATATGGTCTAACAGATCTACTGCATCTGACTGGTGTCCCGGTCAGTTCAGCCATTGACTTTATCAATATTGGGTAAGAGAGAGAACTTCCTATGCTCAATGTTTTTGTGTAAAACCGGAATAATGATGCATAGCTACATATGGAAAGCATTTGGTCTGTGGTTATAAACAATACGCGCTTAATATTATGATATGCAGTGTTTGCTGTAAAGCTAAATTATTTAATTGACAGAAGACTAAGAAAGGAGGTGGAGTAGCAATATCAGCAACAAGAGGGATAAGGGTGAACGAGAACGGCAGCTGGCGTTGTTCCATCACAAGTTCTCATGATTGTCCAATGTAGCAGGAAAGAAGAGGAGAGATAAATGATTGGTAAAAGGAAAAGCTTCTAATTGGAGGTTTATTGTTTTCAACCAAAATTGTTCCTATAAATAGTTCTGTATTGAATAGTTGCTCTTATTGCTTCACTTCTTTCTCTCTGTAACATTTCCATTTCTTACAAACTTGCTGACAACTGTTTTCAACTTGTAGCTCACATCCAGACTTGAGCACGAATTCCCAGCGGCAGGAGAGATGCTGTCATTGAAACAGTTGTACTTCACAGCAAAGTTCTCAATCTCCATTCTCACCTTGAGAGATGCTGGAGCATTTTTTTTAATCTGCGTTAATAGTCTCTGAATCCAGTCAGTTCTGCCCGTAGGCAGTTTCCCCTCCTTTGGGGAAGTTTCACATTTTGTGATGCCATCTTTGCCATCACTTGTGTGTCTACCCAAGACAAGATGCGTTGTGTTTTCGGGGTTAGAAACTTTATCACAATGATCAGCACTTTGAGAACAGAGGACTGAGAGGAGTCTTCCCAGCCATTGGGTGCTGATACAGGTCACTTTTTATACATTTGCATCTACCAAATGGTTTGGTGAGGCAGTACAAAAATCCCCAGTGCATGTAAGCCCTGCACCTCCAGAATAGGAATGAAGTGGAAAGGGCCTCCTAGATCAAGTCCATTTACCTGCTATTTGCAGATGGTGACCGTGTCTACGTGAGACGCTTTACTGCTCCGTAGATTAATCTATTGCGCAGTAAAGTGTCACTGTCTACATGTGCAGGCACTTACTGCAGTGTAAATTTACCGCCTGCATATGCAGGTGGTAAATTTATGGCGCAGTAAAGCCAAAAAGCATGAATTGCACGTGTAGATGTGTCCATCTACTTCATATCTTTAATTGTGCCCCACACTTTTTTTCTTTCATTATTTTCCTTCCTGCAAATATTTGTTCTGATCTGTAGCAATCGGTATAAAAGTAAAGAAATTGGAATGGTAAAGCAAAGTTGTTCGGTAGGCTCCTTTCCACAAAGCTTTATTTCAGATATCCTCAAAGGCAGTGAAACTCTCGTGTTGTAAGGCTGGAGTAATTCTAGGGGAGGTGTTCTTGTCAGCAGTATCCACGTGTCATTAATGCTGACATCAGCAGTAGTTAATAAGCACATTTTTTATCATTACTGCCTTGCAGCATTATCTTCAATGGAAACCCAAGCATGTAGCATAAAACTACAAAAAGGCAGTCATATCAACAGATTCTGACATGGTATCATAAATAACTGTGTTCTAGTTTTTGAGTTTGCTGTGCTTGATAATTTTCAGGCTTTGGATAGTTACTTAAAATAATCATATGACAAAATATGTGGAATGCCCAAGTCATTTTGAAAAGCTTTTAAATCCTTATATCCCTGCTGAAAAGACTTTTATGAAATCTTAACATTTTTTTTCAAGTCACTCAGATGCTTCCTGTTGGTTCTGGGTTACTAGCTTCCAAAACATAAGTTGCTTCCTGACCCCCCGCAGTGGTTTTTTGCCTCTCCATCCTTGCTCCTGATGCAAATGGAAACCTCAGGGAATAGCAGGAAAGGAAGATGGGGATTTGTAGTCTTTGGGAACGGTGGTTGAAAAGTCAGTTCAGTTATGTAAGCTGCCCAAATACAGATTTGGGTCGTGAAGGTTAGGCACCTGCATCTGAACATTTTGGTCTCTTATCTCTGCCACTGTTCATTCTTGCCGAGGTTGCCAAGAGAGCCCCTTGCGGTCTCTTTCGGGGGGTGTTTTTTCAAGGATGTATATAGTTCTAGTGGGAAATTGACCATCCGATTCTCCATGTTCATTTCCCCTAAGAAGCTGAACAGGAAATCTGGAGTTTCCAGGAAAAAATGTACTGATGATCACTTAAATGCAAGCACTGCTTTATAGCCGGCAAATAAATACATTCAACTGTTTAATACAGAATGCAGGGAAGGATGTTGATTGTGATGGTATTTCAGATAGCGAAACATGCCTTAACCATTAGGCTGAGACCATCAACCATTCCAATTTAGTAATTTTAAAAATTGCTCTCTAAGCAGGGTGTTTAAATTGGACATTAGGCTACAGGAGTCCTGTATTATTGCAGGGCTGTATTGGTGCCAGCCAGTTATTAACAGAATAAAATTGTACTAGCCGTTATCTGAGTCTGGTGTTTGACGTGGGGCACATTTGCAAGCAAGATACTCAGCAGCTGTAGGAGGACTCCTGAAACTGGGCAGGTGTTTGAAGGGTCTAACTTCTTTTACTTTTCTTTTTGGTCCTGAACTACCTCTCCCACCACCAGTTGAATAATAGTGTCCCTGTCCATCTAGGGTTGCCATTCTCCATCTGCTGTTGGCCCAAGAGGCTGTTAGAGCAGACACCTTTGTCCTGACCCGGTGTGAGTCTTAGGAGAACTTGCTGACGTGAAGGAAAGATCATAGAAACAAAGAATCGTAGAAAATGAAAATTGGAAGGGACCTCAGGAGGTCACACCTTGTCCAACCCCCTGCTCAAAGCAGGACCAGCCCCAACTACATCATCCCAACCAGGGCTTTGTCGAGTTGGATCTTAAAAACCTCGAAAGATACACAAATGTGAATTGCTTTTTTTTTTTTTTATGGAGGACACAGGAGGTTAGGTGGGTTCATTCTGGCTGGTAGCTAAAAGTATCTTTCAGGTGGCAGAGATTTTGCTTCCTTCCCCCACTCCAACCTTTTCCCATAAGGTTTTAAGCCCTGCTTTTGAAGGGGCCTTGCCTTGGTAAGCCAAAGACAAGATCTGCCTGCTTAACTTTGGGAAGGTACAGCTACCCATTCTGTTTTTTCCTATTCTTTCCTCATCCCTTTCTCATCCCCTGCCCCCCCAAGTTATATGCTGGGTAGCGTATTTTGCAAAGTACCGAGATCCTGCTCTCCGAAGCATTGCAGTGCAGGGCTCTTGTGCACTTTAACACCCTGGCTTGGTTGACATGTACAGAGCAGATGATGGGAACCGTGGTGTGCTCATAGCCCAGTTTTGAGGAGCTCTTTGCTTTGAGGCTTCCAGTAGCAACTTATCCGAGAAACAAAATTCCTAACATACAACACAATGTTTGATGAAGAGTTGGTGACCAGAGCGATGTGCTGAGAAGAGCTCGTCTGCAGCTTATGAGATGCGGAGACTTTTAACCCTAATAGAATTGTTCTGAGTAATCCTGTACTTGTTTCAAGATTAACATCTGATTAGTTTTTAACATATGTGGTTATACATATGAAACCAATTCATTATTTGAAAGCACTTTTTGTGATGAACTTGCAAGTTTCAGCATTTGCTCATAGAGTTCAGCTTTTTCTCCTACCATAGAGGGAGAGAATTTCAGTGGAATTAGTTAATAGGATTGTCGTGAAAAGAAATTTAGGGTTGTTTTTTTTTTCTTCCTTATCCCATGCTAACACTGTGCCAGCCAGATTCAGTTCTGGTTTTATGCCAGTGTCTGTGCACATCAAGTATTGATGAAACTGGACTGGTATGCAAAAGACCAGTTCTGATTTGGGCAAGGCTATGTGCACAGCGGTTTTCAACCCTTTTTCATTTGCAGACCCCTAAAAATTTCTGAATGGAGGTACAGACCCCTTTGATTTGCAGGTGTGTGTTTTCACATGCTTTTGATTCATAATAGTCATATTTTGCAGATCACTTGGACATAGTCTGCTACCCCCCAGGTGTTCATGGGCCACAGGTTGAAAACCATGGTAGACCTGGTGCATATTGCTTAAGAAAAGTGACAACTTGGTTTAATTCCCCGGTAACACGTGCTATTTAGTGTACCACAGGAACTAAGAGCAGGTACAAAAGAGCACTGTTGTTCCTGTAATCAAGCTTTTGTGTTGCATGAAATGCTTGAAGCATTTTTATTCAGGGAGGTGGGGGGTGTTAAAAAATCATTGCTTAATTGAAGCAAGCCAGAATGATCTATGCAACAGTAGGTACTTTTTAAAAGGGACTTTCAGTGATGGCTTTGTAGTGGACTAGATGACTACCGGCTATTAAAAGTTTGCAAAGACTGGGGGAGTAAAGGTTTAAATTGGTGTGCATGCGTACTGCTTTGTCCCCTGGGGGTTTATATCTTACAAATAAATGTTCAGGGTGGAACAGATGTCAAAGATCAGTGGAACCGATAAGGGTCGAAGGAGTGTGATCTCAGCTTTGACCTATAAAGCAATCCCAGCTTTGACCTTTGATGACAATAATGAAATAAAGTGACGTTGGTAAGGGATTTCAAATGAAGTTGTTTCCTGATACTCAAAATCTGGAGTGTGACACACTGACTGACTACTGATGAAATTATGCCGCAAATCTGATCACCTGGCACACAGTGGCATTATTTGATGCTACTGTTTCTCTCCTGATATCAAAAATCTTGTTTTTTACCCCAGTGAACTCATAAAATGTGCTACCAGTATGCTGCGTTTAGAATCATAGAAAATGAGGGTTGGAGGGGACCTCAGGAGGTCGCATCTAGTCCAACCCCCTGCTCAAAGCAGGACTAGCCCCAACTACATCATACCAACAAGGGCTTTGTCTACCCGGGTTTTGAAAACCTCCAGGGATGAAGCTTCCCCCTACCTCTCTAGGTAACCTGCTTCAGTGCTTCCCCACCCTCCTAGTGAGAAAATTCTTCCTAATATCCAACCTAAACCTCCCTTGCTGCAACTTGAGCCCATTGCTCCTTGTTCTGACATTTGCAGCTAGCGAGATCAGATACTTCCTCTTTGCCTCTTTCTCTATTCTTCTTACCGTAAAACTTGCTGATTATGTAGCCTGACGTTCAGGACCTGCATTGGCTTACTCATGGATCGTAGGGTAACACAGTGATGGTATTATTTCTATTTTTTTTCAGTCTTTATATTTGTGTACTCCTTGGCTCCACAGTCTACATATAATAGCATGCCTGTCTCACAAAAATAGATCGATTGTAAGGTCATTGCAATCTTTGAAAAGGATCCCTACCACAAGTAGATGAAGACAGGACTTCTTTTTTCCCTTCTAAGCACCTGAAATCACTTGGCATAGAGACCCTTTAAAGAATTTCTGCCTAAGTATTTGCATAAAAATGTGAACTCTAATTGTATGCCATAATTGATTCCTCCTGCCCGCCCCCCCATTACTGATTTAAACCATAATATAGCTCTCTGTCTCTGAATATTTTTGCCTAACCTAACAACATTTGTTAGAAAACTTTGGGGGTTCCTGGATGGCTTGTAAGCGTAACCACAATATAGCCCAGCCAAGAAATGATCAGTAAGTAGGTATGATGGACATCAGGGTGGATAAAAATCAACGATTAAAAAATGGATTTTTAAAAATTTAAATCAGATTTTTTAATTGTATTTTTTGCTTTTTTTGTTAAGATGCTTTTTTTTTAAGCATATGAAGATAGTCTTAATTTAAGATATGTTAAAGCTCAAAGATATTATTATAACTTCTAATGATATGGACAATATATTCATGTAACCTTTTAAAAAAAGTGTTATAAATGGTTCACAACAGGCCACGGACTGTATCAGGGGCCCAATCTTATGGGGTTTCCAGAGCTCTTCTATAGATTAGTACAGATTAAAGAAAACCGGTGTACCCAGTGGGACTCAGTGCTCAATCTAGAAGATCCCATTAAGCATCTCTGTGGTGCTTAGTTTCAGTTCTCAAATTGTGGATTAGTGTCTCCAGAGATAACATGCTTGTTAACAGCAGTATATGGATATGAGTGCTAGCAGACCCAATTACCTACCCATCAGCCCTGGTTCTCTCTACAAGTTTGTATACACAGAGACAAGCCCTTACCTCTCTCTAAAAGTACAAAGTGTCAAGAAGTTAAATGAATAGAGGATGTCAAACAGCAAGAATGCATTTTTTTGCACGATTTAAATTGAGTATCCAGGTTATAGTTGTATTGGTCTACAGGCAAAAGGAATCAAAACTCATGGAAGAGGTGATATTTTTTTATTAGACCAATTGGATATTTGCAAAAAAACCCCTATTTATTTGCAAGCTTTTGGGCGCACACACCTTTAATCAGGCATAGGAGAGAGCAGAGCTTGTAAAAGGTCTCCTAGGTAGAAATGAAGGTTCATATTGCCACACTTCAGCTCTCCTGTGAAATAGGAATCTTCATTTCTACCTAGGAGAACTTTTACAAACTCTGCTCTGTCCTGTGCCTGATGAAGGGCAAGTAGCTGCTGGCTATTTTTGCTTAACCTAACAAAATTTATCAGAAAACTTGGGGAGGATTCCTGGATGGCTTGTAAGCATAGCCAAAATATAGCCTAGCCAAGAAATGATCAGTAAATACGTAAGGCAGCATCACGGCTGGTAATAAAGACGTAAAGTAGAACAGGACCTAGCTGTTCACCAACACTGGAAAGTATTTCTTCATACTGTAGCTAGAGTCTTGGTGAGAAAGCAGGCCAAAGGGATTTATTACTAACAGCTAATATCCCACATGTGGCCTGGAGAAGCCTGAATCTTAAAATTCTCCGCCAGCAACAAAGCCGGGCTTACCGGGTCAGAATCGATCTATTCAGTCCCATCTTACATAAACATCTGAGTTAACTGTCATGTGCTAGGGCATAAGGGATCCTTTGTGCAGCAGAGATACTGTTACTAAGGCAATAACCTTTCTACTCTATCCTTGCAACTCAAATGTGTTCTGCAGCCCTCGGCTGATCGAGAGGGACCGTTCTGATAGCGTAGGAACTTAAAAGTGCAGTGGGTTGCGGGGAATATGTTGGCCTCAAAGATAACCCTCCTGCGTTCATTTATTTAATTTTGCTTGTGCGAAAAATGCACTGTTGACCTCTGCTGCGTGCCTGTAGTTTGGTGATGTTCTCAGAATTTTTCATATGAAACTTTTTTTTTCATTTTAAATCAGTTCATAATATGCAGCTCATCTAAAAACGGCCACGAGATGAATTTATTTTGCTAAAATGCCGTTTAAAAGTAGTGACTGAAACTGCATGAATCGAATCGCTGGCAAAATCTAGAAGATGAGCGGGGGTCTCATTTATATAGCTTTTCTGTTAACCACGTTCGATTCCTGGCACTGATGAATGCTGGTCGCTGTTGGGAACAGTGAGGTAATGTGTTTTCTTGCCAAGGCAAGAATGTCATTCTTCAGCGCGCTTTTTTGGCCGGGGTAGAGGGATGGGAAAAAGGGGCTTGAATGACTTGATTCCAGCCATTCTTGCAGCTCTTTAATGATTGGGGTGTTGCAACTGGTATGTCTCTGCAAGCTGGAGTTACAATGAACACGAGCACTGAGCAGCTCTTTATAGGCGAAAATAGATCGAATAATAAAGGAGTTAGCTTAGTGATTCCCTGTCAGTGGAGCCTGGAAACCCTGCTGGCATCAGCTTCCTAGATATTCAATAGCATAGCTTAATAATGCTGGCGGGGAGAGGAGGGGAATCTTTGTGTACAGCATTCAGGGAAACCCTACTAGGATCCTTTCTTTTCCCTCTAGCTGCAGTCGGGGCAGTTCAGTCCCTAGTTGTTTGAAGGGAACCACTTCATTAAAAAGAACAACCCTATTAATATTTTTGCCAAGCGTCGTTATAAAACCAGTTACAACTCTTGCCACAAATCAGCCCCACACCCTGCCCAAGTGTCGCTCCAGTCCCTTTCCCTCATCTGATCCACTGCTCAGCTTTCTGCTCCTTCCTGTGCTCCCTGACCAAGCTGCTGTTCTGCTCCCTGTCTGATCTGCTGCTCTGCTGTCTGCTCCCTGCCCTACCTGCCTCTGTGCTGCCTTTTCCCTTCCCAGTTTGATATATGCTTCACACAGAAGCTGCCTGGCATCTGTGCTGCTGGTTGGCCACCCCTGTTATAAATAATCTTTGAGGGAGCACAAAAACTGCTTAATTATTGTGCAGTGATGAACGCACTGGAATTCAGTCCCGCTTGCAGCATCTGGTTGCCTCTAATACAAGCGTCATTGTATAAAGACCAATGTAGAAAGAAACCCACTGATTCTTTTGGCAAGTAGTTTAACTTTTTTGGTACTGTGGCATAAGTCTGAAACCTAATTCTCATCAGCTCATTTATTTCCCATGATTTCAGCAGATGTTACAACTGCATCTGCACTCCCTGTATTTTTTTTAAGCACCCCTGCGTACGAAATGGTGCAGCCTACCTTTAAAACCTATCTTCACGCTAATTTAAATTGTAATTTTTTTAAAATTAGCATAATCTATGTGGATGAAAGGATCTGTGTTTTTGCAGAGACTGCATTTTGTAACCCTTCAGCGTGAATAGTTGACTTGTTTGTGTCTAAATACTATGAGTAGTTAAGAATAGTTCTTTTTTCTGCTCCGTTCAGGGCTGGGTGTTATTTTACATAAAAGTGGGTGGTATCCTTTTTTACCCTTGTACTGGCTGACTTCCAGCAAATTCCCTTGCTGTATTGTGACATTTGAGTACTCCGAACATACAGCAAAGCGTGTCTTGAATGATCATTTACAGTTTATAAAGTCGGTGACCTGTCTCTCAAAGCTCTGATATGCTACAGCAGCCCATTTAGCATCCATTGCACCACCCATATATTCAACATTTATTGACTTTTATCATCCTTCTTAACAAATCAAACTCTTGCTTTCGAAGAACAGGCTTTCTCTAATGTGATTGAAGGGTGCCTTCCATGTTTCTCCCTTTTAAAACTGTCTCAATTTGTTGACCTCAAATGAAAGTTGAATGCTTTAGGCTGTTTTGCATTCAACTCCCATTGGAGGTCAACAAATAGAGACAGTTCGAGGAGTCGAGTTTGGTCAATGGAGCAGACAGCCCTCAGCATGCTTCACAATCTGACCCAGTTCTTGTAATGAAGGCCTTCCAGGAGCATCTGCACAGAAGTGGGACAGTGGGTTGAGAGACTGGAATCAAAAGTGCAAGGAAATGGCAGTAAGCTTGACACGCGGTCCCTTATAGTTGACATATTTCTCTTCCTTTCAACAGCTACATCCCCTCGAGTGTCGTCAGAACTAGAGCAGGCGCGGCCTCAGACGAGCGGAGAGGAAGAGCTCCAACTGCAGCTGGCGTTAGCAATGAGCAGAGAAGTTGCAGAGCAGGTCAGTACCCTGTGCGGTTTAGCTAAAATATCATTTGACTTCTCTGCCCACACTCATATGTTGCCGTTTGTCTTTCCCTGGAGGCAGCTTGGCTTCACACCAGTTGCGAGTAGTGGGAGAGAGTTGCCGGTTTGGAAGGGGTTACCATTTCCAAGAGGGCCTGTGGCCTCCTTCCCATTGAAAATGATGAGATGGCAGCCATTTGATTAGAAAAAAAATTTCACTGGAAAAGTACTATTTTATGAACAGCTGAATCTGATGTAAATTCAAAATTCAACTCAGTCTCAACTATGGAACTAAGTCATTTTTTTCCTGGAGTGACCTGGGATGTTTCCTTGTGCAATACATTAGTGTGAAACTGAATGCCGCAATTCAAAGTTTGTATCTCTGCAAAGTGATTTCATAAAGAGGAAAGCATTCATCATTAATCAATAAAGCTAGAAAGTGTGGTTTTAAACTAAGTAGAAAAAATGCATTTAAATGAGAGTTGGGTATTTGACTGGTCAAATAAATTTCGGTCAATTGATTTGATTGGTCAAAAATTGTAAAAAAAAATTGCCAGTAGGTCCAAATAATACCCAGAAAAAGCACACATTTTTCCATTAAGAAATGGGTAAAAAAAATCATATTTGTCAAGAAAACTACAAAAAATGTGGGCTTTTTGTTAAAATTGCTATAATCTTTGACCAGTCAAAAATATGGAGTCAGTTGACTGGTAAATTGACAATATTTGGTTGGTCAAATGACTGGCTTGCCAACCCTGACTTAAGTGGTTTGAAAAAGCTATAAAAATACCAGCTTTAGAAAGAGGTAGTAGAATCAAGTATTCATATTTGACATGAACTTGTTATAGGTGGTCTATTTGTCTTCAAATCCAAAAAGGCAAGGAGTTGACTAGATAATCTGTTCACTTCCTTTTATATCTGAGAGTTATACTAAATATGGACAGCGGCTGACAAAAGCCATGAAATCCAAAGTTAAAAATGACACATGGCTTTAAATGATGATTTAAAGGGGCAGAAGAGTCATACTTTAAGGTTGGAGTATCTGCTCTGCACTGTTTTCTGCCACTCCATTATGAAGTCCTTATTATTTAAACCTGTGTTGCTCATTTGGGGGAAATTGTAAATGAAACATGTTCTCAACAAAAGGTTTCAACCAGAAATGTTGATGCAGGTCTAATGGTATATTGCTGATTTTCGTTGGGAGTCCGTGGGAGAGATGCAAAGCGAATTTCTCTCCAGTCGCATTGCATGGAGGGATCTCGGTGATCTGTCCTGGCAGTCCCAATGCCTGTGCCTCCATTGCAAGTTGCTCCAGAGGAAGCAGGGAGTTGAAGCCTTCTCCCTGCACTAGTCTGATAAGGACCAGGGTAGAGCACGCTGTACCATCTTTATAGGCAGAGTCTAGGCTGATGGGCAGTACTGATGGTGTCTGTTTCCTTTGTAGGAGGAGCGCCTCAGACGTGGAGATGATCTGAGATTACAGATGGCTCTGGAGGAGAGTCGCAGAGACACAGTTAAAATTCCCAAAAAGAAGGAGGTAATGCCTTCAATTAAGAAATTCCTGGATTATGCTTCAAAATGCTCCAACACCATAAACGTCTAGTCTAATACTGAGCTCTTGTATGCTTTGGGGTTGCTTTGTTAGTAGGATTCTTCCATTTATGCACTTTTAACCCTGGGTATACAGAGGAACAGAAAGTTTCCTTGTGACTTCATTATGCTGGATATGCTACTACCAGTTAGTAGTGCTCTTTATTAAAGCGTAAAATGTTCCTACCCCCAGCATACGACTTTGTTGGATCTCATGGATGCTCTGCCCTCGTCAGCACCGGCTCCCCAAAAAACAGAGCCCTGGGGACCCACCGCTGTGGCAAACCAAACTGACCCCTGGGGAGGAACTGCAGTGACAGCTACCACCTCTGATCCATGGCAATCATTTGGTAAGAACAAAAAGTGCCTGAAGAGAGGATTACATAGAAAAAAAATCTTCTGGTTTTACTGAGTTGTTTTCAAAGCTTTTCAGTAGGGTAAAGAATGTCATACTCCACAGTGTAAGTATTTTGCTCCATTTTGGTGGTTTAAAAAAAAATCTGCTAACTAATTGAAAAGAGAACTGCAGTGGAAATTCTGATCTATCTCGTTTGATTGTTTATAGTTCTTTGCTCAGAAACGGTAAGGCTGTTTTAAGTTTCTACCCCAAGGGTAGAAGAGTGATAACTGATACTCCATTTTCCCTTTGTGCACCAGAAACTATTTGTCTCATGTTGGGGAGATGTTCGTGCTCCAACTTGTAGTTGTGCTTGGTATCCAAGATTAAGCAACTATATTAGGCAGTGTTGGGGAAGTAGGTAAAGTTGCTATAATTAGTAGGGCTGTAGCAGTGAGTTACAGTGTGTTTAATACTGTTACTGAGAGAGGCTGCAGTGATACCGACTTGCAAGTTCAATTGTTTAAATGACTTTTTTGTGATTTACAATTATGCTGATTTGAATGTTAATCGTTTACAAAGCAGTGGTGGTTCTGAACTGCAGAAACCCAAATGCAGATACACTTGAAGTGGCAGTTCCAGACCAGCATGTCAAAGAAAGCTACAGAAACATTTTCTGGATGTCTCCCCATTTCTTTCTGTCACCTATGTAGCCTGCCTTGCAGCAAAGTCCTTCTGGGATTGTCAGTCCTTTAGCAATTGGAAGCCGAGTCTCAGAGACAGCAAGATGCTCGCAAAGCTATTTTTTCTGTACAGAAAGAATCACAGTTTCTTGCAGTGACTGCTCAACCTCTCAGCTTTGAGGGCAAAACCACAGCTGCTTGTCGTCATGGGCAAAGGGAGGTTTGCCCTTGTCCTGAACACCCACATTTTTCTTGGCTTCCTCTGCTGCAGGCAGGTGTTTCCAAGCCCTCCTTCTAGAGACCGTTGGGAAAAGGTTAATTAAAAAAACCCCTTATAAATGACTGGTTTACATTCTGAAGCATATAATTTGGTTGGTTGGCTGAGTGCCATGGCTGTGTATTTGCCAGAAACTTCCTGACTGGGACTGACTTGCTGCAATTCTATGAGGTTTGCAGAAATGGTAGAAAAACCCAGAAAGAAGGAAGGCCAGTTTGCTCCCTTTGCAAATCCTCCATCACTGAATGTATTTATGTTCTTTGTGACCAGTAACACCTAGTGCAGTGGTTCTGAAACTTGTACACGTACCCCTAGGGGTACACAAAACATCTCTGGGGTATACATGGAAGAAGTTGTGTAACGGTGGATTCAGTTTTCATTATAATAATAATAACTGGCATTTAAGGGGTTCAAATATAAAATGTATGCTGATGGGCTACACAGGCAGCTGGTAAATCTGGGAGGGGATATGCAATAAGAAAAAGTTTGAGAACCTCTGGGCTAGTGGTTTTGGACCAACCAGGAATCATTTAGTGAAATAGGAACCAGGCTTGCCTGGCTCAGAAACCCAGAAAATGCGTCTAGATGCACTCTTCTCTTCCACCTAATCCCCTGAGTAAGCAGGAAGCAGATAGTACAAATTGTTCATGTTGTAGCAGCTGCCGCTCTTGGCCACAGAGCTAACCCATCACTTGCCCCATTCCTCATCAAATACCTCAAGCACAAGAGATATGTTGGGTAACCCTGTCCCTCTACTACCCATCTAATTCTGTTCACCTCGTATTTGTCATCAGTGTCAACCCCCATATTTTGTTGGCTGGTATTAGACAGGTTGCAGTCATTTTGAGCAGTTATGGCCTGTTAAATTTGAGATTTGGAGCTTCTAGTTTCTTGTATCTTCCTTCATGGGCTAGAGGTGACTTCTTCAGGCCCCCCCTCCCCCTTTGCAAACTTCAAGCTTCATGATTTCCATTAGAAAGTAGGGGAGCACAAGAAAAGCATAAGTACCAGACCTCTGGTCCTGAAGCACTGGAATGGGTTACCTAGAGAGGTGGTGGAGTCTCCATCCTTGGAGGTCTTTAAGGGCTGGCTGGAATGAGGATGGGGGTGGTCTAGCTTTGAGCAGGGAGTTAGACTGGATGTCCTCCTGAGGGTCCCCTCCATCCCTCACTTTCTGTGATTCTGTGACTTCCTAAGAAACCAACAGTATTGTGTCCAGAACCTTGTCTTTCTGAATATGATCACGATGGCTCGGTGGGAAAGGAGGCAGGCAGAGATGTCCAGCACCATTTTAAACTGAAAAGGAACTTACTGCATGAAGTGGTACTGGAAAGTATCTTTCTAATTCCCGGGGCACTCAAGGTAGGCAGCAAAAAGATCCAGTGGAGCAAAGCGGGGAAAATCAGCCTTGGCCTTCTGGAAGGAGGGATGTCTATGAATATAGTCCTAGCAACACTCAGGCAGGAAGAAAGGTGCGACAGATGGCACAAATGTGTGACCAGAAGTCATGATCTTCTGGGAGAGGCGCCAGGCATTGCTAGTCCATTCTGTGCCTGGGAAGCCAAATGGAGACCGCAGAGCCCTGTACCACTGGCAAAAGGAGGAAATGCTTCAGGCAGGAGTCTATCATCCTGATGGGCAGGGAGCCGCGGTCTCTTGCACAGCTTCTCCAGCAAGTTCGATCCTGAGCTCTTCCCTTTCTGAGTCTATTATTCCTGCCCATCCTGTAGAAAGTGATTTGATTTCTTACTTAACCCCGACTGATGCTAGGACTCTCTTCCCATCCCATGTGGCAAGGAGATCCCCGTTGTGATTGTCTCAACTCCAGCTGCTCAGTAGGAAGCAAGTCAGGGATGGGAGTATTAGTGTTGAAGCAGTAATTTATTCTCACTTTGTGCAACTGCATAGCTTTTGGGCCAGCCACAGTTCGCTGTTTTAGAAACAGTGAAACACGAGATCAGAAAAGGTCACTCACAGTTCCGGGGTTTTAAAACTAAGACTGTTCGGAAGATTTTTTTTTCTTAATGGAAAATTTCATCCATCTCATGTTTTAAAATACAAGCAAAAACTTGTCAATGGCTGGTAGAGTTGCAGCTGTAGCGGTTCCTTTTGCTGGCTCCCAGCTTTATTAATGCCATTAATAAAAACCCCTTGTTCTAGCTTGCCAGTTACTTGGCTCCCAAGGATAGTCTTGAAGATGTCAGATTTATGAAACCGATGGCTGGTTAAACAGTGACTCATTAAAATAGAGATTTTTAATCCTGCCTCACTGTGCTGTGGCGTTTCAATAGAGACAAAGGGGGGTTTGGGGGGAAGGTATCTTCCTAAATGCTTCAATGTTGTGATCTGTCTCATGAAAGAAAAGGGTTTTTTTTGTTGTTGGGGGGTTTTTTGAAAGCTTCCGTTTATGGGAAGTTGTGTCATTAGCATTTCTCACATGGTCTCCTCTATCGTAACTCAAACCAAAATGCAGATGAAGGCAATCTAAGAACTGGAACGAGAGGAGTTGCATTGAGTTGGAGCACTTCTGCATTTCCTGCTCTGTAGCTGGAACAAAACCATGGCACCTGTTGATGAAAGTGAGCTAACAATGGGAATTGGAAGTCGTGCTGGTGAGCGTGTCTCCTTGTTGGCTGTAGCAATGAGTATTGGGGTGCTGTTTTGAACAACTGAGCATTTGATTGTGGGCTGAAGCTGGCAAGGTGATCCAAGGTGATGCAGCTGCCTAGCACAAGGGTGGCTCTGTCCAGTTCTTGCAGTACAGAGAGGGGCTCTCATATGTATGCTTCCTGCTGGGAACGAAACCTCGGTTTGTCTAGAAATCTGATTTTTGGAAAAAGGATGCGTGTGAACACACTGTCTAATTAGAAGAAAATTGGTCGCCTCCGTGTTGCGTGGGCAGGTGTCAAAGCAAAAATATTTGCCATATCTCTTGGTTATGTAAAGTAAAAGATTCTTGTGAGTAGAGATCCCATTCACATGCCCTGTGCTGGGGTGGGAGGCTGGAATAAACCGGAAGTCGCGTTCACATTACCTATACTGGCAAAGTGCTGCCAGCGTGGTCCTGGCACCACTGAAATCCAGTGTCAACTTCCTCAGTGGAGCCAGGATTTGAGCCTGGGGTAGGGGGAATGGAAGGGATGACTTTTTGGGCTGAACCTGGGTTATGAAGAAGCTTGACTGGTTACAGGAGAGGGTGATGGGGAGGGTATTTATTTGGAGAAGAAACTGGGCAGCAGCTATACTGTACAGGGGACAAGTTGCTGCTCTTCTGTATTTTGTCATACGCTCTTTACGGTCCCAACTTCCTTCTGTGCTGTGGGATCCCAGTGAGGCCCCAACCCGGGTCAATCCTTGGTTTCTCTTGAAATATAGATCATTTAGCCTTTGTGGCCTGCATGGGTGAAGAATTACCTATTTATTCCATTAAACATGGGAATCCTAAACCTCAGTCAAAACATTAGAACATAACTGCATCAGGGGGGATGTGGGTTGAGGGTGGAGGACTATTGCAACCAGCAATGATAGGGAGAAGGCAAGGATGACCGAGGAACAGAAGAGAGATGACTTGGAGAAGGTCTTTGGGAGGAGCAGAGTAAGAAATGGGGAAAACCGTAGCTCAGGGAAGTGGAATAGGTCGGTTGTTCTTTTACAGAATTAAATTCAGTGGAAAAAGAAGGCAGCTATAAAGGGACTCATGTTAAGCTGTTAGGTAGGGTTTTTCCTAACTGCTGCCAGTTTTTGCACAGAAAACATTGCTTCTTTTAGATATTGCCTCATCAAAACACTCTCCCCCCCTCTCTGAGTTGACTTTAAATATAACCTGGGATTTTCCTGTGTCATTTCCAGTCAATCTTGATTCTCTGCTGTGGGGAGGGACAGTCTGCTCAGAAACTCCCCCCAAATATATTCATCCTTGTCTTGGAATTACAAGTTTAATTACATGCTCAAATGGGAGGTTATTTTTATAGCGCGGGAGTCTTCCGCAGAACCTGCTGTCAGCTTGGATGGATAGCACGTTAACGCCTGTGTGCCAACAGCAACTCATGCTGAACAATTTGTTTCACCATTGTCTTAGTGTTTACCTTGCAGGGATAATTTATACCTGGAGCCAAGTAATGACCCAGGAAAGCTTTTCAGAGTGAGATTATGTTTGATCTGCGGTCTCTTGCCCCAGGTGCCAAGCCAGCGGCTTCTGCTGACCCCTGGGGAGCACCAGCTGGATCCACTGCTCAGCCTCTCCCCAAAAACGTAGATCCTTGGGCTCCTTCTCAGTCATCGTCTGTAGCAGCAAAAGCTACAGCAGATCCTTGGGGACCAGCACCTGCAAACAAACCTATTTCTACTTCTGGTAAGAGACTGTGTTAACATTTGACAACTATTTCCTAAATGAAGGGAGCCCAATCCCTTTTAAACATTTTTTTTTAACTGGGGGAGTTATTTCTCTGCCTCATCCAGGTGATTTCTAAAGTGGATCAGGTAAAAGAAGCCATTGCACTGAAGGGTTTGGGAATTGGCTTGTGACAGCAAGGAAGATCGCAACGAGGAGAATATTGTGTCGTTGTTTTGAATCAGAGCACCGAATTCACGTTTCACCTCCTCCATGCTAACTCCCTCTTTCTTTGTGACCTGTCTCTATATACACCTGCCACATGAATAAGCCAGGCAGCTGGAACTTGGTGCTTCTCTGCCTTTTGGGCCTTTGCAAATCTGTCCCTCAAAGATATTGCAGCAAGAAGCTGCTGTAACTCCTTGCTTATGCCGTCATTCTCGTAACTCCCACTAGCCTCAGAAATACCTGGGTGTTTTCATGTTGGTATCATGACTTTCTGCGCAAATGGGTTTGCTGGCGTTCGTTCATCTGCACATAATAAACAAAGGACCGATAAGTGGTATGATATTAAGGTCATGTCTAATCTCCTTTTCCATTGGCAAAGGAAAATAATTGGATCATTGTGGAAATGATTCTGAAATCTGGGTTTTATGGAGACTTTCCCTCTGGCTGGAAATAAATAGCGTCATTCAGAGTGTGGAATTTTGCTTCCATTCTAGCTTCGTTGTTTTATCGTCACGAATTGTTTACTGATCGTTTGTTTGCTGGAAGCTTAATGTCAGCTGATAGCAAGAACATATTTCTTTTCAAAAACAACTGTTTTTCAAATGTCCATGCTCTGTTAGATTTGGAGTAATGATTCCTCTTCAGGTTTATGGGCTTTTCTACCTTCCTTTTTGGTTAAATACATCTCCCTATCTAGTGGAGATATTAGAACGGGTAGGTGTCCCTTTGCTTAGTGCTGTAGGTCTTCTCTACATACAGTACTGCGAATTACCCTTTGTTTTGCCTTCCCAGTTCTTTTAATACGAAAGCAGGAAGCAGAAATGGGAATCTAGTTCTTACCCCAATTATGGCCATGCTGGCACTTGTGTTGCCTTTTCTTTGTTACACCTTCCTTTTCTCTCCACAGTTGCAATCCCAGAATATAGAGAATTTGTTTGTCATTGCCACAGCTAGCTGCACGAAGCTTTGTTTAAAAGCTATAGTCAGTAAATGTACCCTTGTCTTTTGGGCCACAAAATTACTACTGCTCTGATTTCCCACAAATAATGTTTGCCTGGCATTACCTCTCAACATTTGAAGGGCACTTAACTAAGAACCTGCATGCAAAGATTTGCCTCGGACTATTTCCACACATGGCTTGTAACACCGAACAAAGAGGGGCAACTAGAAGTATAAGTAAAGGCCATATACCAAGGAGGTAGCGATACTCGTAGAGCTTGGGCCTGGATAGCAGCAGAAGCTCCCTTGCTGACCTTAAATGCTGAGATTCAACATTGAGACATGGTTTAGAAATGGCTTTTAATAGCACTGGAGCTCGATTAATGACGGTGGTCTTTTGTTACCTTGAATAGGAAGTTCGTCTTTTGACCTCTTCAGCAATTTGAATGGTACAGCTAAAGATGACTTTTCTGAATTTGACACTCTTCGGACTTCCAAGAAGCCAGGTATGGATCAAATAAATACTCAGCAAATGGGTAGTTTTTGTAACCATCTTGATAGCAAGTTTATTAAAAAAAAAAAAAGTTCTAAAACAAAAAAGATGCAGTTTCTTTCACAGTGAACAGATATAAAACTGTTATATATGCAATGGAGCAGTAAAAGCCAGATGTTAACAAGCTTCCCTTTGTGTAGATTCACAGGGCTTCTTAAAAATAGTCTGGTATACCCCAGAACTTAATTCAATTACCTCTGTATTGAACCCAGTAACTTGTGCTTGATTTAAATGATCTTCCAGTGCATTTTTCATACGAGTCATAATTAGGACATGCCCATGGTAGAAAACAGTGACATGCAGTAACCTGACAGGCAGTTTTTTAGACATACAGACTCTTGAAGTTAACAGTAATGGAAAAATTAGAAACTTCATTTTCTTGAACACTTTGATACCACTTAATGAAAACTGTCGGTCTGAAACATAAGCGGAAGGTGGGTGAACTGGCTTAATAGTTGTTCAAGTCCCTTTGCAACAAGAAATGTCAGTGAAGGGGCTAACACAGCAAGTTTATAATTGATGCTTCTGAATATTTTTCACAGAGGCTTTTTATCTGTGTCTACAAACGCTAGGAAGTCAAGGCCAGTTGTATAAAGCTTTGATTATATTGTATCATATCGTAAGGGGTGTTTAACATTGAATATATTTAAATAACCAGCTAAAATGGAACACATTTTAAAAGTACATTATTACTTCTGGTATGTAGTTAAATTTAATGGCAGAATGAATAGTTTGTTTCCTTACTCTTGTAAAAGAGCTCTGATAACATGAATGCGTACGCAGCAGACTTTACTGAACTGTAGCATTTAGTAGATTCCTTTTTTTTGGTTTTGTCTTGTCCTTTTCTTCCAGCTGAGTCTGGTTCCAATTTGCCATCCCAACACAGTGGTACAACAAGTCCTGATCTCTTTGATTCTCAACCCACAAACGTGACATTGAGCAAACAAAATGCAGCTCGGAAAACCCCCGAGTCCTTCTTGGGCCCCAATGCAGCTTTGGTGAATCTTGATTCATTGGTGTCTAAGCCACCACAGCCTGTTGCTTCATTAAATCCATTCTTAGCTCCAGGTATGTTACAGTATATTCCTCTCCACCATATAATTTGCTTTCCCATTTTATCTTCTTTCCTGGTAGAAGCAGTCCTCCTTATCTTGGCTTAATTTACGTCTTGTACTTCAAGCCTGGCCTGCTTTTCTAGACAATGATGGCTAGCAGGTTTTGCTCCATATTGCTTAGCAGGGAAGAGGCAATGTAGTTTTAGGGACTAGGACTTGGAAGGACCTGTGTTCTTTTCCTGGCTCTCCTGATGACCTGTGCTGCCATGGGTGTGTCATCTGCCCTCTGTGTGCTCTCTTCCTTTCCACAGTCTCTCTGGCCAGTTCAAATCTCAAACTCTTTGAGGATAGGAATCTGTATGAATTTACTGCATGGCTGGTGCCTCAGCGTTACTACAGTCTGTATAATAACACCGCTGATTTTAGGATCCTTTATAGTTCTTCCCCTCTTAAGTTAGTTGTCTGTGGGCGCATCTACATGAGACGCTTTACTGCACAGTAGAGCAAATTACTGCATAGTAAGTGTCACTGTCTACACATGCAGACCTTTACTGCACAGTAATTTGCTCTGTTGGGCAGTTAATTTGCTACCTACAAATGCAAATAGCAAACTAACTGCCTAGTAATTACTGCACAGTAAGGCATGTGTAGACGGCCAACCAAGAGCAGATTTGCTCCCGGTCAGCTGGGCAGCAGGGACACCCTGCTGGAGCCTGTACAGGGACAATGTCCCCCTGTCTCGGCAGCAGGGAATTCCTGGCCCCAGCTCTGCTTCACAGTCTGGAGCTCCTTGCATGGGGAGAGTTCCCCAGCCAGCCTGGAGCTGGCTGGGACCTGCCTTAGACCGGGACAGTTCCCGGCCAACCTCATGCTGTGCAGCCAAGTCTGCATGTGCAGACTGGAGCTGGTTGGGTACTGTCCTGTTTTGAGCAGTACTCAACCAGCTCTGGGCTGCACGAGCAGACTTTCCTGCACAGCATGGAGCTGGCCCGGAACTATCCCAGTCTGGGGCAGGCCCCAGCCCTGCAGCTTTTTCCCAGCCTTATGCCCCAATTGAGGCATGGGCCTTGGCAAGAGCTGCGGGGGGATCCCTACTCACCTAGGGGCCTGCTGCAGGGCAGGGGGCTAAGACCTGCCCCTCCCCCTGCAGCTTCTTCCCAGCTCGCTGCCCTTGATCAGGGTGCTGGGGCCAGGAGCTCCCTGCCTTTGGGGCAGGGGGACATTGTGCCTGCCCCAGTAGCAGGGAGCTCCTGGGGGCAGGAAGCAATCTCAGTCCTTGCCAGGAGATGGTCTAGAGCTCCTCCTGGCTGCTGCAGGGGGCCAGAGCAGGGTGGGAGCAAATCTGCTCCCAGATGCATGCATGTATAGGTGCCTGCCCAAGGTGGGTTTACTCTGGAGTAAGCCCATCCAGCAATATTTGCATGTGTAGACATGCCCCATATCTCTCCTTAGTTTAATATCATAAGACCTGATCCTTGAATAAATCGTCAGGCTTAGGAGGAGCCCATTGCAGGTTCCTTGCAGCTCCTGGGATGAAACCTTTGGTAGTCATACATGCATCTTTCCCCTGAAAGCTGAACATAATTGCTAAAAATGATAATCGGCGCTAATAAAAACTGCGGAGGAGGAGGACCTGTACTGAATAGCGATGTACACAGAAGCTGAAAAAATTGTATGGTTTGATTGAGTCACCTAGGATGAAAAGTATGTGAGGACCATCCAAACAAGCCAATCATGTGCTGAAGGATTTCAGCTCTGGATGTGAGAAGAGCAGCCGGGATGATCTGCTGTGGCTCACATAAACTTGTGTGAAATGAAAAACAGCTGCAGGGCAACATTTTCCAAAACACCAACTGACTTTGCCGCAGGCATAGGAAAAATGCTTTATTCAGAGTCTTCATATGAGTCACTGTAACAAATATTGACCAGTTTTTAGTCTTTTCCAAGGTTGGTAATTGTTTTCTAATAGTGGAAAACAACAAGAGCCTAAGAAGGTTTGGGAAAACTTAAGCGTGAACAGTAATTATGAGCCACCTGGCAGTTTTCAGCAACAGGAAGTCTGCATATCTGTCATTTGCAGTTACTACAAGAAGTTTACAAGGGGTCACTGGGCCATCCGAAGAAGTAAGAAAATATACGGTGTAAGGAATGTGCACTGCTGGCAGTGCTTCAAAAACTTGAAGGCTGGGAAAGTTCTCGTTTGCTTTTTTCCCTGACTTGACTGTCATTCGGAAAGCAGCGTGTTTACATTATGCATTCTTGTCAGATCCCCGAGCCAAACACTCAGGCAGCTTTTTGGAGCCGGGTGGCTGCAGTCCAGAAGCAAATACACCCATTTGCAGTAGGCTGGGTGCAGTAAAGGGATAGTGGATATCTGCAAGTTATTTTTAAGTGCCCTTTAAAAAAAAAAAAAAAAAAAAAAATTTCAGTTGAATGTCGTGTTTGGGCACGCTCCACATTGTAGCTTGTGGGACCTGTTTGTATAGAATCTCTTGCAAAAAGCAGAAACTGCCCCTTAGCATTGAAGCATCCTGTTGACATTTCATGTGTAGAGTGGGGCAGATAATACTGGGAACAGGTGCAGCTCTTCTGAAGTCAAGGGGTTTGTGCAACAGGAAAATATAATGGCTTGATATACATGAGTGGTACCGTATAGGCACTCTTCCATAGGAGTGCTTTGGGCGTGGGGAGTACCGGGATGTTAAGGATACATGTTCCCTACCTAAAATGGATAGGGCATTCCCCAGTGCCTTGACTTCTGTGAAGCTGCAGTTTTTTTCCTCTCTTTTTCTCTCAAAAACTAGGAGCAGCTGCTGCACCACCTCCAATCAACCCCTTCCAAGTGAATCAGCCTCAGCCTCTCACTCTGAATCAAATGAGAGCGAGCCCCGTGATGGGAACCAGCCCTTCTTTTAGTGCCGTGCCAGCAATAAGCATGGAGCCAATACCTCTGTCTTCCATGGCACCTGTGGCTGTGGGAATAGCGCCTCTCCCAGCGATGGGCACCGTGGCATCACTAACGAGAATGGGCCAGGGGATGAACATGAGCATTGCAGGATCAATGACCCAACCTCTTCACAGTACAGGAATCCCTCCATCGGCATCCCAGCCCACAAATACAACTAACCCTTTCCTCCTATAAAGACCCAATCAAAGAAACTCTCTTTTCAAAATGTTTCCAGGTGAAGTCTTTGGAGCAAAATGAACAAAGCCTGTGTGGACTGAACGGTGTATAAGGGACTTGGAAGTAGATTTTCAGTTTACAGTTGTGATCTTTGAAGAGTTGTCTCTACTTACCAGTTAATCTAATGCTAGTCTTTGCTACAGATGGTACTTTACTTTGGCTTGTTGAGCATTACATGAAATGTTCAGACTTTTCACCAAAGTTAGGTTATGCCCATTTTGTTGCTTTGTTAATCATTTCAATACACTTTCTAGGGAGAACCTGCCATTTTAAACTCCATTTGCTATTTTGTAGATGTCAGATGATGTGCTGGATCCTAAAATTACTATGACATGCACCTACCATTTCCTCCGCCCGTACGGTAGACATGAGACTCTGAGTGCTAGTGAATGTCTTTGCACATAACTATACACAGTTCTAGACTGTTGGTTGGTTCACCCATAGTCCTTATTCCTAGGAGAGATTTGGAGGGCCCAGGAGGCTGGTTTTTCCCCGCATTAAACATTGCAACACAAAACCGCACTGCTTTCTTCGCAAAGGGTTGACCGAGAAAGCCGGCTTGTCTCCGGAGGAAAAGATCCGAAGCAAATTCTCGAGTTGTCACGTACACAGTGTGCTGTTGTATGCGGTGTTGAATTTGTACACTACTATCTAAGGACTCTTAAGGAACTTTCTGTGAGTGGCATGCTGCACTCGTGCTGAATGAGTGGTTTGCTCTGTGCTTGTCCAGTAGTGACTTCATTTGGAAGTTGTTGTGTGTATTTTGTTTTTATTTGACTTACAATGTGAGTTAAAAGAAATACAGTGGGACAACTTTGAATTCAGTTTCACCGGGGCAAGCTTTAAAACTAATTCAGGCTTAACCTTGCTATATGCAGTTACTCTGGTATACTTTTGCACATATTTTTGTTTTTTAGTACAGTTTCATATTTTGAGTTTGCAGAATGACCTAATTAGTCTTTTTTTGGCTAATTTTTATAATGTGGTTCTTATTTAACTGTCTAGTTTTGATAGACTTATCAGGTCTGGCTGAAAAATTAAGATATTGGCAGATGTCACTGTTATGGTTTTAATGCCCTCTTATTTATGGTTTTAGCTTTTTTATTTTTTTTTGTTCTGTAAAAAGAATTTAAAAGGGAAGATTAACACTAAAATATTTTTCTTTTGGAATTAAGTATTCATAGCGGAAATTACAAATGACGTCTCGTGACTAATTACTTTTTAAAAGAATTTGAGCATCATGTGATTTTAAGACTGCATTTAAAAAACACTAACATTGCTTTTTCCCTTGATTCACTCCTTACGTGATGATTACCGCAACGGGCAGACCTTTAGCCTTCAGGAAGATCACGAACGAGGCTATAGGTTTTCCTGGTAACACTTCGTGAAATGTTTGAAATTCTAACTTAGGAACATGACTTATTAATTTCATCACCCAATTCGCTCTAACTAAAGGTGCACTCCATAATCATTACTGATTCCATTTACAGCTGTTCATTGTAAGCTGAACTATACCCTCTAACTCGGGCTCATCAGCACTGAACCACGCTCAGGTTTCGGGTAATGTGACTGGCGTATGCAGCTGGCCTTCTCTAAGGTGGCAACCTGGCCGAAGCCCTGCTTTCACATGCGGTGCCTGCAGACACGAAGGGCCCGTTTCAGGGGGTGTCCCAAAGCATGTCGCTGCTTTGGAGCATCTCTGCAAACGAACTGGTGCATCTCGGTGGCCTTTCCCAGATGACGAAACCGCCCAAACAGATCCATGCCAGGACTCCGCGTGGTGGCATCTGTATGCTGCGTCGATCGTGCCAGCCTCTAGCAGCGTGCCACACAGAAAAGCAAGGGCTGCTCGGTGCGGAAGGGACTGGATTGCGTGTCTTTGGCAGGAGCAGGGGAGGCTGAGCGATGATCAAATCTAGGGTACAATCACAGATCCTAGCTCTGTTGGTCGGGGTAGCTCTGTTACTGTCCAGAATGTAAAAAGTGTGGACATTTCTCCGCGGCTCGTTCTCTCCTCCTTGTTACTACTGGATTTCCAAGTTTGATGCAGAATGTGAATGTGCTACTGCTTCATTCAGGAGGGAAAAATACTGTCCACACCCATTATGTCTTTAAAAAAAAAAAAAAATCATTCATGTTGCCTTTCAGTGTAGGGAAAATGAATTTCTTCTGAAGCTGTTGATCAGTGTAGACCCAGAAAGGTGTGATTCTTGCTAGGAGGAGAAACTCAGCAAGCCGTGATATTAAGCAGACGAGGGGGCAAAAAGTGCTTTTTGATTCATCAACTAGGGCAAGAATCATGCCATGTTATTTTGAATTTAATTTACTTAGCAATAGAGTGAGGTCATTTGATATTTTCCCCAGATTTTAGTCCGTCACCTGCTTGTGTGAGCAAAGTTTAACTGGGGCATTATCAGTTCAGCTGATCATTTTAATCATAACCTCCGAGAAATGTTAGGTATCTTCCTTTTTTTTGGTTTTCCCTTTAGGAGGCAGGATAGAAATGGGGGAGAGTAAACATTAAAATCCTTCTTAAAACATCTGCGGCTCAGAATAGTGAGCCATCGTCACGGATTGATAGGACATTGACTGTCAGTCTGGTAGGGAGCGTATGGACCCTAGTTTAATGAAACTGCTGAATGGCAAACTGTTGCTTTGACCAAGCCACTTTTTGTAAGAGCCGTACTACTTTTTACACGTACCGCACAATAAACCACGACCAGATTCTTGGTGTCCGAACAGCGATAGGCACACCTCACGGTGTTTTATAGCACTAGGCCAAGGACTTTTAACCACCTTGATCCCCAACCTGAAGTGGGTGTTGAGGCATGGCAGGGGGAGAAAATCAGAACCAATAGCTGGTTTGGTAAATACCTACTTCTTGACTAGAGATAGACGTGTCTGTCCCTGTAAAGTGCTGTGCACACTTGTGGCACCAGGTAAAAAGCAGTGAAAGGTTGTTCCCGTCCGCAGTTGATCAAAGCTTCAGTTATATCCTGAATTTTGTAAATCCACCAAATAGTCCTAGTTTCATACGTTTCCAGAAAAAAGTTTCTCCCTTTTTTTGGGTGGAGCATGTCTACTTATCCGAACTTTCTCCAAACCTCCTAACCCCCCCACTCCGAACTAAGAAAGTGCTTTTGTTTGAAAACGTTAGTATCCCAAAATAGCCTTACTGGTCAAATTGACCAAAGATTAAAGTGTTAATTATTTTGTAAAAGCATCTTGGTATAATTTTAATCCCAAAAAATAAACTCAGTTATTTATTCATTTTATACTATGTAGAAACTAAAACGTGGTGAGGGGATAGGCAAGGGAATTCATGGTGGGTTGTGCTGTTTACAGTCTTTTTGAAGTCCCATAGCTAAGACAGCTATCGTTGTCCATCTTCCCTTTTGCTGTTACGGTTTCTAATGTGTACTGTATGTATTAATATTGCACAAATTGTGGAGAAATATACGGTTTATTTTTCACAGCAGAATCTCACAAAACCTTGCTTCCTTTACAAGTGTTACAATTTAAATATTTACCAAACTGTTTTCATAATTCTGGGAGCAGGCTGCTTTTTATGAATTTGTGCTGACTATTGACATTATTTACTGTATAAATAATTTATCATTTGTACTATTGTATCATAATGTTCTGTATCTCTGTGTCATTTTTTTCCCTAGCGATGTCACAAACGCGATATTTAATAATGCCATCAGAACAGTGGAAAGACGAGGGGTTTGTAGGTGACTGGTCAGAATTAAAAATTGTATTGCTTATATTCCTGAGTTGTCGTCTTGTCTGAATTCAAAGTGTGGCATATTCATATCTCATTTAAGTACAGTCATTTTCGGGGCCAATCCAGTGCTTGATAGAAACCAGGTGGTTGGATCAGGCGTTTAAAACGTGCAGTAAAAACCCAGGTTCCCAGCTAAATCTTAGCTTCTCCCACTGTGAGTTTGACTTGCCATGGAGTTGTTGGGCTGAACAAGGAAATGCTAGGAAAAGTGATCCCATTTGTTTTTTTGTTTTAGAAATAATCATTTAATTCAGATGTGGTCGCATCCTGAGTAATGCAGTAAAAATGATGTACTTGCCAGGTCCACCTGCCTGAATGGTCTTTTCAGGAGTGTTTTCAGATGGGGAATTGAACCGTCACGTCAGAACGGGCTGGGATACTTGATCGTAAGACGCTTGAACTAAGTGTGGGGAAACCCTGGCTTAGGGTCACTTGTTATCACAGATGTAGGGCCTGGGGGAACGTTTTGAGACGTGACACATGCGCACGCACCGTTTCCCCCTGTCCATAGGTTATTCTGGAGTTTTTCTCTTAGGGGGAACTATGTGGATCTTTCTCAGAAGGGTCTGAAGGTGACCCTTCCCTGAAAACGGGTGCTGGCTGGTCTGGAAGACTGGCCTGGGCATGCACGGCCCTGCGTTTGGAAGCGGGCAGCATGGTGGACTGGTTGGACGTCGGTCTGAAGGAAAATTCAGACTGGCAAACCCGAGTGGATACTAAGCCTAGAAATGTCCTCCTTAAGCATCAGGGTGGTGTTACGAGCTCACACCCGTTTCCCAAATATTCCTATGCCTGGACTGTATATGCAGCATGTGTGACTAAACAGGATGATACAATGTCTGGTTTCAAAGATGTTAGACTAGAATAAAAATAGATAAAGGTGAGAACACGAGTCTGTGCAGCATCTTCAAGGTTGCACGGAGGGAACGGGCAAGAAGCCAAGGGAGATTTTCTGAAGATGGGAAGCTGCTGCTTGTCAGAAATTATCAAAAGCTCTTCAATTCGCTTTGAGACCCCGGCCCTGATTTCTGCAATCTTGCCACCCTCGGCCTGTTTGCTGTGTCGGCATTGTCCTGCCGGTGACCTTAATTCAAGTGGCCTAGCAGATCTCTTAGCAATGAGCTTGCCTCCAGTTTGGTAGTGATTTCAGTTTCTAATTCTGGATGGTCTGAATTGAAGTGTACTTGGTTATCAGGTTATTTCAGGAGCTCCTTCTCGGGAAACCCTGCACGCTTCCTGTAGTCGCTGTTTGCTGCTAATCGGACCGATCGGTAATCAAATGCCTAATCTGCTAATGTCAAAAACTGCTGGGGTGGAGCTTGGCAAACGGCTTTTTGAAAAGATGCTGGGGTGGGAGGAGAAACTTCATTCCCCATTGCAGCATCTTGTGGGATATCGGGCCTTTGGAAGCCGCGGTGGCCTGTGCCCATAGACATGAGCACTTCGCAAATCCATCATTGCCGACGCTTCCCTTTCCCCGGAGGACGTGGCTGCTTCTGGTCACCTCTTGGTGAATCATTTTGCTTCTCTCTCTGCGCCTGACATGAACCAGTGAAGAAAACCATCTGCTCCCCAGGATGACGGTCCAGATAGCCTTCGGTTTTGGTGCTTCTTGTTCTCTTACAACTGAACATTTTGTCACATACCTTCTGCTCCTGTAGAGAGCGAGTCTTCTGTGCCTATTCATAATCCTACCTCTGGCCAATTTTTCCCTCCTGAGACTTCTTTTTTTGGTTGCTGTTTCCTTCTCTTAGTTTCTCATCATGTGCCGGGCCCTAGGAATACAGCTCAGACTCTTTCCTGTCTTTGCTTTTTGCTTAAGATGGTCTCAGAAATGTGGCAGTTGTTTCAAAGTACACTTAAAGAAGAAAGGAGCTTTATTGCTCTTTGTTGTGAGCCAAAGGCTCTCCTAGGGGCCACCCGATTGAATGCAGCAGGCGCTGGAAGGGCAGTTTCATCCGTGTCCGTCACCGGTCTTCTCTGAGTCTGTCTGCAAGTTGCTTTTGCTCCATGCTTTCTTTCCCTCATTTGTAAAACGGGGCTAGATCTGCCCCCGCAAAGTGTTGTGATGGCAATGGGAGAAAATGACTGAGCTCAGGGAGTCTTTAGTAAGCAAAGCGTTAAATCTCGTCATTCCTCCTGAGCACTTCAATTCCCTTTTGTTGTTGTCCTTAATTTTAGATTCGGAGCCAGTGTGTCGCTGCCTCCGGTGTATTAATTGGATGTACATATCTACTGAACTCGGGGAAGTGGCTTCGGCCGGCACGGGCTAATGGAGTAAGAGCTTGCAAAGAAGGATTTTCCCAACTGTTTTAGTCAATCTAGTAAAAGAGATTGGATTTACTGAAAGAACCTCATCTGCCTAATTCCTTAGACCGACACGGCTACAAGCACCACCCCTGAAACCTTTTTAGCAGGTGTGCCACAAATTAGCACTCCCCGATTAACCTCCAATCCCCTTCCTCTGCCCAATTTTCTGCTCTGCTTTCTGCTCCCTGCCCTGTGCTCCCCTGCCTGATTTGCTGCTCTGCTCTTTGTTTCTTGCCCTGGTTGCCACAGGGCTGCCTGTATCCTTCCTAATCTTCTGTGTCCTGCATATAGAGGTTGCTTGTGCCGCTTGTGTCGTGCGCTGTAGGTTGGCCCCCCCTGAGCTAATGCAATAGGAGACTTTTGCAGTGATTTGCAATCTGCATTTCAAAGCAGCAAACCAGCTCCATTTCTATTTCTCCATTTCTATTTATCGTTTATTATATTTATATTGATGTGAAGCTTCCTTCTCTAAACCTTGCAGATAATCTCCTTCCTTCAATTCTTTGAATGCAGGGAAATCCCTTGATTTTATAAGCACAGCAGGTTGATTTCAGGCCCAAGGATTCTAGATAATTTAACCACCCTGTGTCATGTGGTTGTTACCATCCCAGCTCTCAAGGCCTGGCTCTCAATCGATTGCCAGCACTAATTGCTGGGACTTGGAATTTCAATGAATGTAAATACCCCGTCCCCATTCCCTTTGGTGTTTTAAAATTCCCTGGCAATTACCCATTAATCTCCAGCCTCCGGTGATCAATCAGGGGATTGGCAGTCACCCAACAGGATAGTTTGCAAAGGTCACAGTGGTACGTTGTAAACTGATAGGGAGATTGGAAATGTGCATACAGGACAGTTCGTGTCTGGGAAGAGGAGTGTAAAAGCTGTGCCGGTCTCCAGTTCCTTCGTGGCTTGTCTGGACAACTACAACTGCAGTCACGATCGTTGTGTGACAGTAGCTTTTTTCCTCTAAAGTCACTGGCACGAGAATGTGGGAAGCAGCTCTGAGATGAGCCTCCCACTGCAGAAAAGATGGCCCGAGACTGTACAGAAAGCCTCAGCTGGCAGGCTGTAATGAATGCAAGCCTGGGTCTTCTCCTTCACTGCTCTAGTAACGGGTTTGCGATGCCTCCTCTTTCATGGCATAAGCTGCTGTCTCTTAAAGACTCTTAAAGATTACAGGATAATTATTTTTATCCAAATCAACTCTTCTCACTTAACGAAGGGACAATTTGTGATGTTGCTTTTGCCTTTGTCTCAAGTGACTAAGGATCTGCCCTGGCTTCAGGGGAGAGTGATGCCCGTAAAGGATTTTGGTCCTGTCTATGGAGGAGAATCATGAGTTGTCAGGACGTTATCTCCAATGTTGTGGAGACGCGGCATGGAGCCACTGTGATGTCTCCAGGCACCTGCCTAGGACGGGGTGCTCAACCCTTGGCCCCCGGGCCAGATCCGGCCTATGAAGCCATGTCATTTGGCTTGCAGAGATCCCTGCAATTTGGCAGCAGGAGAGCGATGGCAGTGTGAATCATCAGGCCAGTGCACAGCTGGATTGGGTAGGCGGGCGCAGGATTGGGTTTGTAGACCCAGCCCCTGCTGCCCATCTGGCCCATGAGGCCAGAGGACGGCGAGCCGTTGGCTTTCAGCCATCGCTGGTTCGCATCATGGCCTTGATAACGGTGCTGCTCCACAGAACTTGACTCGGCTGGTAGCAATCGGTGCCCGGATAGCGAACCGAGCTGAGGGATCCAGTTGCACGTGGAAAGCTTGGCGGAGAAGGTGGAACGGTAGCTGTGTTCATCACCAGGGAGCATCTTGGTCAGGTCAAGGCTTTTACCTAGCTGTGCATCCTGGTTACAACTGGTTAATTAATGCTTGTAACTTGAACAGGGCCTGTAATCGGATGAGGGAGCAGCTGTGTTCAGACAGGGTGCCGTAGCTGCAGTGGAGGGTGGCCCTGCCTCTACTTCATTCTGGGGTCTGCAGCTTCGGAGCTGTGTTGGCCCGACGGTAACTTTGCATTATTTTTAGTATAGACGGGAGCTGCAGAAGTTGAGGACTCTTGAAAAACTGAGCTTACTCAGGAGAGGGGTCTGAGGCCCTGCTAGGAGCAACGCCAGCTCTTCCTGGCCGTGGTCAACAAGGACGGTCGCGGGTTGGTTAGGGCGCTCACTTGCAACGTGGGAGACTTCTGCTGTGCTGCAGACGAGGCCTTTAGTCTCTGCGTGCCTCTGTAATAGGAGGATAATGGATTTGTCCTGGCCAATTCAAGCATTGAAACTGCAGGGTGTTCAAAGTATGGCAATGGGGCCTTATAAGTGCACCTGCCATCGGGTGGTGTTAAAAAAGCAGGTTTGACTTGGAGGGAGGAGCAATTGTGTGCGAAACTGGCTGGTCCAGCTTCTCCCATTTCAGACCTTACCTGGTTTGTGGTCCGAAGGTGGCTGTGTACAAACTACAGATCTTCCAGAGCAGTGAGAACGGAGAGAATTTGCTTCCGCGATGCAGTACAGCTGGTGGAAAAGCATTGCTCTGTGCATACCAAATGGGATCAAAAGGACCCAGATCTTGCATTACAGCAGGGGTTTTCAACCTTTTTAAATGAGCGTACTCCTTCCGTCTCGGGGTTTCAGCTCATTATATTTTTTTTCTTGTTTTTAGTGTTACCGTTACCAGGTGGGAGGGAAGGGGCGGGTGGGCACATTGAGGCCCCAGCGGTGAAGGAGGGAGTGGGGCTGGGGCTGGGGCAGGTGTTTGAGCTGGTCATCAGCGAGGCATGGGGGGAGAGGGGGAGCAGCTCCTGCCACTGCACACGCCCCGGGGGGGCATGGGGGGCATGTGCTCCCGGATCTGTGCGCGGAGCTGGGCGGGCTGCCGCTGCTGGTGAGTCTTTCATGAGAGGTTTTAAGAGCAGGCATGGGTCTAATGGGGATTGAATAGCATCCTCCAACTCCCTGCAGGGGCGTTGCAAAGGGGACGGAGCTGGGCTGGTCTCAGTGGGGGCAGACGACAGAACGAGCAGTGGGCTCAAGTTGCAGCAAGGGAAGTTTGGGAAAAACTTTCTCACTAGGAGGGGGGTGAAACACTGGAACAGGTTGCCTAGAGAGGTGGTGGACTCTCCATCCTTGGAGGTTTTTAAGACCTGGCTAGACAAAGCCTTGCCTGGGATGATGTAGTTGGGGCTGATCCTGCTTGGAGCAGGGGTTGGACTAGATGTGACCTCCTGAGGTCTCTTCCCACCCTCCTCGTCTGTGATTGTTAACCAGGTTGCCTTGAGACCCTTTAACGAGCGCTGTGGCATCCCTCACAAGTTTAGCACGGTGAGGGGCACAAACACGATTCACAAAATAAACCCGGAGATTTCGAGTAGGAATCTGACTTCTTTGCAACGGAAGAACCCCCCGGTTATTTTCTGTGGTCAAAATGCAAGTGCAAACGAAGAGCTGGCATTTTCCAGGGGTGCCTCGAGTTGAGAACCGCCGGGGGTCGTCCAGGCATGCACCCTGCCTCTGTGCGGGGGGTTGGATTGGATTAGTCGCTCCTGCGACTCTGTGAAGCTGAAGTTTCTGCGGGTCATTTTTTTGTCTGGCTTTCACAGGCTAAATGCGCTTAGTGCGACAACTGTCATGTTCTTTAAAATGGATTTGGCTGGGAATAAACCAGAGGCGATCCCAGCTGGAAGCAAAGAGGCAAAAGGATTTTTAACCAGAAAAGCAGGTGAAGGAAAAGTCGGTTGCTCTTTAAACCCTCCCCTCACCCCCACAAAACCCCCCCACAAAACCTTATTTCATCAGATAATTTTGTGCTAAACCTTCCCCTGGGTTAATTTGCAGACTTAAATAGCTTGGCCTGGATAGGTGCTTAAAAATAGGAACCTAAAGCTAGGCGGTTTTGAAAATTTCCCCTCTAGAAACCTAAAGGACAAGAGACTATACAAACTTTTCTAGCAAACCCACAGAAGCCCTTCCTGACCCCATTACACTTGAATTTCTTTTCAGACCCTGTCCTGGGGAGGCTCAGGTAGGAAAGCAGAACAGGAATCGGGACTCGTGGTAGAGGTGGTATCTTTTATTAGAAAACTGGATTTTTGTAAAAAAAATTCTTTCTTGCAAAAATCCAGGTGGTTTAATAAAAGATTTCGCCTCTGCCACCAGTTCTGATTCCTTTTGCCTCTAGACCACTACAGCTACACCCTGGACACCTAACACGTGGCAGGACAGGGCGCTGGCTCTCCCGGGGTCCACCTTGCTGGCGCTTTGAAAGAGGTGGCAAAGCAAATCGCTTTGCTTTCAGCTCCTGTTGACTTTGAAGGCAATCGCTGTCCCTCGGTGCGTTTGCAAAGCAAGCCCCTTTTTTTGGTGATAAACAGCCGGTTCTGGTGTCAGTTAGGGGTTTTTGTTGGTGATGTGTTTTTATGGGAGCAACGGTATAGGTGTAAGATCAGCTTTGGGGCAGGGCTGCCTTCCTCGGGGCTGGGAAAGAAGCAAACCCAGCTCGAGCTTATTCACTTCTGGTCAGTTCGTATGTGCGACTCGGCTCTGAATGTTTAAAGCCCTGCAGCCTCTTGCCATGCAAGGGGTCCTGGTTTATTTTCTGGAGGCAGCTGCCTCCCCCTAGCGTCTGGACTCAGCCCACGAGAGAATCGCGGTGCTCAACCTCCAGGCCAGTCAGTTGACGATGAGCCAAGGTCAATCCAACGATCACACGAGCCGTTGTGAGAGCAGGCTCACGAAGGAGGGGAGGCGTCTCGGGCATCCCCTCGCTTGCCCTTTGGAGATGTCCGAGCCGAAAGGCTCATTTCATTTCTCAGCTGTGTTCGAGTCACGAAAGATGAGAATTAGCAGGACGATCGGGAAGGCTCTGGAGGAGGCTTGGAGAAGATCTGGGGTGCCGGCAACATCCTCTGGAGGGTTGCAAAGTGCTGGGCGCCCCAAAAGCCTGGCTGATTTTCTCTGGGGTTGTTGCTTTTAAGATATATCAGCCTATCAAAGGAGAGTGGAGGAATGCAGCGTGTGCCAGGGGTGGAGCTGCCCCTTCCACTTGCTGCAAGCAGCATGGCACTTTTACCTCCCGTCCCGTCTCTGTCTTGCTGCTCCCGTCTCACTGACTATTTTGCAGGCCCTCGCCATGAACACTGCCTGGAGAGGGGCAGGAGACTGCGCTCCTTGACTGCACGAAGAAGGGAGTTGAGGAGGAGAAGAGTGCGACCTCCCCCCGCTTTGCACCCTGGGGAAGTAGCTTGGCCTCGATTCAATGCTGAATCCCAGTAAGAGCTGCGATCCAGCAGGAGAGAGAGCACCTACCCTTGGCCTGGGGGAAATCATCAGTCTTGAGCCCCTGGAAGTCCTAACTTGTGCCTGCCATTGCTAATGGAGTTTTTCTATGGCGGCAGCTAGGACAGACAGGGCAGGCGAGAACACGGCTGGCTCAGGAAGAGGAATGAGGCCGCCTTGGAGACATGTCCCTGCTGCCCCCGTTATTGAAGTCCTATCAGGGAGGTTTGTACTGTGGCACAAACCATCCATCCTGGGCTGGGGCTGGCATGGGGCAGAGCCCCCGACGTGCATGGTCAGGCCGGCGGGCTGCGTCCCCAAGGGATGCCGGCACCTGCGAGGAGCTGGTGCTTAAGCCCAAGCTGCCTCTGCTCCTCTCCCAGCCCAGAGGAAAGCACTTTGTGCCCCAGAGCTCGTCTAGCATCTGCCAGACGAACAAATGATATTGCTCGTGGTGAGGGGCCGGACGCCAGTCCTGTGGGCTGCACTGAAAGTGGTGACCCCAGGCAGTCCCAGGACTGGCTGGAGCTGAGCAGAGGCTGCAGAGGGAGCAATGAAGCCCTCGTCTGGGGTGACCTAGCAGGAGTCAAGCACCATCGCTGCCCAAGGAAGCCGGTTGCTTGGCAAAGAGCTGGGCCGGGAGGGCTGGGGGGGTTTGATCGTGGGAGCAGGCCTGGGAGGGTGGCCGGAGAGGGGTAGGGTGCAGGGGAAAGCAAGGAGCTGTGCACATCATCAGCCTGGTGCTGGGCACACCTGCCGCGTGGCACCGCGCTCCCCTTGCAGCCCAGGGCTCTCCCAGTCGCCCCCCAGCTCCTCCAGCATGGGGCTGGGCTGGGGGCATGGCCCCGATCCCGTCTCCTCCCATGCCTGCTTATCGCCGTGGCAGCCCCTGGCGCTGGCTGCATGGAGAGCAGCACGCAGCCCCTCTGTATCCTCTTTGCCATAGCAACAGGGTTGCTAGGGATGAGCAGCCTTTAATAGGATGAAGAGCTGTTTTTGGGGGAGGCCGTCATTTAGGGGGTGGCTACGGGGAGAAGGGGCACCAGGGCATGCTAGCTGGCCCAGGGGAGCAGGGCTGGGGGTCACCCTGCAAGGGGCCCATATAGGGGTGGGTTTGCACGGCATACAGCTCAGCAGTGTCCTTGGCTCCGCGCTGCCCGGGGAGGCGTTGTCGGTGGGGGGACGCTCTGCTCCGGTGGCTCTGGCCTGCAGCTGACTTGGCCGGGGGGGGTCTCCCTCCTGAACTGCCCCATGGGTCTGGCCCGCATCCCCGGCTCCACTCTAATCATGCTGATAAGATGCTCCATCACTTATTCGTCGGCTGGGCCCGGCGCGCTGTGCTGTCAGTGCCGTGGTGGCCGCGCGTTGCTGGGCTCTCAGCCAGCTCTGGCGCTGGTCTCCACGTGCTCTGAGTGTCTACCTGCGCCCAGCTTGATTACCTCTGTGCCTCCGGGGCTCAGTAGTCATGGCAATAGTAGAGGCGCTGGCGTGGCGGTGGGTCTCCAGGGCGCACACGCGAGTGCCTGGGGGGGCAGCCACTGCATGGCTCGCGTACAGACTGCTGATGTCTGGCATCCACCCGGCAGGTCGAGGGAGGGCCGGGGGGGGGATGAAATCCTCTGGTCCTGCAGGCCCCATCGTGAAAGAAAGGCTTTCAATAGAAGGACGCTGAGTGCAGGCAGGCTTGGGTCTCTGGTGCCGGAGGTGTCCTGGGCTCTGTACGTGCCAGATGTGCATCGGTGACTGTCCCTGGGCTCTGCCGCTGACCTGCTGTAGGACCTTGGGCAAGTCACTTCTTGCTGGGCCTTCCCTGCGCTAATCCCCTTTGTTTAGCCTGTCAGAGTTTGGGGCAGGGCTGATCTCACTATAGAAGTGTGCAGCGCCTTGCACGCCCGGGCTCCTGTTTCCTTTGTGGCCGCATGGTGCTAGCTTCTGCTAACTAAGATGGATCTGCGGCCCTTGCTGCCACGTGGCGCGGCTCTGAGCGAGCTGACACATGGCGGGGGCTCAGCAAAGCCCCAGATGCCAAGCGAGCACGTGGGCGTTCGCTGTCATGAACCTGCCCTGCCACAGCTGGGCCGCTTTGGTAGCTGCTTTCAAAAGGGGGCTGCCGCGTCCCTGTGCTGTGTCCTTGGGCCTTGACCATGCAGTTGAGAGCTGGGCGCCACGCCTGGCTCGGACAATGCCAGCCTGGCCCTCGAGGCTCCAGTGGTGCCTCGAGGAGGCTCCCAGCCAAGCTAATGGCCTGGGCCAGGTGCTATTCCCCTGGCACGTGGTGTCCGGCTCGGTGGCAGCCATACAGGCTGGTTGCAGAGTGGGAAGCTGGAAAGTTTAAACTTACGGCTCCCTAGAGAAGGGCTGGAGGGTCATGCAGTGCTTGGGACACCCCAAACAGCCGGGCCTCTGCCCCCCAACACGCTGTGCATAGCCCAGCCTGAGAATCCAGCTGTTGGCACCCTTGCTACTGAACCTGCAATGTGGTAAATATGATGTCTTTTATTAAACCAATTGAATAGTTGGAAAAAGTTTTCTTTGCAAGCTTTCAGGCACAAAACCCCTTCTTCAGGCTGAGGGAGAGTCTTCTTTAGACCCTCTGGCATTGAAGCAGGGGCTGGAGCCCACGTCTTTGTTCTCAGGTGCTGGCGTCCAGCGAACAGCTTTGCCCGGCGAGCCTGGCACAGCTCTGCTCGGGGAGCCCTATGGCCTCGGGGTTTGGAAAACAGCTGCTCAGAGGGCTCCCTCCCTCCCTCCCTCCCAGGGGTACGTTGCATCCCTCTTGCTCTGATGCCAGTGAACCCCAGTCGGGGCAGCTGGGTACAGCGATGCCCGCATCCCGCTGTGTGCACCGCAGGCTCTGGGCCCAGCCAAGTGGATTCAGAAACGATCCCCAGGGCTGGTGTGTTGGGGGGGGGGG
>NW_017729016.1:2395711-2424182 GCF_001723915.1 Gavialis gangeticus
CAGGGCTGGTGTATGGGGGGGGGGTCTCTCCTGCAGCGCGGTGTCTGAGCCGTCTGGCCGTGTCCTGCGGCAGGGATGCCCGACCTGCGGCACGGGGCACAGGGCAGGGAGCAGAAAGCAGAGCAGCACATCAGGCATGGAGCAGAAAGCAGAGCCCAGGGAAGGGATCGTGGCAGGACTCAGAGAAAGCGCAGGGCTAATTCGTGGCACATGGGGTGCCCCCCCCCGAGTGGTGTACATTCGTGCTGTCCTCATTCATGTGGGCCCCTCCCTGGCGGGGGCTGCCTCTCCACCATGCACACACATGAAGTGCCTGGCACGGGGGCATGGGCGCCGTGGGACCCAACCGGGGGAAGGCGGTGTCCCTCGCTCCAGCTGAACCAACTCACCGTCTTTGGGAGCAGGGAGTAGCCCCACCTGTGGCTCGATGCACGGCTGTGGCAGGCGAGAGTGGTGACGACTGTGCAGAGCGTGTCGGTCCCTCGCTGCTCTCTGAGGAGCGACTTGTGCTTCGAGGCGAAGTGCGTTACCGGAGGCGAGCCTGGCTGCCACCAGACTAGCAGGGGAAGTCTGTAGTTTGGTGCTCGCATCGCTGTAGCTGATCTTGCTCGTTCCTGGCTGCCCGTGCTCCACGCAGCGCGGTCGAGCTCTGCAAGCGGCTCCGCTCAGCAGCCAGACGCACCGGGCAGGAGGGGAGCGGCACCAGGGGCTGCTGAGGCCAGCTTTGCAGGTACTGCTCGTTTCTTGCTTTTCTTACAGGTGAGGGCTTTCTCTCTGCTGTTCGCGAGGGCTTCTCCTGCGTGGCGCCGGGCCTGGGAGCTGCTTGACCCTGTCGTGGTGTGTCTTATGCCTGTTGCTGAGCGTGACGTACGTCCCACATCACCGCTGTGAACCATGACATACATTGCATCGTCACCCGTGAGAACGGCAACATGCATCCGGTGTCATCACCCGTGAGACCTGTGACATGCACCCTGTGTCAGTACCCTGGAGGACTGCAACATGCATCCCATGCCGCTACCCGTGAGAATGGCGGCATGCATCCTGTGTCATCACCTATGAGAAACGTGACGTGGCATCCTACGCCACTACCCACGAGAACCGCAACATGCATCCGATGTCATCACCCATGTGAACCGTGTCATGCATCCCATTTCACCACCTGTGAGAACAGTGACATACATCCTGTCACCACTTGCAAGAACAATGACATGCATCCCACGTCATCACCCATGAGACCCGCAGCATGCATCCTGTGTCACTCATTACCCATGAGAACCCGGACATGCATCCCATGTCATCATCCCTGCAAACCGCGACATGCATCCTGTGTCATCACCCATGACAACCGGGACATACTTGCCACCCGCTGCACCACAGCCTGCGATCACAGTTCAGCGTGACATGGCCCGTGCAATTCCTGGCGCTAAACACGATGTGTGGTCTGGTGAGTCGACGATGACCTGCGCCCCACGCACACACCGATGCTGCTCCCCTCCCTGCAGCCTGCTCCGTACCAAATACTTCCTGACTATTGCATGACAAGTCGTTTTGGTTATTCCTATTTTTTTAAATGAAAGCATCGCTTTGTGCGGAGAGCCCTGCATGCGAGAGACTGCGGTGCAATGAGTTTGTTGTGACTTTTGGTTTCCCACGCAGGCGCTGCTCCTCTCCTTCTCCCTCTGAGCATTTTGTGAGCTCTGCCGTGCACGACTATCTTTGCTATGCTGCAGAATAGCAAGTTATAATCACTGGGAAAGATGTTTAGGGCCATTGGTGGGCCCAAAGCAGCTCACTGAGCTGCAGAAGAAAGGCCGAGCACCGGGTTGCAGCAGTGCGTGGAGCTCCTGTTCACACCGCTGGGTTTTTAGAAAGTTGCTTTTCCTACGTTGGATGCTCCAGTAACTGAGCTGCGGCAGCTGCTGCATGTCCCACGGAGATGACCGAGCCCCAGAGCCGCATCTCAGCAAGCTGGGGGGGGGCCTGAATGATCCCCGTGACGCTTGCAGCAGGTAACGTGTCTCCCTTCTGCTCTCTGCTTCTTTCTGTTCCTGGTCCCTTCTCCAGACGCTGGTGTGGTGTGCCGGGGCAGGCTCCCAGCTAGCGTGCTGCTCTTTCACTTCGCTTCTGTTACAGCAGGGCCCAAGGGCGAGTTCGTTGCTTCCCACGAAGTGCAGCAGGTGCCGCACAACAGACCGAGACCACCCAGCCCCAAAGACGGAGGGGCTAGGAGCGGGGACAAGTCTCTCATGCAGACAGAAGCCGTGATCCCGGGTCTCCCACATCCCAGGTAGGTGAGGAAAAGTGTGGGGGTCTCTGGCCAGGCCTGGAAAGGGAGGGATAACATAGAGGGCTGCCTCCGGGGGAGAGTTTCTGGCTGCAAGGGGCTGCCCACCACCCACTGCTAGGCATGTCTGCACTGCAGATGCTTGCCTGCGACGTGGGGTAGGCGATTTAAAGCTGGCTCGAGCCCCGAGAGCGCAGGGTTTGGCTTGGCGTTAACTGCCCGAGCACTTGCCCTGTGTCGCAGGAAGGTTTTACGGCTTGCGCGGAGGGCTGCGCTGCTGCAGCCGGGCTGGACCGGGTCCCTGAGGTCACTCCTTTGAGGCTGTCTTGGGGAGGGTAAGAGGGGCTGGCAGAGAGCACCGCGGTGCCCGTGCTCCCTGGTGCATCGAGCTCTTGGCCCCTCGAGCGCCGGGAAGCTCGAGCTGCTGCAGCCCAGGTGGCTTTTCCTGGCGTCGTCAGGTCTGGGGTAAGGGACATCACCTGCTTCTCCACCGCAAAGCCCCTCAGCCTTGTTACTCCCACCCTGAGCTTGCCATCATGTTTTAGGGCCACCTGTAGAGCTGCCCTTAGGATGCTCTGAATGATGCCCGAGAAGTACTGGTCACTGAGTCTGTGTAGCCCAATAAGTGCAGCTTTTCCCTCTGTGGCCTGAGCCAGGGCTCATTAAAGTCATCAAGGGATTTGCTAATGACTTCAGGGGGCTTTGGACTACTGGTTTAGCACCCACGTAGCTGAAGAGGTGAAATCTCAGCCTGCTCCTGGCTGACATCAGTCCTGCACGGACCGCCGAGGTCTCACAACAGCACTGAGGTTAGGCTAGGAGGGGAAGGGGCTCTGGTGGGAAACAGTCCATCCAGGGCTCATCCCGGCCCCCGGGAGTCATTAAAGCAACGGATCGGTGATTTAAAGGCGGATAGTACGTACAATGCTGCCAGGGCAAGACCGAGTGTGTTTGGTGGGGGGCGCGTAGCTGGGGATTGTTCCTCCGGCACAGCGCGCAGGGCGTCCCACTTCATGCTGCTTTCCTGGGCCACCTCCCAGTGACAGAATTGGTGCAAACGATTCTGCTCATACGTAACTGGGCCCTGAAATTATTCTGCTCTGCAACAGCGACATAATTACGTTAGCAGGGCGAAAAACTGTATCGCAAGCGGCGGGCGGCCCCCCCGAACATGCCCTGCCACAGGTATGGAGCGTGAGGTTTGCCGAGCGGGCCGACGATGAAAACACCCATTGCACAGGCTCCGTGCATGCATGTTCCCTGCAGCAACGCCGCCTGGCCCGAGCTCCACCAAGGTAGGGCGGGGAGGGGCCGAGAAAATCAATGGGATTTGCTTGCATCTTTGAGGAGTCCCTGCCTGCATTCGCGGTCCCTTGTGATTGCCACAGCCGGGGATGAGTCCCTGCAGAGCCCCTGACCCAGAGATACGGGGGGTGCTGCCCACACGCTTAAAATTGAAGCGTTGTCCCCACTGCCCAGCAAAGGGATCCTTGAGTTTGAAGTGCGGAGAGCAGGTCGTGAATGGGGACAGCATTCGGGTCTGGCACTCGAGGCCGGGACCGACCGTCTCTCTCTGTCTGGATGAGAAAGCAGGATGCGCGAGCTTTTTTGTGCTTCCTACTTGCAGGGTGATCCTAGGCGAGTCATTCAGGTCACAACATTCAAAACCAGCCCCAAATCTGGGGTCCTTCGGTTTTTGGGTGCTCAGTGTCAGTGGCTAGCGCCTGATTGAACAAAGTGTCCCTTCATTCCCCCGGGGCCTCACTTTCCCCGCATCGGGGCTGAGACGGGCAGGCCGCGAGGCTACCCACGTGCCAAACGCGGAGCAGGCGTTCTCCGTGCTGTCTCTAGCGCGCCGCGCATAAAGGGTTGATGTTCTCCGTCTTTTAACAGCATTTTAATAAAAAGGTATGAATGCATGCATTAGCTCTGCCAGGGAGCTAATGGTCAAACGCAGCTCGAAAGCACAAGTGCTGCTGCTAATGATCTGCCAATTGATTTCCAGTCGTTGTTCCAGGCTCAGTCGCTGTTTCAGCTTAGGCGCAACCACTAAGTTAATGGCACGCTTCAGGATGACGGCAGACAGTGTTGGGAAGCAGGGGTCAGGGTTTGCTTTGGAAAGCTCTGGGGGGGCATGGAAACCTGCTGGGAAAAATCCCTGAGTTGCAGGACACAAGAGCTGTCCTCCCACCTGCCCGGCTTTCTGTGAGGCTTGCAGCGTCAGGGGTTGTCCCGTGGAGCCCAAACCGCTGCTGCGTCCGCACGGACTTCGATGGGTTTAGACCTGGCCTTTTATGCGGTGGCTCGCACGGCATGGTGGGCCTCTCCGTTACCTGACTGCGGGGGGAGAGTCTGATGTGCCCAAAGCTCGCCTCTCCCACGTCACAGTCACAACCCTCCGCCGGCACAAAAGGACGTGATGTGCCCGCGGCCCGTCGCATGTCAGTCGAGCCATGGCCGGGAGGGTCTGCTCAGCACCAACACCTTGATTCGTGTCCCTCTGAACACTCGTTTCAAGCACGCTGCATAAATTAGCGGCCAGAAAAGCACTAACTCGTTAGCTCAGGCTGTCCTGCTTCTTAAAACCCCCTCGCCCGTAGTTCGGCAGTGAATCTGAGTTTCTTCATTTCTTTTGCTGGGCTTCCCTTTCTCATGCGTTGCATGGCACTCATCTGCCCAATTAAGGAGGCCGCGTGAAAGGAAGAATGTTTTACTTAAAGAAACCGTCATTTCCTTTTTCTTCTGTGTTTTTTTTTTTTTTAAAAGGAATATTTGACAATCGTCTCCAGCTCCTGAAAAGGAGAAACAGATATGTTTCTTTTGTGCTGGTCTTGAATCCATTTGAAGGCAACGGGGCATCACAGCTGGCTGCTTAAATGTGAACGGTCTAAAATGTATTAGATGGATCATCGCGCTGTTTACTGCAGACGATCATCAGAGAGAGCTAACAGAGCCCAGGCTCAGGGCCCAGCTCTCCTCCCATCAAAGTCAGGGTCACTTTTTCTGATAGCAGCCAGAGCAGCCCTTTGGACACCCATGGGGACACGCGCCAGAAGTAGTGCAAATAGTCCTCCTGCCGCAGGAGTGCTGTTTGTACAAAGCGTGACAGGCTGCAGATACAAGCGGCATCTGCCAGAGCAAGCCTATTTTATTTTTATTAACCTGAACTTTTGGCTTTCCGCAGCAGTTCACCTTTCAAGGCTGACTTTCCACTGGAGCGTCCAATTAGCCCCTTACTCAGGGTCTTACAAAGCGTGCAGGAGGCTGGCTGTGCATCAGCTCAGCCCGAGCTCGTACGCTGCGGGGGGACGTGTGGAAACCCAACGGCCGAGGCTGCCGACTACCAGCCGAGAAGAAAGATTGAGGGCTGGCTCTGTGCGGGGATGGCCTGCGCTAGTCTCCTTTGCTAATGACACGCTTGGGAGAGTAGGCATCCTCAGCCTCCGAGAAATTTTCCTAGGCAACGTTAGGGTGTCATCGCTCATGTGCAAGCATGGTTTTGCCGGCCAGGCGGCTCTCCCTGTTCGTACCACAGCAATAGTCAGAGGATCATCACAACTTCTTCCCTTATTCCATGTAGGAGCAACCGAGAGCGCTGCCTGATTTCTCTTGCAAGTCTCAAACGTAGGGTAGAAAATAACAGATGTGAAGAATACCTCGTGCATCTGCTTCCGGGCCGGGGATTGGAGACAGTGCTGCAAAAATGAGTAGCGGGTTAATTAAAGGTTTTCCAGCATCACTGTGGGTTTGATTTCTCAAGCGGAAGTTGAGCTTTGTTCTTGATTAATTAAGGCTGGGCGAGAAGCAGTGCTGCAGAGGAACGGCTCAAGCTCCTTCCTTCTCTGCCTCACGAGGCTTGTGTCCAAGTGACTTGACTTACCATCATGTCGTTCTTTGCTTCTGCAGGCACCGGCGAGATGGAAGAGCGCAGCAGTGTTGTCCTTCCCGTCATTTTTGGCATCATTTGCCTCGTGGGCACCGTAGGGAACTGCATCGTGATCTACACCATCACCAGAAAGCCCAAGAGGAACCGTAACACAGCAGATGTCTTCATTGTGAGCCTCTCCATCACCGATCTCCTCTTCCTGCTGGGAATGCCCTTCCTCATCCACCAGCTCCTTGGGAACGGCGTCTGGCTTTTTGGGGCTACCATGTGCACCATCATCACAGCCTTAGATGCCAATAGCCAGTTTGCTAGTACTTACATCCTCACGGCCATGTCCATCGACCGCTACCTGGCCACGGTGCACCCCATCCGCTCTGCCTACATGCGTACCCCCTGCACGGCTGCGGTGGTGATCTTGCTGCTGTATCTCCTGTCCCTGCTAACCAGCGTGCCAGTGTTCATGTACAGCCAGCCCATTGCCCTGCCAGGCAGCAGAGCAGGGTGCGGCATCATCTTGCCCAACCTCTCGGTGGATATCTACTGGTACACGCTGTATCAGTTCTTCCTGGCATTTATCATTCCTCTCTTGGTCATCTGTATCGTGTACCTGAAGATACAGAAGCACATTTCATGTGTGGTGTTACCACTGCCCCAGAGGAACTTCAGGGCCAGGACTAAGAAAATCATGCGGATCGCGGTGACCATCTGCTCCGCGTTTTTTGTCTGCTGGGCACCCTATTATATACTGCAGCTGGTTCATCTCAAAGTCACCCAGCCCACCACTGCCTTTCTCTATGCCTACAACGTCGCCATCAGCCTCGGTTATGCAAGCAGCTGCATCAACCCATTCATCTACATTGTGCTGAGTGACACTTTCCAAAGAAACCTGGTCAAGGCCATTTGCCCTGGGCGCCCGGTCAGGAGAGGCAAGAGACGCCCCGCCGGGAAAGTCAGTCCTGCTGTGAAATTAAATTCGGGGCCGCATCAGGAGACCTCGCTGAGCTTGATGTACTCTCACAATACAGGCAACTATCTCACTGTCTCGGTTCCTTAAAGAACCGGGCTTAAACTCAGCAAAACAGCGATCAAGCTGCAGAGAACACACTGCAAGGTTGTAGGCCTTTTTGGGGGGGAGAAGTATGGTGGTGACTGGCTCATGCGGGACACAGCTAGGGGTACGAGGGTGAATTTAAGAATTACTTAGGCTGAAGAGTTCCTACCAGCGAGGCTGGTGGGTGATTTTAATAAGGAATGTGGTGGAAGCCCCATCCATCGCCTGAGCTTCTGCCACTAGCACTTGATTTGACTGAGCGTGCATGGGTTCATTGCTGGGAAGGCTGCTGCCCGGGAAGAGAAGATCTAAATGACGATATGGCCCTTATTTGCCTCTGATTTCCATCATTCTGGTGGTATTTTTTTGTGAACAGAAACCTAATTATTCAGTTTAAGGAGAATGTGTTCTTCTGATGCTGCTCCCTTTGTTGGTGACAACATAGGTGTTATAAATGTCACAGTTTTGGATGGGCTCAAGCATTTGGATTAAGGTCAGCAATCTGGCTGGCTGGAAGAGATTTCCCTGTAATAAAATGGAAGCTTGGGGTTATTGCCACAGTTGAGCCACACAGGAAACCTTGTGGCAGGAGTGGCTAGGAAAAGGTATGTGGGAAATGGGAAAATTATCCAATAAATAAAGCCAGGGGGCTTGTTACAGGTCCCAGGGGTGTGCAGAGCACGAAAGCATGTCAGAGGGCTTTTAAATTAGAGCTATATATAATACAAATCCTTTCAATGGCAGTAAGTTTGCAGTAGCTGCAAACCTGAGAGCAGCAAGGTTTCTCAGAAGCTACTACTACCGTCGTTATTAAGGATTTGGTTTCTAGAACTTGATCTGTCACCCTCCTCCCTGCTGGGTGTGACAGCGTGGTCCTCTCCTCGCTGCATTATCAGGACATAGGTTCGCTGCCGTTTTGCAAGGGAATATGGCTGTATGGAGATTTGTTTTTGATAGACGACTGCCTGAGAAGGCAGGGGACTCTTGCGTTAGGTCTGCCATGGGCATACACACAGCTGAACTTGCTTTCCGTTCATGTGGAGGCAAGAGCAAGCCCTTCCCTGGAAAAAGGATGTGCTGATTACGTACCTCAACAGTGACCCTTCGTGGCAGATGAAGGCGTGACAGCGACAGCCTGCTGGCAAATCCTCCAAGAACAGCACTGGTGTTTGCTGCTTACCTAGCATGAGAAGCACATGCCGTGCGGTGTAATAGGTGAACCGTGCTAGACAGTGCTGGGAGGTGACTGAAATACGGACATGCACAACGAGCATCCCAAAGGAAGTGGGACCATCTTAAACACTCCACCCAGGATGCCCAGAGTCCCTGGTAGGCAAAAGGGACCCAGATAACAGGCAAAAATGGGGCCAGGTCAAACCCCTGTCACCTACGGTACCCGATGATCTTGCAAGGTCCCTTCCAGCCCCTTACTATCTATGAACCTATGGATCCACACGCTTTGTCTCTAAGGTATTTGCAGCTGTTTTCTTTTAAATGTCTGCAGAATAAAGATTAAATCTATTCCTGTTTAGAGCTCCTAGTGCCTGAGTGCTGCCATCGAGAGTTATGTCATTCAGTCACATCCCATTCATATAGGGTCCGTGGGGGCCACATAGGGAAAGGGCTCTTATGTCCTGAAAATGGAGGCACCCTGAAGAAGAACAGAAAAGACAGAGGAAGAAGAACCAACGAATGCACAAACAGCCAACACCAAACTACTGCGTTAGAGTGGGCTTGTGTATCAGCACCACACAATAAAAGCTATTTCTGCATAAAATTGCCGCGTGTCTGCGAGAGTAAAGTTTAGGTTTCAATCTTAGTTTTGTAGATTTTTGTGCACGGAATAACCGTCATGCTGTTTTGCTCTCATTTGAACTGAGGTTAAGTTATCCCAGATGAGTAAAAATCTCCAGCATGTTGCATTTGAGCTGTTTTACATTATTTAACTCTGCTTTTTAAGTATGTCAGAGCTCGTCTACTTCGGTAGTGGTACAGCCATTATTACCACTGTAACCAAATATCTACCAATTATTCTTTACCACAGGAAAAAAAATCCCTCTTCTGTTGGCTGGGATGAAAGGAAGAGTAGTTGGTGCCTGAACTAGTCACAGAGAAGGGGCAGTATGGTGTAGCCAAAGCACCAGGTAGGACACATTCATTAAATCATACAAGAGCAGATGAAAAGGAAGCTAAAGACCAAGAATTAATGTATGAAAAAGTAATTTATGGAGAACACACGTATAAAACCATTCATTGGCCATACAAAACATACTAGGGAACAGACAAAAATTCCAAGATGCTTTATATTAGCTTTGCAAATTATATTTCCAAATAGTGTCCACATGGACTGCTCTATAGCATGAGGAACTACAAGCAGTGCTCTTTGCATCATAGGTACTCCAAATGCCTGGTACTTTTCGTTTGTGCTGTTTTTTTAATGTCGCTGTGATTTCCATACGGACAGGGATCATGTTAAATCTGGTCTTCTAGCTTTTGAGACCAAACTTTGCAAATTTGCATGCCCTGAATTTACGTTCAAACTGACTAAATTGTCTCACAGTGGATTTAACACGTACACCTCAGGTACAAAGGGCACAAGATGATCTTGGATTAACATGTTTCCCCAAGACAGAAAAAGCAGCGCAGAGGACACAAAGAGAAATATTTATACTTGGTTTTTTTCAGTCCAAAGGCAGAGATCACTAGTCCTGGCTTATAACAGGACTCATTGAAATGCATCAGGAGAAGGCATCAAGAGAAGCTCTGCAAAACAAAGGTCATTTTCAGCACCCTCATACGGCAGACCCCTGAGACAGGGGAGCAGTCACTGTGATGAGTTGGAACAAGACTGTCCAACCTCAGGGAGAGAATTAAGGAGTGGAGAAAAGCCTGCCTGTCAAATTCAGTGTGGTTTGATTATTCTCTTTACCAATTACAGAAAGCCACGGTGTAATTCCAGGGGAAACGAATACACCTCCGGCAAAGCCCCTCTTCTGTCTGTTGATCTTGCCCAGGCAGTAGAGTGAGGTATTGCAGGTGAGGCCCAGGGCCATCAGCTGAGAGTTATTGCTTTGTAGAGCTGGGCTGACGGGAGAAATGTCTTTGGCACAAGTGGACAGAACGCAGACTCCAAATGGACACGTGGGGAGAGAGATGTGGCCTGACCGCTACCCCTGCGCCAGCTAATGCCCTTTGGGGTAGAGGACTGCTCACTGCTTGTGGCTGTGCCCATATCCTGTGTGCTTGGACTGTATTTGGCTTTCCCAGATCCTCACCCTCGCTGCACATAGATGAGATTGAAGAGCTTGCAGCAAGGACATGCTGAACACAACACTCTCGGGGAATTATTTGTTTTCTAAAATGAACCACATAGGGTTTGCTTTAAGCTTGATTGGGGGAAAAAATCTGGAAATGGGAAAGCAATGTGTGCGTGTGCCCAGTACTTGCTTTAAAATCAAAAGCCAAATTGCTCTTGCTGATAATTTTGGGAGGATTTACTTTTACACTTTATTCAACATCTTAGTCACAGGCAACTTCTAAAGCACTGAAATGGGATTATAACGGAAACCTGCAATAGCAGCACAGACAAGAAGTGCTGCCGTGGTAGAGGAAAGAGCATGACTGTTTCATTAAACATTCTCAGACTCCCTTTCTTTTCAAGGTATTTCAGTTTGGATTTCACACGACTATTATAAAAGCATTAGTAAATGGCTTTGGGTTCATGCTAGCGTTCTGAGTATGACGAAAACATTTAACAATGTAAAAACATGCAATTCTGTAAGTAAATAAAAATGTACAAAAGATTATTTTACAAAAAGTGTTTTGTTATGCACCGTGTCTTGAAACTGGTTACAGTATCTTAAAATGGTAGCCATTTACTAATCCAATGGCATTAGGATTCATACACATTTTCATAAACCCTGTCTGCTTAACACGTCGCACTGTGTTTTGTACATAGATGCAATATAATATCATACAGAGGCCAAACCGGCTGGAGTTTATTTGGAAAGTAGAGCTCCAGGCAAAACTTTCTAAGAATAGGAAGTCATTCAATTCCAGCGGAAGAACAGAAGTCAGCGTGGGCAGTCGCTCCCGTTCGTGCCTTGGGAAAGCTCCTGTCTAGTTTAATATTTATGAATCCCCTCGGTCAGAGACATTAGGGAAGGATTCTGCATGTCACTCGGGCTTACATCATAGCCTAACTTCTTCATGTCTTTAGTCACGACGTTGAAGGAAATGGTCACAAAGCCTTGGGAACGCACCCTGGTCACTGGAAATAGGAGGACACAACATTAGCCAGCAGAGCTCACTGAAGAGCCATACATTCCCCCCAGAATACCTGCATGGAGCTGTGCTCAGCACGGTCAATCCACTCGTGAAGTTTTGGCAAACAAAAGAAAGGCCCATACTGGCACACAGGAAGCAGGGACTGAAACTCCCGATCATTTACCTTCTCGTCCTTCTCCCTGGGCGACCACCCTTGGGTCGGTGAACTCTGGACGCCTTCCTGTGAGCCAGCTGGGAAAAAAGAGAAAAGAAAGCTATAAACGGATTGACCACATTGTTTTACTGACGTTAAGTCAGCACCGGATTAGATCCACTGGGTGCGTCTACACGTTGCTGCGTTTCAGCATTTCCTTTTTGAAGAGCTAACATGGCGCAGTAATGGGCCGTACTGTGCCATGTGGGTGGTGCAGGCTTAGACTTGCCTGCTACATTGCCGTAGTGGTGCGCTATAAGCGGGGAGTGCGCCGCTACAGTGACGTAGCAGGTGATCATGTGTAGGCCATTGTAAGGCGACGTGTAGACTTGCCCACTGAGTAGGACCTTTGGGAGCAGTCTCACGGAAATGAGACTACTTGTAGAGTCAGAAGCTGCTGATCGGGACGAGCTGGGAGCAGGATGAGCTGGGAGATCACTATTAGGTCCTAAACATGCATGCTATAGCTAGCAACTGCTTAGGTTTTTTTTTGGAGCTTCTTTGTACAGCCCAAGTAAAGCAGGACTTGCATCTGACTGCCATTCAATAATTGGGGGGTGGGGATTGTACCAGGTAATGCTATTTCTATTTTGATTGAACTACAACGGAAGAAATGCTGAACCATTTACTGGTAGGAAATGCTCCTGGCTCTACTCAGCCTTGAACTGTTAAATGTATGATCTATTGTATATTTGCCCAGCTGTCATGATGTACTTGTAAAAAAGTTATACTGACAGTGCCATAAAAAGCCATAAAAAGGTTAAAAAAACTCTCAAGAAGTAAAGACTGTCAGAAATCATTCCTGTTTGTCTGTGTTTAACATGTGTATTTGATGCACTACAGTTTATATAGTCCGGTGCCAGAAATTTTCTGTTGGGAAAGACAAGAAGTGACTGTGCTACCCTGATTATACTGCTTCAATGCATTTATCAAAGTATATAGAGGCTAAACTTGAAGCCGACAGAACGACCCTCCAACACATGCACATATACGTGCATGCACACCTACCTACTTATCTCTATTCCTACTTCTACAAAGCCATTTTGCCTCTTATCTCCTTGTTGTTCACTACCAAGCTCCTTAACCATTTCAACAAATATTCCTGATCATTCCACTAGGTGTTTCTGTCCTATTTTGTAATTGTTTCAGCTCCTCTTGCTGGATGTAATATCAAGCAAAACTACCTCTGGGCTCTTGGACACCAAACAGACAAAAGCTTTGGGACTCTCTGACTTGCTTTCACGGCATCATTGGGCTCTTTTAAGTGGGATTAGCCTAAAATTGCCATTTTTATGGCACATTAAGGGCATGTGTCCACATATGCATGCCCTTTATGCACCTTAAAAATGGTGATTTTAGGCTAACTCTGCCTAAATTTGATACCTATTTAAAGCAATTACCAATTTAGGCTGGCATACCTAAGTCACATTAGTCCACACGTAGATGATTAATGTGCATTAGCACAGCTACATGTGAGCTAATGTGACTTAGCTATGCAAGCCTAAATTTAATGTGCCTTAATGCACGTTAGCTTGTCTACATGGAGATGTGCACCTAAATCAGCTTAATGTACCTTAAAGGCGCATTAAGTTTAGGCACGTGTAACTACACATGTAGACACGCCCAACTGACTTTCATATAGATTGGACATTTCTGGTATTTAGATATGGTCATTTCCTTGAGAGAAGCAATGATTTTTGGAGTGTGAAAGATGGACTCCTTGCTAAGGAGAGCCAGCTGATCCTCTGCCAGTATGCTTCATCCATGCAAAGACAGCAGCGGAAAGGGATCTTGGAGTCATAGTTGACTCCAAACTGAACATGAGTTGTCAATGTGATGAAGTGATCAACAAGGCTCACCGCACTTTATCATGCATTAGCAGATGTGTGCTGAGCAGGTCCGGGGAGGTGATGCTTCCCCTCTGTGTGGCACCGGTTAGGCCGCAGTTGGAGTACTGCGTCCAGTTTTGGGTGCCACACTTCAAAAGGGATGTGGAGAATCTCGAGAGGGTCCAGAAGAGGCTGCTCGTATGGTCAGAAGCCTGCAGGCAAGGCCCTACGAGGAGAGACTGAGAGACCTGGATGTCTTCAGCCTTCGCAAGAGAAGGTGATCTTGTGGCTGCCCATAAATTCATCAGGGGAGGGCAGCAGGGAACAGGAGATGCTCTATTTACTAGGGGACCCCCTGGAGTAACTAGGAACAATGGCCACAAATTGATGGAGAGCAGATTTAGGTTGGACATTAGGAAGAACTTCTTCAGAGTGAGGGTTGCCAGAATCTGGAATGGGCTGCAAGGGGGGTGGTGCTCTCCCTTGCCTTGAGGGTCTTCAAGAGGAGACTGCACAAGCACCTGGCTGGGGGTGTCTGACCCCAGCGCTCTTTCCTGCCCAGGGCAGGGGGTTGCCCTCGATGGCTTCCTGAGGTCCCTTCCAACCCTAATATCTATGAATCTATGACAGGAAGCAACTGGACTACTGACCTTAGAAACATTATTGCCTGACCTTATTGCCCAATGGCCTGTCTGGAAGAGCTGTACTTAATCTTAACGAGAGTTGCAAGGAGCCATTTTAACAATGCAAACTGGCCTGTAATATGTAAAAGTGAATCTATGTTCATTGGAACAGGTAACAATTATAACAAGGATAGCAGTGTCTGGGGCTCAAATGGTTTCTGGCACCCTTTTCAAAAGTGGTGGCAATGTTTTGACCACCTCTGGCTCGTTTCAATACATGTTTTCCATCTCTCAGTTAGGTATTAGCACAGATTTGGAATCAACCAGTCAGAGGACAATACAATTTGTTTCCCCACATCCGGTGCTCAATTTACTGTTATCAGAATATCACATTACAGGGGGGAGGGAGGGCAGCACAGCGATCAATGGATATTAAGTGAATATGGTTTGTCCCTGATGTCGCTACACAAAATGTTATATAAATGACAAGCAGATTAGGATTGTAAATGGAAAAGCTGCAGCGAAGCAATGCAATACAGCTTGCACCTTTAAAAAAAATCATTTAATAATGATTTAAAATCAGGTTTAATAATGATCAAAAATTTCATGCACTCTTTCACCACTTACTGCTATATCTGTGAATGATTTTTTTCAGTCGTCTTAACCTCATTTAAAAAACCAAACATCATTGAAAAACCAAACTGCTGCTTATGACCCTGATCCTGCTGACCTCTGTACCCACATGAGACACACGACAGATCAATCTGCAGGGAAGATTTCAGAGACCCGGGAAAAAGTGTCAAAAAGATCAGAGGCTGAACAGGGTCACAGAGCTGGGAAAGCTCTTACTGTTGTACTGGCATAACAGGCAAAGTCTTCACTGACGATGTGGGGGAAACATGTTGTACTGGGAAGAGTATAACCATACAGAAAGACTTGTTTGTCACTCTGAAAAGCTTCCAGTTTAATTAAAAGTAGAGGACAGCGTTGGCATAAGAACAAAGGGGTACGAATTGGTCAGAAATAAATTTAAAAACTGGAAGAAGGTTTCTAACTAGCAGAGGAGTCAGATCCTGGAACCAACCATCTGATATAAGTAGTGGGGGCAAAACAACCAAACAAAATACCCCTGCAACTGGTTTTGAGATACAGCTTGATAAATATATGAATGACGTTATATAGCAGAGCTGCCTGCGGTCTGGACTCGGTGACCCAGAGGTCTTGTCCAGCCCTATACCCTGTGCAATACAATGCATCTCAGAAGTTATTTCTGAAGCAAGACGTTACATTAAAATGGAACCCGTTTAAACAACAGAAGGTTGTAACCCAAACTGATGGGAGCTGAAACATTACTTTTTAAGGTTTGCATCATGCCCTCAATTTTCTTCATCTTACCTCTACAGCTTTCACTACGAAACAATTCATACTAAAGCTTCAGCAACTGCGGGACAATGGCCAATATTCAGTTTTGAACTTCCTGCCTTCTGACAAATATCTTTTGACATACATTTCATGGCTATTCAGTTGAGTATGTATATGAGAGAGGGAATACTGGGACTTTTCCTAATCACCTTCTCCAAGTGCTTAGAAATGGTTTCTTTGAGGACCTGCTCCATGATTTTTCTGGGGACTGAGATGAGGCTGACTGGTCTGTATTTCCCTGGATCCTCCTCCTTCCCTTTCTTCAAGATGGGCACTATGTTTGCCCTTTTCCAATTGTCTGGGATCTCCCCCAATTGCCAGAGTTTTCAAAGATGATGGCCAGCGGCTCTGCAATCACATCAGCCAATTCCCTCAACACCCTCGGGTGCATCTCATCGGGCCCCATGGACTTGTATGCATCCAGCTTCGCTAAATAGTCCCTAACCTGTTTTTTCACCACTGAGGGCTGATCACCTTCTTGCCAAACTGTGTGGCTTGGTGCAGTACTCTGGGATTTCTGTGCATCCAAATCAGTGAAGTAGTTCCTATTAATTTAAAAGGGTGTCCCTTCCTCTAGAAATGTTCCAAGGAAGACCAAATTCCCCAACAGTTCTGACTTTAGCATTCATTACCTTATACCATGATGGAGCATAAAAGAAGATAGGGAGAAGACTTACTTCCTTAACAAAAAATTAAGTGTCAAAAAAGATGTTGCTATTCAAGAAAAATGAACTGATAATAAGCAATATAGTCAGATCTTCATACTCAGAATGTGAAAATGTTCCCTGGTGAAATGATTCAAATATATTTTTTAAACTTTTTATGCCGTACTTAATATTCTGTGTCTTCATAATGATCATTTTCATTCTGCACTGGTCCCTGCAACAGATGTTGCTGAACTACATGAAGAAAAATAAGTGCAATACTTGTGCAAATCTATGCAATAAAGACATTAATGTGCTTCCTTCAGTTCTGCAAATAATGAAGTTATTTCAGTTTATTTGCAAAAATGCCTTCACTGCAAATGCTATTCTTTATTTTTAGGAGCCTTAAAGAGTGGAAGGGAATATGTGGCACTTTGTCTTTGATAATCATTTATCAAATGGGCTACAAAAAGATGAAATTACACAATATTACATTAAGAAGACTGATAATGTAAAATGTTAAGGAAGCATCTGGAGAGAGAAAGTCACAATTTCAGCTAGTTACCACATGTGTGTCCATGAAAACCAGAATGCCATGCTTACCCTTACCCAAACCTTATGCACATGAGGAGTGAGCAACACTATCAAAGTCTTTACCCATGGGACTAATATCACCTTTAATTATTACCTTGTGAATTTCTGCAGCTTTGATGTTGATTCTGGAACAAACATAGCAATTGTTCGTTCGTGCCTAAAGAGAAGTGACAAAGACACGGAAGTTATTTCCGAAACGCACTTATATCAATGTCTAATACGTCTATATTTATTGTGGTAACAAAAGTTCAAACATGACTTTAAAAATAAAGTGCATGAGGGACCTGTAGTTCATGAACACAAAAGAGTTTATTTACATGGAGAAGCCTGCATTAGAGGAGCAGCTTCCAGCAGGTGCAATATCCTAAAGACAGATGAAAGGGTTGAACAACTCGCAGTGAAAATTCAGTCTTCAGCTGCCCTGCCTTTACACAACCTAAGGGCTTCTCTACAGTGGGACGGTAGCACATGCAAAGCTAGAGGGTGCACTTCACGCTATTACCCTTTGTAGATATATATAGTGCACACAAAGGGTGAAATAGCTTACTTCACTTTCAGTCATTTGTGTCCACACTCACAGGCAACATAGAGTAGGCACAGCGCTCTAAATACAATCTGTAGCTTACTGCACATTGACTTCCCCGTGGAAACAAGTCCAAAATTAGAACCTATGCTAAATTCAAAGCCTCAAGGCTAAGAGTATGTCCATGCTGCAAGTTAGAATGGGGATTCACAGTAATTTAGGGCTGGAAGGGACCTTGTGAGATCACTGGGTCCAGCCCCCCTGCTCTGAGCAGGAAAGACTGCTAGGGTCAAGTAACCCCCGCAAGGTGTGCGTCCATCTCCAGGGCAGGTGCCCTCACCACCCATGCTGGGAGTCTATTCCAGGGTCTGGTCACATGAACTGTGAAGAAGTTTTTCCTTATATCCAATCTGAAACCTTCTCCTATGTGTTTATGACCATTGCTCCTGGTTTTCCCTTGGGGCACTTTGGAAAATAGCTGTTCGCCTAGCCCCTGATGCTCATCCCTGATACATTTGCAAGCTGCCACCAAATCCCCCTGATGGCTTCTCTCTTCTAAGCTGAACAGTCCCATATCTGTCAGCCTTTCCTCATCTGGCTTGCTCTTCCGGCCTCTGATCATATGAGTGGCTCTTTTCTGGACTCTCACAATCTTCTCCACATCCTTCTTGAAGTTCGGCGCCCAGAACTGGATGCAGTACTGCAGCTGAGGCCTCACCAAAGCTGAGTAGGGCAGGAGAATAACTTCCTTAGTTTTGCTTGAGATGCATGGGTTGATGCATGCCAGCATATTGTTTGCTCTGCTAACTGTAGCGTCACACTGCTAGCTCAGGCATGAAAAGCAGTCGAGTCACAAGAGCAAAGACTTTTGAGCAGAAGGTGGGCCCCAGGACATACGTACCACTGCAACAAAACTGCTTCCACGCTACCTTGCTTAGAGCCAACCTGGTTATCTCTACCCCAACCTGCAGTAGAGTATAGACACACCTTCAGTTTTGGTAACTGCAAGCTACTACCAAGCAATGTATTGCACTCCTATGGTACAGGGAAGTTGCAAGGCAGTATTAGGGCATTTTGGGGTCCTGAAGCCACAATTTATGTTAAAAAATAGGAACACGAGAGATGGAATCAAATCCTCTTGGTAAGGGACAGCTGAAACCAAAAGAACAATCAATCATTAAACTCACCTTCCAGGCGTGAAGGGAACATGAACAGCTCCATAACCACGGACAACATCATTTCCAAAGATGTCAGGTCCGTAAACACTTAATACTATTTGAGGCCCTAAAAATCAACAATAAGTTAACTTAAAGGAGTCAGGAAAGTGGATGGATTTGGTCTTCTTATGACTTAAATTCATATTCTAATAGCTCATTGCTATTTAACAGTGCCTGCTAGCAATTAAGAACTGCAGGCCAAAGGAGTCAACTGTATTAGTTAATTAGCTGTATGGGGGAATTAACAGCCAGCAGGTATAGGCAGGCAAAGACCACTTTAAGAGAGTGCTGGCTGTATTATTGAAAAAGTAAATATAGTACAAACTTTACCAGTTTCAAAGAAATGTACTCATTAAGAAAAGGTGATGAAAGTCCTTAAAAGAAATACAGTGCCTGACAGAATACATAGAGTCTACAGGCTTAATTGCCAGAAAAAGCTAAGTGAAGCTCATACTAATTTAACTCCAAAAGAAACTTCAAAAGCAGACCAAAAAACGAGCTGCCTAAAAGTATCATAAAGAGCAAAAGTTTAACTGGATTCAGCCTAACACAAGGTACACACTGATCTGCGACGTTGACTTTTTCTTTTGCTTACAAGGGCAAAAGATGACAGGCAGAACTGTGCATGTTTCTTTACTTGGGGGGCCATTCCAGCACTTATTATGGAGACCAGCCCAAAGCATTCAACCTGACTTCCAGAGTCACAGTTAGTGCACACCAAGAACTAGTTTTGCAAAGGAACTTAGCAATACAGTGCTTTTCATTAGCAGAGACTAGATCCCGGGTTGTCATCCCCCCGTAGGAAAGTGCCATACCCACTAGTCTAGGGAGTCCCTGCTCATTCCTCCTATTTATGCCTTCTCCAATGGAATTTTTACTTATTCCATGAGAAGTCGAACAGCTTCTACAGGAAGACTTAGGGCAACTTTCTCCTCCCCTCCCAATAGCTGATAGCCTAGTGGTTAGAGTCTGCTCTTCTGAAAGGTGAGAGATCTGCTTCAGTTCCTTCACCGATTGAATGGCACAACTCCCACATTTGGGATGAACTGTCTAATCATTAAGCTATTAGGAAAAAAAAAGCAGTGGCAGCTGTTCCCATGTAGACCCAGTCCCGCCAAACTTACTTTACAAAGCCTACTGTGCCAGACAGACTGGGTCTCCAAAGAGCTAGAAGAATCCTAGCAGGGCTTGGTAGTGCTAGGCAACAGTTGCTCAGCCCTGTCAAGACTGATGTATGGAGTATGCCTAGAAGTAGATCTTATGGCACTCCCAGGGTTAGGTGGCACCTAAAAGGGGGTTTTGAGGCCTGCAGTGTTGGACTTAGGCATGCAGATTGGGAGTTAGAGGGCACTTGGTGGCCTAAGTCCTTTGCGAATCTAGTACCAAGCAACTGCAAGCAGCCACAGATTCCTAGATGCTAGGGTTGGAAGGGACCACAACAGATCATTGAGTCCAACCCCTTCAGATCTTCTCTGAAGTTTACTTACAGCCATAGGGGTTGGTACTTTTAAAGGTGATGTCAATCGGAAAATTCCACACAAGGGTTTGCTGTGCATCTCCACTTTTAGAGGTGATCTGAGATATTCCCTCTTCCAAACCCTAGAGCAAGAACATTATACGTTACATATTGTACAAATGCAAGACACAAATAATAGGGCATAGATTCATAGATGTTAGGGTCGGAAGGGACCTCAATAGATCATCGAGTCCGACGCCCTGCATAGACAGGAAAGATTGCTCAGCTCAGATTACCCCAGCCAGATGTCTATCCAACCTCCTCTTGAAGGCATGTTAGAGAATGAAATGCAGATATGTATTTGGGAGGTGGGGGCAGGGAAATGGCTTTGCCTGGGTTACAGAGAGACCACAGGCCAAATTTTCAGTGGGTCCCTATATGTGGTACAGTTTGCTTGCTTGCTCAAAATGCAAGATAGTGCTCTGTGTGCCAACTGATCTACAATTAGAGATCCCCACTGCAAAAGCTGGCCCCCATTCACCCTGAGTGTGAATCTAAGCTACAAAATTGTATTGACATTTATGAAAAGCTTTGATTGGACCTAGCATGAAGTACTTTGAATATCTGAACCACAACAAAAAGATGGGTATAATTAAACCACTAACAGTGCACAGGGTATACATGACATTATTATTCAAAGTACCATACGAATATTAACAAAACTTTTCTCTTCCTCTTTAAAGTCAGAACGAATAATTAAGCTCGGTTTCTAAGCAAAAGAATAACAGACACAGGAAAGTGAAACAAGAAGATCGAATGTCAGTCAAAGATTAACATTCAAGACACATTAACATTGATGTGCTTCATCAACTAGAGCACTCTCTTCCCAAGGCAATTTAACTAAATATCAGGATTCTAAATACTGGAAGAAAAATCGCCCTCTTTGTACTTACGGAGCAATTTGCATTATAGCCAAATTGCAGTAGCATCCTCAATCTCATTATGGACCAGAACCTCTCTGTACAGGGTACGGTACAAACACAGAACAAAAGAAAACGTTTCTGCTGGACGCTGGATTTCTAACAACCCCCATGTGATTAAACCAGTGGTTCTCGACCTTTTTCCACTCAAGGCATCCCTCATTAGACTCAAGACACCCCACCATAATTTTTTGTGAATTGTGTGGCTTCCCCTTTTGAAGACTAATTTATTTACTACAGTGCTTACTTCCTTGCAGAGAGACTGGGAATGGCCAGGCAGGAATAAGCCTGAGCCTGTGCTTATACCTTTAAATGACTCTTGGCACCCCAAGGAGCCACAACACCCTGGTTGAGAATCACTGGTCTAAACTGTGAAGCGCAGCACAGGAACGCAGCCAGGAAATTTGGCCTGAGCCTCATGATAGTTTGAGGAAACCATCACAGCCACACACGAAAACCTCAATAAATGCGCTTACCGTGGTGGGCACCCAGTCATGGCCGTAGACAAAGCAATACTTGCAGTAGAGATCGTCAAACTCTGGGAACTGGAAGAGAAATCAAACCAAGTGTTGTTAGTCTCAAAGGTGCCTCTCTCTATCTTATCTCTGCCTAAAAAAATAAGGGCTGCCTTTCTCCCAGGAGAAAGCCTTTTGTCCTGGGATCCTGCAGATGTACCATTGTCCCACTTTCAGTACCTATGAAGTAGGAAAGATCAAACCTCTCAAATGCAACACCTGCTTGCTGCCTCAGGCTACAAACAGATGCCACATTTGAGTCCATTTTGATGGATCCCAGTCAAATCCTGGAAGCGGTATAACCCTTTACACATGCACTTTTATCCTGGCATCCTCCCTGGCTTGCTCCGAGGGCCTTATGGCTGAGGGCAAGCAAAACTGGGGGCATCCGAACCCCCAGCCTCCGGGCTTGGGCCTGCCAGTGGGATGCCCACCAAAGGATTTGGATAAAAGGATTTGGAAACATCTAAAGCTCCAGGTGCGCATGGAGGATGTTTGCCAGTAGTAGGACCACTTATGGTTCTACACGCTTGGATTTGGAATTAGTTTTGGCTAATTCGGCCTTGGATACAAATTACATATATAAAATAAATCCTGGCATCCTACAGATTTACAGGCTCCTTGTCCCACATTAAGCACCTGTTAAGTCTTTGAGGCTAGAAACAGATGACAGGTTTAATCCACGGCTGATAGATTTGACTCGCATTAAAACTGATTTGACTCACGTTAAAAGATGTAGCTCAGCTGTCTGAACACCAGGGTTAAATGGCAATGAACTCGAATTAGTTGCAATCGTCCCAAGGCCAAGCATTAATTTGGATGCTTCCTGTGTACTTGATGCGGACAAATGGCCAGTCCAGCCGGGGTTGGCTGCGAGACGCTGAAATCTGAATCTAATCAGTTGTCGCTTGTAGCCCAGAGAAGCCCTTTGTCCCCCAGACAATCGGGGCTAGTTCAAGCTCATTGCCATTACTCTTTGGGTCACGTTACAGACAAGGATCATTGGGTAAACCTGGTATCTCTTATTAGACCAAATGGAACAATTTTTCTTTGCAAACTTTCAGGTGCAAATCCCCTTCTTTGGGTCATGCTATGCTTCTGGGGTGACTGCAGAGGTGGGATATGTCCCAGGACAAAGCCCTGGGTTGAACACGCCATCCACATGCTTCCCATAGATGTCAAGGGGGCTCATCCCTTTGCATGATCCTGAGAGAAAATAATTTATCCCAGGGCAAATCCCGCCTGGTTTTATCCCATCAGTAATGGTGTGATACCCACCCTGGACTCAGCCAAAAGCCCCCTCCACCCTGTTGCCCAACTTGGTGCATTCGCTCTACATTCCAGCCCAGCAGGGGGCGCAATAGCACATGCGCTCGGCACAAACTCCTCCCCCCCCACTCGTGCCCCGCAGAGGATGCAATGGCGCATGCGTTCTTTAGGGAGCGGGCCCCGTGAGCACCCGCCCAGCAGAGGACGCACTAGCACGTGCGCTCTGCGGCAGCTTGGCGTCCTGCCCGGCAGAGGGTGCAAAGGCGCATGCGCTCTGCGGGGAGCCGGCGACATCCGCCTACAGGGGGCACCCTGAGGAGGGGGGCGGTGACCCCCAGACTCCAACGTGGAGGGGTTGTAATGGCGCATGAATGCAGCCGCGCTCACCTGGGCGCTCTCGATCTGCCCCGTCACCATGAGCAGGAAGACGCTAGGGCTGGCGGCGGTGGCCATGGCGGCGGGCGGCCCGGCCCGTTGCTAAGGGCCGCTGTCGCGCCGCTCCTTGGATACCAGACGGCTAGGCGCAGGGGACACACTTTCAGCGCGGGCGGCGCTGCGCCAAAGGGGCGGGGCCAGGGCCGGGGCCGGAGATCTCGGCCCTGCTGCGGGCTCTCCGGAGCTCTTGGCAGGCCGAGCTCGCGGCTGGTTTTTTCTTTTCTTTTCTTTCTTTTTTTATAGAAAAAGTGAAACCTGAGGCTGGTCCTTTTTTTTGTTTCTTTAGTTTTGTTTTCTTTACTAGAAAAAGTGAAGCTGGTTCTTTTTGTGTGTTTTTGTTTGTTTTGGGGTTGTTGGTTTTTTGGTGTTTGTTACTAGACAAAGTGAAACCCGAGGCTGGTTTTCCTAGAGTCAACCCCCCCCCAAACAACAACAACAACAACAAAACAAAACAAGAAAACCCCCAGTGAACCCCAAGACTGGTATTTTTGGAGTGTGAAAAGCTTGGGGAGCAGGCGTACGGCTTTCCTCTGCCCCCTGATCCTAGGGAAAGCCTTCCTCAAGACGAGGGCTGTCATTGCCAACCCCCTGGGACTGCCCTGGCATCTCTAGGAATTAGATATAAATCCCTAGGAGATGACTGAGAGTCGCCGGGAAGATAAATGAGATGGCATTTGTTCAGATAATTATGCAATGTTGAATCTGATTTGTACAATAGTCCAGTGGCTTTTTTAAAATGTCAGTGTCCCGTGCATCGGCCTTCCTGCCATGAAGTCTATGCACCGTAATGAATGCTGTTCCGTCACAGGCTGAAACCTGGAATAGATTCAAACAAAGTTGGCAGCCCTGCACTCAAAACCCCTATTCTTCTTCACCGAGACGTGCCAGGGAAGACCGTTTCAAAACGCCTTGCTCCACATCTGCTTTTCACAGAGCTCCTCCGGAAGCTGGAAACATGGGGTGAAAATACCCCGCTGGTCACTGGCTAGGATGGCAGAAGCTCTTCTGTCCAATTTTGATGATGGATCCATATAGGATGGGTTGGACAGGGATGATCCTGCTTCAGGATCCCTCAGTGACATCTGGAGGTCCCTTCCAGCCCGGCTTCTCTGCGAAGCAAGTTAATAAAAAATAGATACACTAGTAAGAGAAGGTAGAGGTGGCTGCGTGTTGTGTTTTTGAAGCCCACGCTGGAGACAAATTGGTTTTTCAGGGGTATATGAAGAGCTGGCTGATGGGCTCTTTTGAGTCCCTGGAAACCTCCCTGTATCTCTGTTTCTGGACTCTGTCTCAGCCTTTTGCTTGGGGTTTATTTGGAAGTATTTTCCTTGTTCTTGAAAACCAGATGAGTCCCTTAAGATGGTGCCAGAGTGGGCAGCCAGTGGAGAAGATGAACCAGCACAGCTAACTCTAGGAGCCAGCACTAATCTACCTGGATGCATTCAGTAGGTGCATCTACACGTTCACAGTTACTGCACAATAATTTAGGTTACGGTGCAGTAACCGAAAATTACTGTGCAGTACGGGCACGTATCTACACGTGCATGCCTGTACTGTGCAGTTAGTATGGCGACTTAGGCCGACTTGGGCGTAAATTTGCTACTTGCATGATTCAGGTAGCAAATTTATGCCTGATTAGTTATTGTGCAGTAAGGCACGTGTATAGATTCATAGATTCATAGATTAAGGGTCGGAAGGGACCTAGTAGATCTTCTAGCCCGACCCCCCGCCAGGGCAGGAGAACAACAAAAAACCCCGAAACAAGAAACGGGACTCAAATGAGTCTAGCCAGGTAGGCATCCAGCCTCTTCTTAAAGACCCCCAGGGTAGGGGCCAGCACCACTTCCCTTGGAAGTTGGTTCCAGCTCCTAGCCGCCCTAACTGTGAAGTAGTTTTTGCGGATGTCCAATCTATACCTCCTCTCCATCAACTTGTGCCCATTGCTCCTTGTTATGCCAGCGGGTGCTAGGGGAAACAGCGTCTCCCCCAAACCCTTCTGGTCCCCCCTAGTGAGTTTATAGACGGTCACCAGGTCCCCCCTCAGCCTTCTCTTGTGAAGGCTGAACAGGTTCAGGTCCCGCAGTCTCTCACTGTAGGGTCTGCCCTGTTGTCCCCGGATCATGCGGGTGGCCCTCCTCTGGACCCTCTCCATGTTGTCCACATCCCTCTTGAAATGGGGCGCACAGAACTGGACACAATACTCCAGCTGTGGCCTGACCAGCGTCGCGTAGAGGGGGAGGATCACCTCCTTGGCTCTACTCGAGATGCACCTGTGGATGCACGACAAGGTCCGGTTAGCCCTGCCAACCATGACCTCGCATTGTCGGCCCATGTTCATCTTGGAGTCAATAATGACTCCAAGATCTCTTTCTGCCTCCGTGCTCTCAAGTAGGGAGTTCCCCATTGTGTAAGTGTGCTGCTGGTTCCTACTGCCCAAGTGCAGCACCCTGCACTTGTCCGTATTGAAACGCATCCTGTTCCTGTTAGCCCACCCCTGTAACCTATCCAGATCCCTCTGCAATCTCGCCCTCCCTGCTAGCGTGCTCACCTCCCCCCAAATTTTGGTGTCATCAGCGAATTTAAACAGGTTACTTTTCACCCCATCATCCAGATCGCTGATGAAGAAATTGAACAGCGCAGGCCCCAGGACCGAGCCCTGGGGGACTCCGCAACCCACCTCCCCCCAGGTTGAATATGACCCATCCACCACCCCCCTCTGAGTGCGACCCCTCAGCCAATCTGCAATCCATCTGACTGTGTAGATGCCTTACTGTGCAGTAACACTATGTGGACTGCCTTGGGACTAACTTTAGTTAGTCTACACATGCAGGTGTTACAGCAGAGTAACGTTGTGTGTGGACTGATTTGGGACTAGCTTTAGTTAGTCTACACGTGCAGGTGTCTATGTGTGCAGGCGTTACAGCATAGTAGCGTTGTGTGCGGACTGACTTGGGACTGGCTTTAGTCCCAAGTCAGTCCACACAGCCTTCCTATGCTGTAATGCCTGCACATGTAGATGCTGACCTAAAAACCGCTTACTGTGCAGTAACTTTCTGTGCAGTACGTGCACGTATAGACACACCCAGTGTCTTTGTGTTCAGTCCACTTGGTCCTTTCAAAAAGTCAGACTCGGGTTGAAAGGAAGTTCAAAGGTTGTCTCCACGCAGTGGCATCTAAGAACGAAGCTTTAGGCGCATCACACAGGGCTGGAAAAAAGTGGGCATCGTGGGAGAAGTAGATTTGCTGGGAGAGAAGGAGAAAGGGCAAGTGCGTAGGTTGGGGCCAGGCAGAGAGAAGGCGCCGTCTTGAAAGAAGTGGGCAGCCTCATCTCCCCACACCTTCAAAATTGACCCATCCCTGCTTTTGGCATGCAGTGGCACGGTGCACCATAACTTCTGCCAGCTGTCCTGGGTTAAAGTTTAAAAACTGGAGGCCTAACTTGATCTTATGCCTTACTTACCCTGAGTGTCTAGACCACTTCCTACTGCATGTGATTATATTTCACCTAAGCCACCATATACATACAAACATGATCGTAAATTCGAGTGTTGCAGGCCCCATCCAAGGCATCTGGACACTGGGCTTGCCCTTATACTTATTTATTAGACACATGGTTTGAACCCCTGATAAGAATCAGGTCAAGCAAATCCCATTTTGCTCTCCGATATCCAGTTGGTGGCTACAATCAGACCCGCAAGGCAGTGGCCTGACCGCATGAGAAACAAAATGTTCCTCATACAGAAACCAGCCAGTTCTAGCAGGCATCCAAGAGATGATTGCAAAACCTTTTGTTTCTGCCAGAGAAAAATAGCCTTGATGTTCACTTGGTTCCAAAACAAAGATTTTGATTTGAAAATGTAACGTTCAGAGAATAAGCCTGTTTCTTTTGGACTTGTGGCACCTGAAAGAAAATCTAAACTTTGCTGCCACGTAAATACGTAACGCTGCTGACTGCCACTAGATGCCACCAGCGGATTACCAGTTGGGGGACAGCTAGGATCATTAAAAGGAAATATGGCTTACATTGCTGTTGAAAGAGAAGTTTAAAGGCACCACCATATTTTACAAGACAAAGAGAGCAGAGTAATTCTTAACCCTGCACACTCACCACAACTGAACAGGGTTTGCTCAGGTTTTTGGAGATATTTAGGTGCTTAGCTCTCGCTGAAATCAATGGGGTTTAGGGGCATAGAAACTTTGGAGTATCTCGCTGTCCATATCCAAGCACTCTAGGGAGCTGTATAGTTAGGAGGCGGATTTATAGGCAAGTGCACGTTAGTCCGAGGAGACGATTTACAGTGCATTTCATGGGGGAGGGCAGCTTAAGAAATGGATGAACACAATGACAGCTCCTTTAGCAGAACCTCGCATCCTGCAGAAGAGTGAAGTGCTAAGCTGGGCTCATTGCTGGGATCTGCTGAGACTATTGCTGAATGGCGAGGGGAAGAGAGATTGTTCCCCCGGGGTGAGAAGTACCATCTTGGCTGAGAAGCTGGAGGCACTGAGTGCTGAAGTTTTCAGCCTACTCGGAAAAGTTTTCCCAGCTATGATGAACGATACCGCGGGGGGGGAAAATAAATCATGTACATCTACATTTGCATCGGGGTACTGACAAGAGCCCCAGTGTAGGGACATTTATACTTGCAGGATCAGCCCTTTGCCCATAGTCTAGTCAGGGAAGTGGTATAATGTACACCAGTAAAAGAACTGGTGTGCCTAAGGAGCCTGTCCCTGGGGTGTTTGGTTGGTACAGCTACTCCAGTAATCTTTTCCCAGCATGAACAAGACCTCAGGCCTTTGTAGTCTGAACTCCAGTCCAAGTCGGACCCCGTAACAGCCCCGCATCCTTCATGGCTTGAGGACACAACACGCACCGGCCAGCACATCTCAGCCATGCAGCCAGGCAAACATGAGATACATGAGATGGCTCGTGTCCGCACACAGGCAGGCTTTGCAAGCCACCTCAGCCAGATAAAACGTGGGGCAACCTGTCACCTCCGAGCTCTCAATTCCCAAATGGTTGCTAACCAGGGGCCCAAATCAGGGCAGCCTCCTGTAAGATCTCCTCTCATCGGACATTAGTTAAAAAACTAGGTGACTGTGGCATCGATGCCTACACAGTCAGATGGATTGCAGATTGGCTGAGGGGTCGCACTCAGAGGGTAGTGGTGGATGGGTCATATTCGACCTGGGGGCAGGTGGGTAGCGGAGTCCCCCAGGGCTCGGTCCTGGGGCCTGCGCTGTTCAATTTCTTCATCAG
>NW_017729016.1:2424821-2447016 GCF_001723915.1 Gavialis gangeticus
ATAGATTGGACATCCGCAAGAACTACTTCACAGTTAGGGCGGCTAGGAGCTGGAACCAACTTCCAAGGGAAGTGGTGCTGGCCCCTACCCTGGGGGTCTTTAAGAAGAGGCTGGATGCCTACCTGGCTGGACTCATTTGAGTCCCGTTTCTCTTTTTGGGATTTTTTGTTGTTCTCCCGCCCTGGCGGGGGGTCGGGCTAGAAGATCTACTAGGTCCCTTCCGACCCTTAATCTATGAATCTATGAATCTATGACATCACGGTGCTGAGCACAGCGTGCGACGAGTGCAGGTGTCTACCAGGCGCCCAGGCCGTGCGCCCGCACCTTGCAGTCCTGAAAGCAAGTCAAGTACTCTTTGAGCTGCAGCGCGTCCTACCCGGAAGCATAGTGACCAACCCGCCTGCCTCGAGCGCCAAGTCCCCTTAGGCCATGGGCAGCGCTTACTAAACCAAACCAGATCCATTCCCTAACCTTAGCGCCCACCAAAACCTTGCTGCAAAGGTAATGGGCTGTTGCCACCAAGAACCTGCCCCAGTCCCATGCTCTGTGCTGTGAAGGGGGCTTTCCTCACCTGACCCGTGCCTCTCACAAATTGGCAGATATCACCATTGAGGGAAACGACGGGGAATGGCCAAGGGAGGAAGGAACTGAGGTGCACCAGGCAACGAAGGGAAGATTTCAGGTGAGCAATGGAGCGATGCAGGCTGTTTCAGGAGGCAGAAAAGCAAGGCTTTTGGCCAACAGTGCTGCAATGGCAGTGAGGGTAGGTCCAGTTATTTCCCAGGGGCCTAAGACCAGTAGACACCCACTCGTGTTGGCATCAGAGCGGTGATCTTTGTCTAGTTACATCAGCACGGCTTCCCGTGGGGAGACACTAAAAAGATAGCTGATAAATTATTCTCCTGTTTGCAGGGGGGGGAAAAAAACTATCCAGGCAACCCAGGAGTGGGGCTTGGGTGGATGTGCCCTGCATTTTCTTTTCTTGGGGGAAGAAATCTTTTCGAGGAAATAAGCTGGGTGAAATCTCCAGCTGTGGCTGTGCCGGTCCCAATTTTCTGCAGCCGAAAAGGATTACACGGAGTCCCCGGGCTCTGCGTGGGCAAACCCTCTGTGCACAAGAGAAGCCCGGAGCAATACGCATGGGCAACCTTTCAAGACAGGAATCCTTCCCTCCTACGCTCGTCTATGTAAAGGTCACGGAGCACAACGGGGAACCCGGCAGCTTTGATTGTGGCTGACGTGCAGCAAGTCGCTCTCCGCGGTTTGTCGCTCTACCCGCCTCCGCCTGCGTCAGACACCAGCACTCAGTGGCAAACAGCACTGGGGGGATTTGAGCTGCAGACTTGGGGAGGCAAGGCTTTTTTTTTGGTTGCGTCTTTGATCGGGCCAAGCGCGTGGTTGAGAGAGCTGTCGGACAAGCTTCCCCGGGGCACTGCGCTCTGTCCGAAGGTGGCTCAGCTGACGACATCCCCGAAATGTGTGCTTGCTCTGCTCTTACCTGCTGCAGTTTAGTGGAGATGGAGACATGTCACCTATTCAGCCAGGACATAAATCCTCCATCTCATGGGACCGCTGTGCCCTCCTAGATCTTGCCTGCGTCTCGTGGCCAGTTTTGCTTTGGGTTCGGTCCACGGTGCCAGAATTTCTCCTGCTGAAAAAATTTTGCTGCCTTAACTCGGCGTAATCCCACGTGCCGGCGTGTTTATTTAGAGCGGTGTCCTCTGGAGAGGTGCTGGATCCTAGCGGGGTGCTGAAATCTTCTTGCCCATGGCTTGTGTCAGCAGCTCTTTCCCTGCCATTCTGATTTGGATTTCCCAAAGTTCACCTTGGGGTGTTGGGTTGAGGTCATCCAAGCCTGGGATGGACACCGGGCTTGCCCTTATTAGACACCATGTGTCTAATAAATAAGTATAAGGGCAGTGTCCTCAAATTATCCAGGTTTTACTGCAAGTTTGATGCCTCAACACCTTTGTGGGCCTCTGCAGCTACCCAGCGTACGTCTTGTTTGGAGCTGCTGAGCCAGTGCCACTCACATTAACGTTAACCGCACCTGCAAGCTGAAGGCATCCATTATGCGGTAGGGAGTATAGCTGTTAGGGGTCAATAAACTTGCTTTTAGTTTACAATGACCGTGTCCTAGTCTCCTTGCCTGATATAAGACCCATTACAGCATCACAGGGATGCAGCAGTAGGTCCTGCCCCTCACCCTGGAAGACCAGTTGTAGCACTAGGCATCAGCGAGCGGTCGCATCTTGGGCCTGAGTGAGTCTCCCACCGTAAGGGCGTGTTTGGGGAAACAGCTCCTGTCCAAATGGGCATTTCTAATATTTTTCAGGTTTCATTAACCTCACCCCCCATCAAATGCCCCATTTCCCTTGAGTTGCACTAGCCAAAGACGAAAACGGTGGCATTTAAACAAATTTTTCACCCTCCCTTCCCACCCCCGCTTCCACAAACAACCTTAAAAGAAAATGAATTTTCACTTGCACTCATTTTTTTTTCTCACGGGGGGAAAAAAACAAACCAGCTAGCAATTTTACTTATATACTGGCTATTCAGCCCATCAGCTATAACATACCTGCTGGAGAGCCATTTAAAGAACCCATCCTCGACTGCCGAAGGCAATTGCATGCTAGCCAAACCAACCCATCCTTGACTGCGAAAGGCAATCCCATGCGGGCCAAACCAACACGCTGCCAGTGGAGATGCAACCAGCACCGTGATACCCACCCCACCCCGGCCATGCGGTGCTGGGGGCTATTTGGCTGCTGCGAGTCATCTGTAAATGCTTCATGTATGGCCCCCCATCCCCTCCCTATACTTCTTGCTGTCCCTAATTATCTCCATTTCTAATCTTGATGACTATAATGAAATCCCGACCAGAGACCTCATGTAATGATTCAGCGGGGGGGGAGGGGGGGTGCTCTCCAGCCTTTGTGACAAATGGTGTATCGCTGAGATACCATGTGTGTTATTTAATGATGTTAGTCCTCCTGACCAAGGTAAAAACATTGCTTTCTTCTTTTCTCCCTCTTCCCCCACCCATCCTCCCCCACTTGCGTGATGTTCCCTGCCTAAAAGGAATAAATCAAGGCCTCCCCTGCGGAAAGGGAGCGGTATCAATCCTAATTCTTCCAGCAGGAACAAAGGAGGCTTGTTTGTTGATGTCTGACTTTTCCCCTTTCGCAGGAACAGTTGGCGCTGGAGCCTGCATGCACATTTTGTCCTGGTGACTAATGAATGCCTCATTCCCACATCAAAGGCAGAAGCCTGTCAGGTGTGTGCAGCGCACCGCTTCTGAGGTCTCCTCAATTACTCTCAGGAAGAGGATGTGCTAATGAAGAATAACAACCACCAGCACCTTCCATCAAGGCTAGACGGCCCGTTCAGAGCGGGGCCCAGGTCGCCGAGAAGGCTGCTCCGGGCACCGGGACAGCAGACTTGCACCACTCTCCTGGTCTGGGGCAAACAACTCCTTACGTGGGTGCATGATGGACACATGGATGGGCTATAGAGAGGATGCTCCTGAGCTGGGATGCTTGCAATACAGTTCTGCCCAGACAACAGCGCCCTTTGTGCAAGCTGTCTAGAGAGAGGCCCTGGTAAAGCTGTGTGCTCCAGCATGCGGCAGGCTGAAGTTTGGGCTTCTGGGAGTGGGTTGCGGGAAGTCAGGTTCGAGCCCCTAAAAAGATCGCATCCTTTTGGAGTGGGGAGTGCAGTATGACCTGTGCACCTTGTACTTGCCATCTTCACCGATCTGAAATATTTGAGGGATGGAAGAGCTAGGCGGTCTGCCGAGAGCTAAGACAGGGTTTATGAACGTGAGCCACCAGTGCAATGTTGCAGCCGGCAAAGCAAATCAAACTCTGGCTTGCATCTACCAACGCATCTTAAGCAAGACCCAAGAAGTCATCCTCCTGCTTTACTCGGCCTTGGCGAGGCCGTAGCTGGAGTACTGCATCCGGTTCTGGGCTACGCATTTTAGAAAGGACGTGGAAAAGCTTGAGAGAGTCCAGAGGAGAGCCGTGCACGTGATTAGAGGACGTGAGAATAGGCCTTATGAACAGGCTGAGACCCGTGGGACTCTTCAGCCTGGAGAAGTGCAGGCTCAGGAGTGGGGGGGCTTGGTGGCAGCCTGTAAGTACATCCGGGGGTGTGCCAGGATTGGGGGGAATGCCTGTTCACCAAAGCACCCCAGGGGATGACAAGGTTTAACGATCACAAACTGCTGGAAGACTGTTTTAGACTGGACATAAGGAAAAACTTCTTTACGGTCCGAGTGTCCAGAGTCTGGAATAGGCTCCCCCCAGAAGTGGTGCAAGCACCTACTCTGGACACCTTTAAGAAATGCCTGGATGCTTATCTTGCCGGGGTGATCCGACCCCTGCTGACTTGCTGCCCCTTGGGCGGGGGGGCTGGACCCGATGATAGTGCGAGGTCCCTTCCAGCCCTGATGTCTATGAAATCTGCCTTGCAGGGCACTTCCAGCTGACAGCTTCCTCTGATGGCAGTGCCTAACTGATAACACGAGTTCAGGGGGGCAGTCGCAGCGCTTAGCGCGAGTGACAGTGGGGTGGATGCACACCTGAGCCAGGGACAGGCAGATCCTGAGGTCAAGTAGCCAGGAGATCGCTGCGGTCATAAGATGCATGAACTCTGTTGCCCTCCCCTTTCCCCTGCACTTCAACCTCGCTCTCTGCTGAAACGCAGGCTTTTCAAGGCAGAAAAAAAGAAAAGAAAAAGAAAAAGCGTAACAGAGTCAAACCTCTGAGCTATGATATGCAAAACCCTGAACGCAGGTGGTTATCACAGCTGCCAGTCAGCCTCGGAAGTGGAGCACCAGATAATTTCTTTGCAAACATAACACGGAGCAGAAGCACAACATTTGCAAACAGTCGTGGGGACACGTTGGAAGAACTGGCACGAAAGCGACTGCTAAGCCAGAGCCCTGCTGAGGGGCTGTGTACGTGGGAGGCTGCTGTTTGAGGGGTTGCAGTGGGGAAGGTTATTGTTGGGGAACGATCTTGCACGTCTTTCATTGCAGCGCACGCGGATGCACACTGACGTTGTCTGCCGATCTCACGGCCTCCTTGGTGCAGCCCGAGTGGGCTGTGAACCGTGGGAGTGGGGTTGGTCTCCTGGATCCTCCTTGGCCTCAGCCACGTGGCAGCCGAGTGCCTTCCAGCCCCGCCAGGATTTTCTCAGCGAGCGATGGTTCAAGGATCCTGACAGCCAGCAGCAATCACAGCTCGTCAAGGCAATCGCTGCTTGCTGTGATGATGGGCTCTAGCTTGCTTCTTCATGTGGCGGGTTAGCTTGATCCACCTGTCCGGCATGACCAGCGTAACCTAAAGACTGGTCCCATAGGAAGCAGGGGAGTCGAGAGAGGTGCCCACCATTGGGGATGGAGGTGGCACAGTCCGGTTTAGTGGTTTAAATTGCATCTGACATTTGCAGATGCAATGTCATTACGTGTTTCAGAATATATCCATCTACCTTCCCTCGTGTCATCCTGATGCCCGACACCATGGCATCTGGCCACCTTCACCAGGCAGCCAGTGGCAGTAACAGAGCCCCGGCCGCGTTTCATGGAGCCTCCAAGCTCTTCCCCCGGTTTAAAGCTGAAACCTCTTCATGGAAGGGTTTCCGTTTCAATACATTAACGCTTCTCATTTTTTTTCCCCCACATTTTTTTAAGATCGAGTCATTTCAGGGGTTGGTTTTGGTGGGTTGGAGTTCCTCAGGGTGGACGGAGGTGGCAATACCAGCTTTCAGGTGGGAGGCGTGTTGTCCAGGTTGTAAGATCACTGGAACCGATTTACTGTAAGAGCCCTTGTACGTGGTGGCAAGTCCCAAGCAAATTGCCTCCCATGCCCTTGCTCGCATGACCAGAGCATGGGTCTAACAGCTCTTACTTGGCCCGAATCACGAATCCCACTCTTAAGTCCCCAAAACAGGGACAGATTGGGAGCCCCCTTAACCCGAGAGCAGCGCTTAGATGCTTGGATAAGTTGTCACCGCCGTATTTCTGCGTAGGATTCACGCCTTCCTCTAAGTGCTCAGAGGAGAGGCAGGAGTGACAGAAATCACCATGCAGTGGCACACCCAAAAGTCTATTTTTAATCCCAAATATTTATGATCAACACCTGCTAAACGGACAGTGAAATACGTGTTACGGTGGCATTAATATGCTATAAAGCTGGTTTATTTTTAGTCTGTTTACACAGAGCTGCAAGTCTGACTCATCCCAGCCTGGTCTTTAGCTGTAATAGAGGGACATAAAGCCCTTTTTCTTAATGGCCTTTCTACTTCTGTTCTTGGCGCTCTGTCCACCTGCTGTTCAAATCAAATAAGAAGAAAATGCACTGAAAGGACTGAACTTTGACGGGAGTTTACTTACTCTCCTTTGCTAAATATATTTGTTCTGAGATTTTTTTTTTTTTGGTGGGAAAGAAATCCAGCTAATGCTGCAGGAAGGAGTCTGCAGCAGCTGCCCGACATCTATGGACCAAGAAGGAAATACCAGCAAGAACTGGGCTGACTGGGCCTGGGGATTTGGAAAAGGTCTTTTGCAAAAGAGTTCAAAGCGCTTGTATACTGGAAGATGCAAAACATCCTGCAAAGCTGCAAGGGCAGATGATGAAGAGATGACATAGAAAGTGACCCCAGATTCAGCACGGGAAGGTGGCTGGCCAGCTTTCCCCAGAGTCGGCAGAGTGCGAGGGCACCCGTGTTGTTACCCCGGGAACATTACCCCCGTCGGGTAATATTCGGCCAGGCTCCCAAGAAGAGTGATTGCAAAATGATCTGCGAAACGCCCGGTGCTCTGCGAAGAATTAGTTTGTATTGGAACTCGCGACCATTTGTATAATTTTTGCTAATGAGGAAAATTAATTAGTGCCTCCATCAGAGCCAGTCATGAGAAATTACTTGCGTCTACCCTGGAGGCAGGGATGCTGGGAAGGGCGAGAAGTAGCAGAGCTGCTGAATCCCAGCTGGGCAGATGAACTCAATAAATGAAGCAGGAGCAAGAGCTATAAATAAGATCGGCTTCTGGGCTGAGCCAGGCTGGTGCGAGACATGGGGACTCCGCGATGAGAGCCATGGCAAAGAGCTGCCAAGTCCTGGACATGATGGGGGGCAGCAAGCGGTAGCCGGGTCCTATGGCTAGTAAATGCATGCTCCATCTTCAGCTTTCCTCTTGTTGGAAGACCGTCTTTGGAGGATGAACGCCCCCACGTTGCCACATCTCATTGCCCTGTTTTGCCTCCGCGGTCCTTGTGAGAGCAGCTGAGCATCCTCATCAGTTCCCTTGGCTTCACCCTGCTAGCCGGCTCAGTAGGACCAAGACCAAGTAGGAGAGAAACACCTGCGTATGTCAGGGGCGTTCATTCCCACGAGCCCCCCGGGAGCGGCTGAGCACACGGTTGGCGTCTGGTGTGGTTTATGTGCCAATTCTCACGTAGGGATGGAAACCGCCCTGCAAAATAAGACCAGAGTGGTCTTCTCTTCTCACTGCCCTGGTAGAAAACCATCTGCAGCGCTCCCCCGTTTGCCACGGGCATGTCGGCTTGTGTTGGCCCACCAGCAGGCCTGGCAAGCTTCATCCAGACACCTGTGGCCACTTGCCTCTGGCTATAGGCACCTGTTTTGCCAGGCAGAGGAAACCACCCTGCGGTCCCGAGAGGGAGGCACCCACCCATGTTGCACAAAGCCCACCCTTGATAGCTGTCCTGCTTGCCAGCAGATTCAGCTCAGAGGCGCTCCCTGAATGGCCCGAGGAAGGTAAAAGTTCCCCCTCCAGGGTCTCATAAGGACATGGTGCCAGGGGCGAGCTGCTGGGACCTTCTACCCGTCTGTTGAGTTTCAAACCAGTTTTGAAGTCCATCTCCACTAAGGGAAGTTGAGGCAAACAGAAACTTATTAAGCAAATGGCACCGGTCTTCAGGCTTGTTAACCCATGCCACTCCAGGCTTTGCAGGCTCACCCCAAGTGCCTTCTGCTCACTGTCTTGTGTGGCTAAGGGCCTCTCTGATACTCCCTGCCTAGAGCTGCAGCTCCTGGCTTCTTAAATGGCTCTATGCTCTCACGCCGGGGTGGCAGAGCCAAGCACAGCCATCGTTACACAAGGGGCCAATCTTTGCTAAGGGAGACTGCTTTCTGCTGCAGTCAGGACCTCCCTAGCCCTCATCCCAGGGTCCATAGATTTCATAGATGCTAGGGTCGGAAGGGACCTTGTCGATCATCGAGTCCGACCTCCTGCCCTAGGCAGGAAACAGTGCTGGGGTCAGGCTCCAATGTTGCTGAGTTCGGAATAGGACTCAAGCCATGGGGAGGAAGGTTTCACAGCCCCTTTTTGAGCCTAGGATGCAGTGGTTGTAGCCCAAGGGCTGCTCTAAATTATACTGACGAGACCATTACAACCACCCCTTTGCAAAGGGGTTGCAAAGGAGGAGATGGCCTAGCTGTGGCATGCACTGGAGAGCTAGTCTAACTGGCTTCTTTCCCTTTTTATGTTGACCTGGCCCCACATGATGTAGAGCAGCGTTCCCTAACCCTTGCTAGTCTGTCGGCCACAATCCTGAGCACGTCACGAGTGGCAGACAATGTCATTGTTCGCTCTCCCCATCAATTGTGGTTTTACCGTTTCACTTTCCTAGAGCCGTAAGGAGAGGGATCTGACAGGCAATGTGTTTCCCACCGGCCACGGGTCGGGGTCTGCTCCTCTCGCTGCAGAGGCTCGTGTTCAGCTTGGCTCCGTCAAAGCGCACGCTCCGGCTGCTTCCTGCATTGCTTTCCGCGTCAGCATCGTTCCCCCTGGTCCTCCCAGGAAGAGGGCAAGAATAATTTTGCAGTGCGAGGCTGCGGTGCTTGCTTTCGTGCCGGCTGCCAGTTACTTAAACACAGCTTGAAAATCCTCTGGCTGGTGTTTACCCAAGGGGATGAGACAGCGTGGTCCGAAAGGGTTCCTCCTGGTTAGAAATGCCGACCAACTTACTTTAAAAGAAATATTGCCCTTGGAAGGGAAAGATGCCAGCTGAATAATTTCATTAAGGGGAAAGGATGTTTTGAGCTGCGTGAAAAGTTGGACCATGAGGTGATAGCCGAGAACCTTGGCTTGCGTTACAAAGGGAAAGGGCAAGTTTCTAGTCTGCCTGAACAGCTGGAAAACGTGAAGCAAGTACCCTCCCAGCAAGCCAAAAGGTGAATCGAAGGTCCCCTCTAAAATTACTCTTGATAGAAAGAGCCCACCCTGCTTTCGAAGAGAATCGCAGCGTTTTTGTGGTCCAGCTCACAGGGACGGCAATACCGCTGCGCTTCGCCTTCCACCTTGTCACCGCTTCCAAGGCAGGACGGGACGAGTCTGATCATCATGTCTGCCCTTCTCTGTAGCCCAGGTCAGAAAACCTCACCAGTGCTTCCTTCACAGAGCTCAAGGACCTCCGTTCCAACAAAAGCATGGCTTTTAGAAAGTCACCTCCGGGCCCGAGTAAAGAGTCCACGTTAGGGATGGTCTGTGTCTCTGGGGAAGTGGTTCCAATAGTTAATCATCCTCCCGAGCAGGCTGCACCTTACTTCTGCTGTGAACTGTTCTAGCTGCAGCTCCCGGCCCATTGGCTCTTGCCATATCATAGGATAAAATCCTAGGATCATAGAAAATTTGGGTTGGAAGGGACCTCAGGAGATCACATCTAGTCCAACCCCTTTTCAAAGCAGGACCAGCCCCGACTGCATCATCCCAGACAAGGCTTTGTATAGCTGGGTCTTCAAAACCTCCAAGGACGGAGAGTCCACCGCCTCTCTGGGTGACCAGTTCCAGTGTTTTACTACCCTCCTAGTGAGAAAATGTTTCCTAATATCTAACCTGAACTCCCTTTGCTGTAACTGGAGCCCATAGCTCCTTGTCCTGGCATCTGCCCCCACGGAGACCAGTCCAGCTCCAGCCTCTTTGCAGCCCCCCTGCAGGGAGGTGAAGGCTGCTATTCAATCCCCCTCCGTCTTCTCTTCTGCACACTCAATCAGCCCATTTCCCTCAGCTTCTCGTCACCAGTCCTGTCCCCCAGCCCCCAACCATTTTCCTTGCCCTCCACTGGACTTTCTCCAATTGTCCACATGCTTTCTGCAGTGGGGGCCCAAAACCGGACACAGGACTCCAGATGTGGCCTCCGCAGTGCCAAATAGCATTTCCTGCTAGATCAGAGAGCCCTGAAGTGTGGTAAGTGTCCTCGCTGCTTAAATTCAGATAGACTGTGACCAAGTCACCTTTTAACCTTGGCTTCAATAAACTAAATCGATGGCGTCTTGTCGGCGGCTCACGTTAATGTGCACTTCCGGGAGCACGAGTCCTTCTTATAGCACTTCTCAGAGCCCTCTTCAGCTTTTATTTCCCCTCTCAACCACCCTTTTAAAAATGTAGGTGTCAGACCTGAGCTGTCTCTTCCCACTGGTGGCTTCAGCAATGACATGCACAACAGACGGCTTATTGTTTCTCTTGTGTCACTCAGATTACTCCGCTAATAGTCTACAATATATGCAGCCCCGTGGGGGGAATAGGGAATTAAAACAAAATTAAATATGGGACCTGTTGTATGTGTCCTGCTGGAGTCTGAATGTCACCATGTGCTCCGTGAAAGAGGGGTCTCACTCAAAACACTGGTAGACTGGTGATCAATGACCCCGCTGCAAGTTATCCCTGGTTTGCAGGGAGATAAAAAGCAGACACATGCTCCAAGCAGCATAAATGAAGATGCCCATTTCAGCCATTCAGATCATGCTACCAAGGAATGATACTGTGGCAAGATGCATTAAAATTTCTAATTAAGGCCCCCATAAAGAGACATGGCCCCGAGCCATTTAAATATATTCCTGCATTTAAAGCTTAATAGGCGAGGTTTAATGGATAAAGTCAATTTAATTATTCACCCTAAAAAAGCTTGTACAAATATCAAATGCTTATTAGTATTCATGCAACCTGTATGATCTTGTAATGATGACAGATTAAAGGCTGTATCTAATTGCACTGGGGATAGATTCAGATTTGGGATTTTTTTTCCCCTACCCTGACAAAGAGAATTTAAAATCAATACAATCAAAGCTTTCACCTTCAAACACAGAACAGCCTCAAAACCTCCACCCCCCTTAACACCCATTTCCCTACAGAATAGTTTTCTAAGTATGGTTTGATCTTCATTCCTCACAAGCCTTCTACAATGGCTCCAGCCAAGCCAGGTAGGAAAGGATGATGACCTTCCTGTACTTACTGCTTTTATTGCAACCGAGAGCAACTGGGAGAGGTCGGGGATGATGATCTGATGGGACTGACGTGCACGAAAGGTAAAGCAGAAATTCATCAAATTAAATCATAAACAACAATGCTTTGCATTTACTTCGAGCTTCTCTTCAGGGAATCTAATGGGCTCAAACCTCGGGGTATCACTCAGCCCCATTTTACCACTAGGTAATTTCCCCGTTAGAGCAGAGCCGGGGAGTTGCTAGTTGTCGGGGGCATCGGAGAGCACTTTTCCCCAGAGTCCAGATGGGGTCTTGCCTGGGGCAGGTCTAGGAGAAGCAGTCACAGAGAGAGGTGCATGCAAAGGTAGGGTGGGAAGGAGGCAGAAACAAAGCTCTCCGTGGGTCACGGCATGCCAGAAGGTGCAGACCCTTCGCTGTATCAGAGGTTTGCACCCTTGGATGTGAGGGCAACTCTGCGTACTTGCACCTCTGTCCACTTGCAGCCAAGTGCCCAGAGGCAAAACTGCCCCAGCTGGAGCCACATCCAGGAAGAGCGCACGCACCGACTGCGGATGCTTCCTCAGCCAGACGAAGGGTATTTATACCCGAAAGCTCGCAAAGAAGAATTTTTCCAACTATTTGAGTTGGTCTAATAAAAGGTATCAGATGTACGAAACGAACCTTGTCTAGCTGGAGCCTGCACTTCATTTGTTTGTTGAAGCGACTGAAAAAGCAGGGGCAAATCTGGTATACGGGGTTTTGTATCCAGTAGGAGGAAGAAAAAAAAAAAATCAACATTTCTTCTAAAGAAAAGACAGTACAAAGCAGCAGACCACAGCACTTAGGGCTTACTACAGATACAGACTGCACTGGTTTCACTCAGGGTCGGGTATTAAGCTGTGTTAACAAGCAGGTAAATAATATGTAATATATAATATACTGTGCCTTCAATGTTACAGGGATCCCTTGGCTGCGACCAGTGCATCAGTGAGGGAAGGTCTCAGGCTCTGTCTGCACTGAATCTTGCCTGGACAATCCCAAGCTGGCTTGTGGGGAGGCTGCAGTAGCCGAGACTTCAATACCCCAGGTTGGGTCCTGGCCAGCCTTGTGCAGCCCATGCTGAAGTCAAGACCCTGGTGGCATCAGGGCCCTTGGTAGTAGAGGTAAAGCTAGCTCAGGTACGACTAGATGCGCTGCAATGGAAATGCAGGAGCCTGGAAGAGCTGGAGGGGGGTGAGTTTGGGCACAGCGGGGCGCCTTGCGCTTGGGAAGCGCGGCTCGTTCGCTTTTGCTTTGCAAACCCACTCAGCTGTGAGTGTGCACTGGGAAGTCACAGGTACTGAAAAGGAAAGGAAACCCAGCCTGTCCTTGGGAAGGACCTTGCTTGGACGGTGAAGAACAGCTTCCTCAAGCGTTATCAAGCCATCTGCAGGGGTTTATGGCCCTGTTGCTCTGATGGGGCGGCCAAAGATAATTGGCCCCAAAGCTTTCTTTGCCCTGTGGAAGTCATCTGTTTTCCTCTAGCCACCAGTGACGAAGTATTCAATTAAACCACTCTCTTAATCACCTTTGACTGTAAAATACTGGCATGGGATTTTCCATTCTGCTTCCTTGCCAGAAGAGTTTTCAGGGTGGACGAAGCAGGGTAGGTGGGACTCCAGGCATCAGAAACTCTGGTCCAGGTGCAGAACAGTTACAGCATCCAAAGCATGAAAGAAATCAGTAGAGATGAGTGAATAATTTGTACTGAATTGTGCCAGCTGATGCATTTTGCCTTAGATGACAGCTCCTCTGAACTCAGGATGGTCTCGGATTGATTCACCATTCAAAATGATGCCCCGGGCGATTTCCGTGAATCTTTCATGATCTGCAGCTCATTCATGAGCGCCTGGTGGAGCTTTGAACTTCAATCAGACGCGGTCACTTGGTCTATTGCCATCCTCTGATTAAACGGGTGTACCGCTGGTTTCTGATGGAGGTTTGCGCGGCGGTGAGTGCCCACTTCCAATGGGCTTCTTGGGCAGAGGCTCCAGCCAGCAAACTGACTCGCTTGGATATTTTTGGTGGGTGAATGCAAGAAGACCCAAACAGGCGAAGCAAAAACATTTAACCAAGTGACCAGCTATTAAGAACAATGCCTTTGCCCAACTCCGAAAGTTGGGAAAGCTAGCACTTTGAAGGCCAGGCTGCTGCCACAGGTCAGCACTTACAAGCTGCACAGGAATCTACATTGCAAAAAAATCTATTGTCAGGGCAATGCATTTTTTTCCTCCATGGACAAATCTATTTTTAATTTATTTTTGGGGGGGCAAGAGCTTGTGGTTGCCATTGCTTGTTGCACGGCCTGTTCTTCCTTTTGGAGGTGCTCCATTTTGGGCCCAACGGGCCCTGCCTTGCATTGGATCAGGAGTGCCACAGCCACGTGGGTTTGTCGTTCAGAGGATGAGCTCCGGCTCTGCTCATGGAGGAGAACGGGTTGTATTCTGGGAGCTGAGAGCTCTCAAAGTTGACTCTTTTAATGGAAAGAGGGAGCGTTGCTTCCAGCAAGAGTCCTCTACCACTTGTCAGCTTCAACCCATTTCCTAATCCACGGAGGCAGAACCGCAGGGCAGCTGCACGGGTCTATGGGCCAGAACAAAGTGGCTTTGGGCTACTGTCAGCCTGGCCAACCTGCTCCTTTAAGACTTAGCTCCAAAATGAAGCAAAGGAAGCTCCGGAGAGCTCCAGGACTGGACACCTACTTCAGCACGGAGGGGTTGGTTGCATGGGTTGCAGCGCTCTTGTTGAATGATCAGACTGAGGAGCATCTCTGATAGCCGGGCATTGCATAGCCTCAGGTGTTGTAAAACATCCTTTCTGACTTTGCAGCGGCTGACCTGGGGTGCTCCAGCATGGTCTGGCCAGCAACCTGCATTCAACAGGGTGGAGTGCAAGCTCTTCCAGCTATTGCAGTCGTGGCGAGTGCCTGAGAGTGGCGCTGAAATCAAGAGTGCAGCTTCCCTGTTTTGTCTCAAGCTAGGACAAGACCAGGAGGATGTGCAAGCATCAGAGGTGCAGAGGGCTTCCAACCCAGAATTTAGCCAGAACCTGCATTTCTCGGTGATGGCATGGTTAATACTGCCAAACAATGCTGCTTTCGCTGCAGAGGAGACACCTCCTCTTCAAAGAGGCTTTAGCCATCTTCATGCAGGTTTGGGTTGTGTGCGTGTGTGTGTAAGAAGGAGAATGTCAGCACACAGCGCTATGCTCTGAGTTTGCTGTTCAGGGATTTTGTTTACCCCAAATGCAGTTAAGAAATCCCTCCTCCATCTCCCATATGTCCCAGAGCAAACCGACTAGGGAAGCAGCTGGAAATGCTGGCAAACATTGGTGCAGCTTCCTAAAATGGGGCCAATTAGCAGGTAATTAGCACCGTCTCATGCCTTTAGATCCCCTATGTTTTAATGGAAGTGCAAGGAAACAATAAAAGCTACCCCTAGGGACCATGCCTGAGCATCCTAAGTCAGTGCAGGATCTCCTTGCTGTAACCCTTCACTTTTCTCCTGCATTTTGTTTCACTACTTGTCTCTTGTAAGCACTTTTAGCCAGGGTCTCTATTGGCACACCTGGCGTGTATCTGGGGCGTTGTAAAATATTTAATTGTAATAGCTCTGGCTTGACATATCTTTGATTACCTGCAGGAAAGCAGATCAGTGGGGTTTGCCACCTTTCAGACCGACAGCAGACAGCTGCCATTGTTCAGAGCTGCTCTGCCCGGTGCTAGGATCCTGCTTCAATCTATTCAAGATGGTGCAAGCGTCATCAGCCCGGATGGCCACCAGCCTGCTGGTTCTCACAGGGGCGATGGAGTATCACTATTAGATCCGACTGCAGCATACAGGTCAAGCGTGACTTTTCCGCTCCAGACGCACGACAGCCTCGCAAAAGGTTTGGACTGGATGAAATGACTGACCTGCAGTTTGGGCGTGCAGTCAAAACGGTTATGGGGGGGGAGCTGAGTCTCATGATCAAGAACTTAGGATGGACAACTCATTACAGATGGTGTTAGCGTTCGAGTAGCAGCACCCTTTGCATCCAGCCAGGTCACAAAAACTTTTCTCTCTCAGGTTCCTGTTCCATCCAAAAAAACCCAACCCGTTCCGAGATGCGTGAGAAACCACCGGATGCAAGCAAGCAAGATCTGTGTAAAACGTTTGGGAAACTCAACAAAAATAAAATAAAATAAAATAAAAGAGATGGTCATTTTAGATCAGTTCAGGTTTGGGGTCAAGATCCATTATTAATGATTCATGCTATAGAAGTTGCTCCGAGGTCTCATCCAGGTGCGTCCTAGGGGCTGTATAGACAGAGTCAATGATAGCAACTTCTTCTGGACACCCAGACACATGATGGACCAGACAAGCGGAAGGGCAACCTGAGGAGGTTGAAGCCATTACAAGCAGGATGCTTTAGGGTGGAGGAGCTGGGGTGACGGCCTGCAAGTTGAACACTAGCAGCAGACTAAGGCCATGGCAGAGACACATTTAATTTAATAGCAAATTTCATGGAAAGTCAATTCTATTGGGCTGGACCCGATGATCTCACGAGGTCCCTTCCAGCCCTGATACCTATGAAATCTATGAAATATCATATAATTGATCATATTATCAATCTGAATTGGCATCTAAATTTAAATAGGTTAAATTGAAATTTGGCATCTAAATGTCAATAGATTAGAAATATAAATTTATGCACAACACAAATGGTAACTTAAATCATCATAAATTATTGTTATATGTAGCATTCTCCAAAAAGTTTAGAAATCCTAATTAATACTAGCTTGAATAGAAACATTTTCACTTCGCCGACTGGCGCCTTCGCTTAGTCTGCATCACTAGCAGACCTTAACTTTCAATCGCGTGAGCTAGTGCTGCAGTGATAATAATCACGTCTTTGTATTGCGGTAAGCACCGGGACACTCTACCACAGTCTATTATATGAATAATACAATCATTATATGAATAATATTATGGGGAGGGTGGTTAGGTTGCTTTTGCAGGCCATTGCGGCCAACGTACTATATCCTGGTGATTGTGGATAGCACCGTTTTGCGCAGTTCCTACAAAAACCGTGAAATAAGTAGACCCCCAATAACCGGCCATTGCCAATCAGCCACCTGACCCCTCTCCGCAGATGTGGGCAGGACTGGCATTGCTTTATCTATAAAATACACCCCGAGGGAATGGCTAAGAGAGTGATATTTGTTTTAGGATAGCGACCCTACTAGACAGAGGATGACTGGGCAATATCCTGGCCAGATCCTGCTCAATTCCAGTTCTCAGAGGATGCAGAGGCCAAAGGCCAAAATGAGGCGTACTTGTTCCCAGACTCACATCTGTGTCTTTCAAGATAGTTCAATCCCCCTGAGAAAGCAGTCGGCAAGGAGCGGCGGTGGGGAAGGTCGTTTCCCACAGTCCTCGCTGAGAAGCGCCTGGCCGTGCCCAGGGCTGCAGCGTTCAGGACAGGGCTCTTTCCCTGGGAGAGCACCACAGGCTCTTGCTTCTTTGAGAGAGACACCAAAAAGGGATGAGGCTTTTCGACAGCAGAGTATTAACCATTTCCTGGGCAAGCACCCTGCATAAAAGTGCCCTTAAACATTCGGATTTTAGAGCATCAGCCTATTTTGGGGGGACACGGCAGAGCCGGCGAGGCACCTTTGAGTTCTCCCTTGAGGTGGGACGCAGCCCGGGTGCATGGGACAGGGATCTCAGCGCTCGGCTTACCTGCCCTTGGAGGAGAGGCCTCGTTCACGCGCCAGGAAGACGAAGCCATGCCGACTCAAGGCCTGAAGTAGCACGGCTACGGACTCAGCCGACCTAGATTTCTCAAGAGCCGGGGCAAGATGAAAAGGTGTTTCTGCAACACTTGCTTCAAATCTATAAGAATGGGGAAAACCCCCCAAACAACCCAAAACACACAGTGCAGGTGTTACTGTTGCTGTACAGAGGCATCTCTGCGATATGCAGAGGCTGCTACAGAAAAGCCCTTTGTTCCTTTTTTCCTCTTTAAAAACTTGTTGGCTATTTCATTTGGGAGTTTTGCTCCTGTTTTTATTCCTGACTCCCTGCCAGACCCAGGGCAGAAGAATTTCACCCTCCCTCCACCCTCAGTTTCCCTGCCTAATAATAATAATAATATTGAACTACTTGCTTGAAGCGTCTGTGTTCGGAGGGGATGTTGTGCACCAAGATGCTTAACTCAGTCCTATTAATGATGCTGCAGGTGCTTGTGCGAAGTAGTGCTAAATAAACGAGCAAACACAAAGCAGATGAGGTGCTAAGAGTGGGCCCAGTGGTAACTTTTCTTCCTGGGGTTCAATAGGCCATACTGGGATTTTCTAGCTTGGCTATGATTTCCCAGGTGAGGTGGCAGTAGTGAGCCGTAGGACTCTAGGAAAAGTTTCAGTGTGGGGTTAATTTGCCAAGAAGGCTGCCCCCCACCTGCCCTAACCAAATGCCCCATAAGCAATGCTGATGTGCCTGCTAGCATGCACCCCTCTCCTCATCTCTGGAAGCCCAAGATAGATTCAGGACCCAGGAATAAAACAGGCTGGGAAAAAAAAAAAAGGCCATGAAATCCCAATGCTTGTACTGAATACTCGGCACAGCGGTAAAAATCTCCGGCTTCCTTTGCGTCTGGAGGCGTCTGCAGCCAAAGCACCGTTATTTCTCTTATGCTGGAGCTTATTCAGCCAGAAGCAGCATCCATCTCTGCTCTCCCTCCTCCTGCCACCCCAGCAGGTGCGGTGCTCCTGCCGCTGAATTATTCATCGCCTCCTTGCTTCACATGTGTCATTAAAGGGAGCGCGGTGGACAGGGAGCTTCGCTTCCCCTCGTGAAACCAGCCTGATGCGAGGCTGTTCAGCTGAAGGCAGGTTTCAGCGGAGGGGTTCGGTAGGCCGGAGCCAGCTTTAGCCATCCCCTCCCTCCTGGCCAAGTGGCGATCCTCTTGCATAGGTCAGATCCAAGCCAAAGGCTGCCTGAGACAAGGGTTGAGGTCCAAAGGTGGAAGAGAGTTATCTGCAGAGGGGCTGGCTCCATAGAGCAGGCAGGTACGCAAAGGCACCGCTCCCTCCGGATACGATGACTTGCTCTATGCTCAGCCTGGACGTGACCTCCAAGGGTTTTGCATGGGGTGGGCATCTTCCAGCCTGCAGATGCTGGACAGTGCTGGGGAAGGGCCAAGATTTGCTCTTAACCACTCTTTTTTTTTCCTCTGAAATAGTCAAAGGCCTGCCGAGAGCCCTGGAGCTTGGAGCAGCTGGATGGTCTCCCTGAGCGGGGAGCGAGAGGCTCCGGCTGCAAGGTCGGAGCATCCTCTTTAGCATCACAGGGAAGCAGGGCTGGAAGGGACCTCGCAAGGTCATCGCGTCCAGGTCCCTGCTCCTTCTCTGCCTTCCTTCATCCAGTCTTGCAGCAAACGTGGGCTCATAGCACTGGAAGGCTAAGGGGTTGGGGAGAGGTACCAAACACAGGTCCTGGATGCAGCAGATAGGCCACATGATGCCCCAGTTTGCTTTGAAGGGTCTTTAGGGGGCAAGGGTGGTAGACAGAAATGCACTTATACAGAGCTGGATGGTCAGCTGGCACCAACAGGGACTTCAGTCCTACCAAACTCTTTTGCTGTGTTGCGTAGCCACAGTCAAGCTCCCCGCTTTGGGATTTGGGTCCCGTCAAGCTAGATGTGGGACCTTTTAATTTTCCCTATCTGTGAATAGGCTGCAGCGCCGGAGTGCTATTTATCTGCAAAGAGACAAACAGGGCAAGAAACCCATGTTATAAGCCTCCAAAAAAGAAACATTTGGATGCTTACCTTGCCAGGATCCTTTGACCCTAGCTGATTGCCTGCCCCTGGGGCCAATGACCTTGTGAGGTCCCTTCCAGCCCGAATGTCTCTGAAATCTATGTTATGCCACAGCCTCTGTCCTCAGAGGACAAGACTCCATTTTGGGATGAAAAGAAGGAGACGGAGATTAACTCAAATCCCCTCCCAAGCGGAGCAGAGAGATCTTGAGGTTCAATGTAAAATGAGGCTAATTGTTCTTTTGAAAAGGTTTTTGCAAACTCCATAGGAAGCTGGCTCCAGCCGGAGCCCAGATTTCCCAGTGCATCGCTCAGCCGAAGAAATCTGTCCCAAAGTTAAACTGCTTCTGCCGGGCTTAGCTGTTCCAGTTCGGGAGTTACTCTGGGACGGAGCGGCGGTGTGATCCAAACTAAGGCAGCACGTAACTTGGCTGGCCAAAAGAAAAGAAAAAAAAGGAGACTCGCTCAAAAATGGTTCCCCTAGCTCCTGTTTTATAAAGAATTTGAGCTGCCAATACAGTTCTGGCTGCAGTAGGAATGCATGCACTTTCACGTGAGGGCCAAAGGGATCATCTGGTGTTAGCTCCCGTGGTGCAAAGGTCAGAGAATTACACCCTGGGGTGCATGGATCAACCTCTGGCTGATCTCGAGACCTGCATCTTGATTGGGAGACCCCGCCGTCGCCCTAAGTTGTTCCCCTGGCTAATCACCCTCATGTTCAAATCTTGGACCCATTCCCACCCTACTGATTTAGCTTCCACTGCCATCCACTTCAATTTAGGTATCACGTTTGATTAGAGAACCTGCATGACCAAAAACGCCAGGAGCAGCTGTGTGAGACTCGAAGACCAGGTTTTGTTTCCAAAGCTAATCGAATCAGATGGTTTATATCCCAGTTCAGGCTTCCCGCTGCAGTGCTGACCGGTCCGATAACGATCGTGAGGACTGGTCCCCTAATTATTCCATCACTGTCCTTGCTGGACTAGTAACAGACCTGCTGCTGCGAATGATACGACCAGGTAACGCATTCAAAACATTTCATTCTCTGTTTTCCTTCTGAGAAACCAAACTACACCCAGCGAGCGGCTGGAGGACACAGAGCTGATTGCTCACAAGATCTTGGCTTTAACACAGTACTCCAGAGCATCATCCAAAAGGCAGACCAGTGGAAAGGAAAAGCAGTTTTCAGAAACCGGGTTTGCTTTAATCTCCTACAGCAAAATGGCTAGGTTTAATACCCATTTATTTGGTTTTTTTTAGAAGGCCTAATAGATAGCATTTTTCTTTCTGGGCCCAGACCACATAAACCTTTCTTAAAGGACAAATTAGGAAGCCTGACTAAGCCTGAACACACACCTCTGCTTTAGGGTCACCCAGAACCAAGACCATCACTTACCTTTAGCGCTGCTCCACGACGATCTCCGACAGACACCTTGTACAGACCTCCACAGCTTCGTCGGCATCCCCTGCGACTTCATCTTCTGCTTCCTCCAGCGACGGTCTAGCTAACAGCCACGGGGAAAATACTGGGGGAAGGAGGTGGAGAAGGGGAAGGTTTGGACTTCTTTTTTCTTTGCTTCTTGATTCCACTCTGGGCCGGGGACCCTTCCCCCCCTTCCTAAAACTTCTCAAGATGTTGAAAGTGCGCCGATTCGGCAGCGGGACCGAAGCAGGACTTCTCATGGGGAAGAAATCCCCCACCCCAGAGAGAAGTTTTGCACTCAAGAGCAGAGCTTGTCTGACCTGGTGGCCACAGTCCTCATCTGTGCTGGGGAAAGACCTAGGTTCACGCCACTATCATATGTTATTCAGACTAGGGATTTGATCAGGCTATTCCGAGTTAGAGTCTTGTTCTCTCTGGGGTCTCCGAAAGTCCGCCGTGGACCCAGCGACGCCTTACATGACAAACCTTTCGCTGAAATTCATGCCTCTCCATGAAAAACGTGGGTTTCGACGCATGACCGCAAGGCTGCACCTACTCTGGGCGAGGAACTGCTTCGTCCAACACCTCCCGACCCGCCAATGTTGCATCTGCTCCCGATGAGCTGCGTGGATCTCAAACCAGCTCGTCCCTGTGCGGCTCCTGGCGCGCTCACCTCCTTTCTTCTTGCAGTCAAAACACGTTCACAAGCGTTTGGTCGGCTCGGTCAGGGTGACACGCGGGGTTGTTGCAACACGAGCAACCGCCTGTCAGCTCGGTGCTTAGAGTCCTACATCTGCTTCGACGCTCGCACCGTTTATTAGCTGCAGACGAGACGCATTTGCCAAGCTGACGAAGTGACATTTTAAATACGCTAAGCTCCTCTCGGCAAGGGTTGATGGAGCGTGGCTTGAGCACGCCAGTCGGAGACGGGATGCTGCCACCGACGCAGAACGAGCTTGGCCAAGTCCTTCCAGATGTCCACACACACACGGGGCCTGCCACCTCATCCACTTGGGGTCTGATGTTTCGCCGTGCGGAAGACCCACCGCTCCTTTTGGAGGTGATCAGACCTGCACGGGCATCCTTGGCAAAATCAAGCCTTGGGGGCCTTTGGACTCACCGCAGTCGAGTCACCTCAAGTGACTTGAAAAAACCCCAGGACTTGCTGTCTCTCGTCTCAGTTTCCCCCAGTATAACAATGCCCTATTTCCCCATCTAGACGCCGTTGCAATGAAATACTAAAGCGTTCTCTATTGCAGGGAAAGACGAAGACCACGATGATAATGATCTCAGACAGCTGGAAAAAGAATCAAGGTGGTGAATTTTGTCAACCTGGATGGGATGCCTCATTCTCGTAAGCACGAAGCAGAGACTTCTCGTTGCCAGGCCGTATAGCACCCAACCTGGCAGAGCGCTGGTCTGAGATTAGGCACAAATAATTACCCGTAAAAGATGCATCGTTCTTAGTAAGCAATTCCCCCGCCATCGGTAAATCCTGGCCTGGTTCAAGGCATTCAGACCGGTGCAGAAGCTGCACAAGGGGTAGTATCCGCACACCCCATCCAAGGAGCGTGTTTGCCACGTGCTGATGCAAAGGCCATCGGAGGAAAGTGCCCAAACCCCTTCTGAACCAGCTCATGAAGCAGAAACCACAGCCTGTACCAGAAGATACAAGAGATGGAGCTACAAACTGCAGGGC
>NW_017729016.1:2452016-2453651 GCF_001723915.1 Gavialis gangeticus
GGGGTAGTATCCGCACACCCCATCCAAGGAGCGTGTTTGCCACGTGCTGATGCAAAGGCCATCGGAGGAAAGTGCCCAAACCCCTTCTGAACCAGCTCATGAAGCAGAAACCACAGCCTGTACCAGAAGATACAAGAGATGGAGCTACAAACTGTAGGGCACATATTAAAAAGCTGTGCGTTTCCAAGAGACGCGTGCATGGGGAGAGCTGAACAAACCAGCTGCATTGGGGATGACCTAACTGGCTCCTCAGCTGCAGTGAGGAACATCATCCCCCATCGGCACGAGGTACTGCTAGGCTGCTGCTGTGCAAAGCAGGGAAGTGTCTGCAATGGGGTCCCTGTGCACACTACTCTCAGCTGTGCCCTCCCTAGGAAAGACCTGTGACAACACGGGAGATTTGTATAGAGTCAGAAGCATGGATGCCTCTTAACAGAGCCTGCGCCCTCGAAATCCAGCTGTTTCTGCCCAAACCCTGTTCACTCCATCCACTCATCACGCCCTCGCCTTCATCTTCCAGTTTCTCCCATGTGCCCTGACCTCCCTTGCATTCATCTTCCAGCTTCTCCCATGTGCCTCAGTTTCCCTTCTGCCGTGCCAATACCCCCTCCATCACAAGCCTGGTTCTCAGCCACTGCCACCTGCCAACACTGAATGTGACCCTGTGCTCTTTCCAGCAGCATGCGAAGCTCAGCGGCCAGCGGTCACGTCAGGGAAGTGGAGGTAGCGCAGGCACACCTCTGAGCTGCAAAGACACAGAAGCCATCAGTACAAATGCAAGAAGATGCTGGGGGGGGGGAGGGGGTTATTTTGGAGAGGGGATAGAGCGGAGGGAAGCACAATGGGGCCAGAATCCCTTTGACAATGAAGCAGAAAATCGTTCGGCTTCACGGGACGCAGCAAACAGCTGCACGGCGTGTGAGGCAGCAGCCCCGCTGGCTGCGCTTCCAACCAGAATTCAGTTCAGCCCAGGATTTCCTTGCTCTCCCCCTTCTCTTTCCCCACCGGCCGGTTCATTTGCAGCAAAAGGCGCTCGCTGCCATCCCCGACGTGCTATTAATAATTACTTTTACGGTGCATTTTTGGAGTTCCCGCTGAGACGGAGTAATTATTTACACTAATCCTCAATGACTTTTAATTACCACAGCACAGGTGCTCCGAGGCAGCCTGAGCCGAATGACGGCAACTGAGCCCACGGAGAGTGTCTGAACATATGGCCGGGCTGGGAAGGGAGCTGCGCTGTAGATGAACGCTCCTGGGAAACGGTGGGAAAAGATGCAAATGGCAGCAGGGGGTGGAAGAGGCTCTTTTGGGGCCCGGGTCCTGCCAGGTTTATTTATGCAAGCAGTTCTGCGTGGACAGCTGACATAGATGCAGCTCCTGGCTGCACCATGGCCCCTGGAGCCCTGCAGCTGCTTCTCCCTGCCACTTTTAAAGGGCCAGCACCTGCAAAGCACACTGGGGGAAAAAAAAAGGCTTTTAAAGGGCCAGCCTTCACTGGTGGTCAGCACTTAGTGGTGTGCCCAGCTGTGCTTGCTACTGGGACTCCTGGGTGGAAGATGGGGGTAGGAGAAAGTCAGGCCACGCGTCCAGTTTATACAGTTTAATACATGTGAAACAAGATACATTGCTTTT
>NW_017729016.1:2458651-2461500 GCF_001723915.1 Gavialis gangeticus
TGTGCTTGCTACTGGGACTCCTGGGTGGAAGATGGGGGTAGGAGAAAGTCAGGCCACGCGTCCAGTTTATACAGTTTAATACATGTGAAACAAGATACATTGCTTTTTTTTTTTTTTCCGGAGTAATGAATGCATAAATAACAGAAGATATACGTGAAGGCATAAATATGAGGAGGCATGGAACGAAACCAAGAGAAAGAAGAAAAAGAGAGGATTTGGGTGTATTATTATTATTTTTTTTTGCTGCTGCAAACAGGTGTCGATTCGCTTTGTGACGCACCCTTGCGATGTTGCGGTGGGACTCGGTGGTGCGGGTGAAGCAGCCGTTTTCCAACGGGGAAGCTGTCGCATGGAGGACAGGCTCTGGGGGGGAGGGAAGCAGCCGGGTGGGGAGGGCAAGGGGAAGGGCAGGGGAAAGGAGATTCAAAAGGCCAAATGAAAGATACAAGCGACGTGGTAACAAATGACTTTAATTCCTCTAGAGGCTCCAGGATGGATCCTACACGGCTACAGAAATGGCCGGAGAGACTGCTCGTGTGCCTGTGTGCGCGGGGAGAGAGGAACCCAGGAGTGCAAATGAGAAGGGTGCGGACATCACTTAGTTTTCAGAGGCATTCGGCTATGGAGGAAACAAATCGTTAGCTTAAAGGCTCACAAAGAACGTCACCTAAGACGACTCGTTAAAACCGTTACATACTGTATCAATAATTTACTTTGACTGCAGTAAACAAAATACATTTCTTAAATAATTTACTATTTATTTGTTTTGCTTTGTTTAATCTCTCTGTAAATTCCTCCCCACCCCCCCAGCCTTTTCTCTTGCAACTCGAGAAACCTTATTTGTGCACGTTAGTTCAGATTATTGCAACATTTAACCTGAATTCAGTAAAAGGAAAATACAAAATAAAAAATAAAATAAAAAGGAGTTTGTACAGACAAGAAGAATGAATAACTTATTATTGCACTGGCTACAATTCAGTAGTGATTTGGTTGTTTTTTGTTTTTTTTTTTGTTTTGTTTTTTTCCTGTAGAGAGGATAACCTCTAAAGTATCAAAGAAAAATGAGAGAGGAAGAGACACACGCACATACACACGAGTGCACACACACACATGCACACTCACACGCGTGTGCACACACACACAAATCAAAAGCATTAGCTGTGAATAGAAGCCAACAGGATGATAGTGGAAGGAAGAGGGGAAGGAGAGAAAAGAAGGACTGAAAGTAAAGAAGGAAGAGAAACATTAGGAAAATGAACAGCCTTAATAATTACTTCCACATAAAACCCAAGAAAACACCACCCGTTTGGGGAGTCAGATGTAATGCAAAAAACAGTATTGTTTCTCTATAAAAATATGTGCATTATGAAGAGAGAGGTTTTTTTTGTGGGTCTTTTTTTTTGTCGGTTTTTTCACTTTGTTTTTTTTTGTTTGTTTTTTTGTATTTCACAAATACATTATTTCTATTTATATAACTGCTGATATACAGACAATGTACAGTTCCCGTCTTCTGGGCACTTCCGTGTACTGTGACGTCGTTGCACAATAAAAGGTGCCAGTTTAAAAATCGAGAAGATTCCTTTTCCCCCCCCTTAAAAAAACAACCCCAAACCAAAAAAAAACCAAAACCCCACCCCAAAAAAGCCCAAACCCGAATCAATGTGATTGAGGCCATGTGGGGGTGGGGGGGAGCGGGGGGGGAGGAACGACTCCATCTTCCCTTTACAAAAGAAAACAAAGTTTGCATAACCCTCTCCCCTGCCCTGAACCTTGCCACTGTCAACCTAGTGATTGATTTTTTTTTTGCAAACCTCCACAGCGCTTAGGAACAAGTGACTGGGAAAAAAGAAAGATCAGCCACCCCGATGTGGCGACACAGTCCCTTCTGCTTCAAAACCACATTGGTATCAAGCCCTTAAAACTCCCCTTTCCCCCGCCCCTGGAAAACTATACAGGTTCCTCTACGTCTTCATCTGTCGCAATGGTCGTAGAGACCAGTCCGTGCTTCTGGAGGGGGCTCTTCGTGACCACGAGGAGCTCCTTGTTTGTCTCAGGGTGGTTGCCCTGAGTCTGTAAAGGCTCCAGCTTCTTCAGCTCGAGCGCCGCGGGATCCGGGCGGGACTCCCCGGAGGAAGGCGAGGACTGGCCGCTGTCCAACAGGAGCTCCGAGAGGCTGCTCAAGGAGCTCACGTCCGACTGCTCGAAGGAGAAGTTTGGGATGGCCAGATGCTCCCCTCGACACAGCGGCTGGACCCGCCGCTCCGCTTTCGAGGGCTGCTCCCCCGGCGGGTTTTCGGCCAGGTCCAAAGAATCTCTGTAGGCCGCGGATTCGCAGGAGGGCGTCCTCCTCCGCAGCAGGCTGTTCTCGGATGCTTTGGTACGGGAGGCCGCGCCGCTTTCGTCCTCCATGGGAGGATCTATAGAAATGCACGGCGGGCTCATCTTCTTCTTCCGCCGAGCCCCGTGGACGTACTCGGACTCGAGCTGAACGTGGATGGGAGAGCGCGGCGCGCCCTCCGCCGGCTGCTCAAAGCTGCAGTCTCCACGGTCCAGCGAGGGACAGATCCCAATGGAGTGCCGTCTTTGGTCATCTGCCCAGCAGGGCTTGTCCAGGAACCCTTTTGTGTCAACGCTGTAAAACTTCTTCAAGTCCTTCTCTCTGCTGCCGCCGCTCTCTGCCAGGCTGGTTGTGCTGCAGTTCTTGCGGTGGGCTGGCGAGGAAGCCAGGGAGGCAAAAGGGGAGACGGAGAGGCTCCTCGATCCGGACGCCTCCCGCCAGTCTTTCGCCGAGCTGTTGATGTGGCTGACCTCTTCGTCCGCCAGGTCCGAGGACTCGAAGAGCGAGTTCT
>NW_017729016.1:2466500-2473239 GCF_001723915.1 Gavialis gangeticus
GGGAGACGGAGAGGCTCCTCGATCCGGACGCCTCCCGCCAGTCTTTCGCCAAGCTGTTGATGTGGCTGACCTCTTCGTCCGCCAGGTCCGAGGACTCGAAGAGTGAGTTCTCAGGGTGCAGCGGGTCGCTGCTCTCGCTCGAAGCCCAGCTGGGAATACTGTGCTGGCTATACGTGTGCTTGCGGGTGCAGACGCTCGAGTGCCTGTGGGGCGAGGGCGAGGCAGGGGCATGCGGAGGGGTGCCCGGCAGGGAGAGGGGGGCAGGATGCAGCGGAGGGGGGCTTAGGGTGCTCTGGGACGGCTTCTTCGGCTGCAGGCTCTCGCCGGACTCCACCTGCACGTTGTCCTTGGCCTCTGCTTTCTGCCCATCCACGGACTCTGTCCTGATGGCCTCCTGGAAGGGAAAGAGAGAGAGAGATGGGCCAGGAGCTTACATGACGTATGTTATCTGCAGAGCAGCGCAAGGCCCAGCAACACTGAGGACCAGGAAAATCCCTGCATGCACCATGCGGTCCATCGCGGAGGTTCATCGACTAAGAGGGCACAACAGGTTTGCAGGAGGACAGAGCCAGGCCTGGTCTCACGTACCTCATCCGTCAGGTCTGTCTCGGTGCGGGGCCCTAATCTTCTGAAGCCTTCCAGACCTTCTTAGTCTTGTGCTCATCTCCACCCTCTAGGATGCTCGTGACTAGGGCTATCGCTCTACGGGGTATCAGAACCAGCTGGGAACAAACATCTCCCCATAGGACAGCACGGTACACCATAAAAGTTGCACGCCTAGGTTTAAAGCATCTGCACTTTCAGGGCCGAGTTTGTGGCATCTCTGTCACTGGAGGTTTTTAAGAGCAGGCAAGATAAAAGCTGGTTTAGACAGGGGCGATTCTCCCTTGAGCAGAGGGCTGGACGAGATGACCTCTTGGAGGTCCCTTCCGACCCCACTCCTCTGATTTTCTATGATCGCCTGACGTCCCTCCTGTGATTTTATACCACACGACACATCCCACTGGTCTGGTACCGCCTGGGTACGTGGCAGTCAACGCTTTCTCATCTTTGGCAAACAGGGAAAATCTCCTTTAATAAAATACCAGCCGTGCTGACCACCAGAATCCCTGATAAGGCAAGCCGATGAGGTCTCTAGCTTGCCAAACGAGGGACCTGATGAATGACTCCAGGTCCCATGAGGCTATTAAGCCACGAGACACTCGAATCAAACGCAGGCTGCTCTGAACTGGTCCCAGCAAGCTCTGCTCTCAGATGTTCACATGCCCCTGTCTGACTTCCAGCCTGAGCCGTGAGCATGCATCCAAAAGCTGAATTTGGCTTAGCAGCCTCCACAATTATTTGGACTAGCAGGGGGCTAACAGGAGCTTTGCACAATACAGAAACGCTTTCCCTCCAACATCCATTCGGCGCCGATGCTTGCTGCTCCTCTGAAATTGGAATCCGTCTAAGAGGACGGTGTCCGCTGATGGATTGAAACGTGCCGAGTGATTTCCCTAGGCTGGGATGCGGAGGCTGGGAATTGATTGAAAAACGAAGGCACTCAACAGAAAAGACACTAGGCTACGTTCAAATAGCTATTTTGTACGCGCCGTCACAGACAACATCGTTTGTCCTCGTTTTGTCATGTTACCCCCCCCAACAGAGAAGAAAGGCGGTGGATGATGAACCAGGGGGAGCAGGAAAAGGAATGAAAGGAAAAATCTCACTGCCGTGGAGATCCCAGGGCCCCAGGCTGCTGGTCTCCTACCTGCCTACACAGCAGCCGGTTGAGGCTGGGAGATCGCGGGGCGGCCGTTGGGGGATGGATCTTCCAAAGGTCGCGGGTGTTGCGGTAAGACAGTCCAGCGGTCAGCTGAAGACACTCAGTGGGGATTCGCAGAGAGGAGCTTGCCCCCACGGGCTGGGACCGGGTAGAGGTGATGGACCCTGTGCAACGGAGAGACAACACTGACCCCAGCTGCTACACAGCTGGCCTGATGCAGACCTTCCCCGCTTCACCAGGACCCCAGGATTTCAAGGCAACCAGGGTGGGGGCAATGAAACGCACGTTCATTCAGGGACATGCCTGACATCACACACAGCCGCGGCTCCCCATCTCCCTGCCGTAACCACTGGATGATACTAGTCGGGTGTGATCGCCCATCGGGTGGTAGGCAGGGCCGTGCCGTGCTCATTGCTTTCTTCGATAGAGCTGGCTGCGGTGTGGCGCTGCCCCGATCCGAGCCTCCCCGGCTGCTGGGTGTATGTGGGGGGTCGGGGGAACGGCAGCACCAGAGTTCGGGAGAGAAGGAGGGGTGGGTTTTGAAGCTCCCTGCACCGCCGCATCTCCCTATCGCTTTGGGTCTGACTCAGAAAAGGAAGTTTCCCGTGGTCAAAATTCAAGCCAGACGCGGACCAGTGGCTCAGGCAGGATAGCGCTACTCAATGCGCTTGATTTCTGCGCCCAGAACGACTAACCTGCGAGCAGTCCAGGCGCATCTGCACGGCCGAATGCGCGCTGCGGGCACTAGCTCTCAGGCCGGCATTGCACGAGTGCCAATAAGCCCTGCTCTCTGCCAAGGGGCCAGCGCCTGCGGAGGGGCTACGGTGTGGTGTAGCACAGCCCCGCCTCGCACCCTTTAGACGGGACCTCTGCAGCAAGTCCCTTCACCCTCTGTAGGCAGCCATGCACTGAAGCATGCCCTACCTCACGGGCACATCACAAGGGCGAATGCATGTCCTAACCTGGTTTCACATGAAACCCATGGGAATCTTACCCTGTAGCTCAGTCAGAGCAGCCCCAGCATCAGTCAAGAGCTTTGAACCACTCTGAAAAGGCCTCTGGCTTCACAAATCAAATGCCTGCTCTTTGCTTCCCATTTTGGCCCCTGCTGACCCCGCAAAGCTGCCCGCCCTCTCCATCCCCTGCTGCCTGGCTCAACTTCCACTCGGTTTTCAAGTTCCCCTGCCCTTTGGGCAGTGGGATGTGCGGCCCTTCAGTAGCGTGAGTGCCAATGTCTGTTTTTATCTCTCTGCTCTGTATAAAAGCATGGCTATCCATCTCCCCAAGAGATCTCACCCCGAGGTCGGGGAACTTGGACCTGTGACAAAATCCATCCTGATGGTCTGCTGCTGCCTTTCCAAGAGAGAGATTTGCTGCGGAGAAAAATATCCCTCCTGATCATCTGTCTTTTGGGGCCTTTTTTTTTTCTCTCTCCAACTAGTCTTAAGAGGAGTGTGGGAGCTGCACTGATTGAGTCTGGTGGAGGGCAATGCAAATGGTTCGGGGGCTAGGGGATATGGCTTGTGAGGAGAGGCTGAGGGAAATGGGCTTATTTAGTCTGCAGAAGGGAAGACCAAGGGGGGACTGAATAGCAGCCTTCACCTCCCTGCAGGGGGCTGCAAAGAGGATGGAGCTGGGCTGTTCTCAGTGGGGGCAGATGACAGGACAAGGAGCAATGAGCTCAAGTTGCAGCAAGGGAGGTGTAGGTTGTATATTGGGAAAAACTTTCTCACTAGGAGGGTGGTGAAGCACTGGAAGGGGTTACCTAGAGAGGTGGTGGACTCTCCATCCTTGGGGGTTTTTTAGACAAAGCCCTGGCTGGGATGATGCAGTTGGGGCTGGTCCTGCTTGGAGCAGGGGGTCGGACTGGACGTGACCTCCTGCGGTCCCTTCCCACCCAAATTGTCTACAATTCTATAAAAAAGAACGGCTTTGTGTTATTTTCAACCTTACCACCTACTGGTTTCATTTTGGGACCCCTCGTTCTCGTGCTGAGGCCGTAAATAATACATCCTACTAGTTTTACTTTGTGACCCCCTCATTTCTGTATTGAGAGGGAGTAAATGATAAATCCCTGTTGACTTTCTCTTGGTCCTTAAGTATTTTGTAAACCCGTACCGTGTTCCTCCTCAAGCGTCTCTTTTCTAAACTGAACAGGCCTGGCCCCTTTGGTCTCTCCTCATGTGGAAGCCCCTCCATACCACTCACCATCCTCATTTAATCACTCACTAAACAGCTCTTCCTTTTACAGTACCTCTCTGTGACTTGCAGGGGTGGCTCTCCATCTCCACCTCGTGCAGCGGGTACGGCGGCTTGGCGGGCATCACGGGGCGGAACATGTAGCTGTCGTTCGGCAAGGAGTGCATCCTGGACACCGAGATCTTGCGGACAGTCAGGAAGTTTTGCGACTCCTTCTTCGCCCACAGGCAGGCAGCCCCTTCCTGCAAACCAGCGAGAGAAGGAAAGTCGGGTTATTCCACCCCGTGGGGATGAGGCTCTGACGGTGTCTTGATCAACCATCCCTTTAAAGATGCACTGAGGTTAAACATTGGGCCAACATACCACTTGTTGTCTTGATGACCTTGATGTCTCTGGAGCATTTCTGCAAAGAAGGACTCCAAGGGGACACCACAGAGACTTTTCCCATCGCTGCGGGGCCCGACCGCTAGCAACCAGATTGGAAGCTATTGCCTTGACGGTCTAGTAGCGCAGTTTAAGTCATTGGAAACGCTGCCTACCGCATCAGTGCATAAGAAAGAGCAACTTTCCCAGCAGATAAGCACTCAGCTTTCAGTGCATGGCTAATGTACTATCTCTGAAACCTCCGGCATTTCTCAAGCAGTCATGCAGCGAGCAGCAATACCTGGCTGAACAAGCGGCAACCTGACGATCCACGGGCAAAATGGCTCGTGAGACCACACCGACGGATGGAGACACGGGTTCCCGGCAATCCGTTTGCCAGGTATATTGGATGCACGGCCGTGTACACCCACATGCACAGAGACACAAAGCCCACATCAACGCCTAGACAGACATTACAGCTTTGAACCTGCAACGTGGACTAGGCAGGCTGATGGCTGAATCCACACAGAGACCCAGTGACTCAGCTACCCGTTGTAAGAGCAGAGCCTGGTATGACAAATATGAATTGATGTAATAAATACTGGCACTCTGTCCTTCTATAGCTACTTTGGTCCAAGGATGCTCACGATGCTTCATTTAATTAGTCGCCATACTGCTTTCCAGATGGAGATGTTAACGTGACTTTCCCAAGGTCATGCAATGATTGAGTGGCAGATATGGGACTAGACCCCAGGAGTCCCACCTCTGTCCCGTGTTTTTAATCATGAGACACATTCCCTCCCAGTTCATTGAGTTGGCTCCGGAACAACTAATTGCTGCGGTTTTGCTTCTAACCGAGTGGCTGATTAAAAAAATAAAATAAAATAATGTGCCTGATCACACGTGCGAATGAACACACTTTACTTCCCTGCTGCACTCTTTTCCTTGAGTCGCGCTAGAAAAGTCTGGGCTCAGGGTTGCCTGGCTCAGATATCACCGAGGATCTGCAGAAATCTGGGCTTTCTGTTTGCTGCTGGCTCGGGAGTTTTGCACGTCAAATCCCTAAGGACCAGTCCTCGAAACAAATCACTTCTACGCTTTTACACTGTTGAGCTTGGCTAGGAAGGCAGCAATTATTTACAGGGAGGTGGCACTGGAAACAAAACACCGCTTTTGACCAAGACCAGGAGAGGTGGACCTCAGCCCTTCACTCTAATATAGATGCCTTCTTGACATGGTGCGGACCAGCTTGGCACCAGCGTTTAGCCATGACCATTAATAAGCCGACACCATTTGAAGACCTGAGCTGAACCGTAATTAGCTCATGAGAAATCGACTGTCAGGAAACTCCCGGGCTCTCTTTGCAGGAGTTGAACACGGCGACCCCCAGAGCCATTTCTCAGGGAAGCATCACAATATTTTTCCAAAAGCTCCTGAGCATTTGCTTCCAAAACTTCAGGATGGATTTGGCAGTAACGGGAAAGGGAGTGACAGCAATAATTAAGGGGACCAAAGCGGTAACGCCGAGTACGTCTCTGGCATTTTCAAGGAGATCGTGTGAGTTAGTCTGACGACGTGTCTTTAGATGCTGATGCTCAGCCTGCACCGGGCACCGGGCACTTTGAGCAATGATTGCTCATGACGGCACTCACACGTGAGCTCCCTTTGTCCTTGGATTGGTTGCTAAAAGCCTGTTTAAAAGTTTGGTCTAATAAAAGGTATCATTTTGGAACCACGAGCTCTAGATTTTTGCATTTCTTTTTAGTCCTGGACCAACATGGCTACCAAATACATCCCTGAAGCATGGTAGGTGGCGAATTTGAGCTGATTTTGGATTTTAAACTTCACTGCAGAACAACAAGAAAGATGTTTCAACCTCCCTGCCTGCCATCAGACACGTCCAGGGACAGACTCCTACCTGATCTACACAACACAGAGAAACTCTGAGACACTCTCACACAGACACTTTCATGGACCCAGAGGGACAGCTTTTCCATCTCCAGCTCCCTCTGTGCAAAAACAAAGTTTATTTCCTACCTATGGGGACTTTTTAGCATCTTTAATTTTCCCAGAGCCTGATGCAGGGCCTTTGACCCTGTAACTCTGCAGAAAGAGATTTTTTTTTTTTTTTTTGCAATTTCCCAGTTGGTCTAATAAAAGGTATCAGTTTGGAACCACGAGTCCTACATTTTTGCATTGCTAAAATCCTGGCATGCTCCTGGGGCTGCACCAGGGAACGGTTTCACTTACAGTGTGGGAGCTGCACTGATGGGGTCCAGCGGAGAGCAATGAAAATGGTTTGGGGTCTGGGGCACATGACTAATGAGGAGAGGCTGAGAGAAATGGGTTTATTTAGTCTGCAGAAGAGAAGACCTAGCGAGATTGACTAGCAGCCTTCAACTTGCTGCAGGA
>NW_017729016.1:2478239-2480619 GCF_001723915.1 Gavialis gangeticus
AGGGGGATTGAATAGCAGCCTTCACCTCCCTGCAGGGGGGCTGCAAAGAGGATGGAGCTGGACTGGTTTCAGTGGGGGCAGATGACAGGACAAGGAGCAATGGGCTCCAGTTGCAGCAAGGGAAGTTGAAGTTGGATGTTAGGAAAAACTTTGTCACTAGGAGGGTGGTGAAGCACTGGAACAGGTTACCCAGAGAGGTGGTGGGATTTGCATCCTTAGAGGTGTTTAAGCCCCAGGTGCACAAAGCCCTGGCTGCGATGATGTAGGTGGGGCTGGTCCTGCTTTGAGCAGGGGGTTGGACTAGATGTGACCCCCTGAGGTCCCTTCCAACCTCATTTTCTATGACTGAATGAGCTTGCAGACACCACTCAGTTTCATCATATTTACCCCACAATTACCAGGCATAATTACCCTGCAAAATCAACCACCATGCAACCGGGTTATCATGCAGAAACAGCCTCTGAGGGGACCAGATGGCTCAAGGGACCACGGCAGGATGCTCAGCCTTTCTCCTTTGGGTCACTAGTCTGGATTTGGGTCCAGGCCGGGAGTGAGGCAAATGTATTTATGAGCCAAGAAGCCAGCTGATGGCTTACGTGAAATGAATAGACGGCTAGAGGCACGCGGACATGTCCGAGTCTACATCAAAGCCCCATCTCCCATAGTGGTTACCTCACCTGAGAGACCAAGGTCCAAAAGGACATGTAGGATCAGGGTTCAGCAGCTAAGCCAGGAACCACACACTTCGACCCTCCTCGCTGCCTCCCCCCCGCCTTGGGTACACAATGTACCTAAGTGCTGAGACCTGCCAACTTGGTGTTTCTTCTCAGCCCCCAAACCGACTCCACTATTTTTAATTTTTGTTTTGTGAAGAAATAATCCTCCAAATGCCTTTGCAGGACATGACCCTTCTTGTGTGATTAAATGGTCAACCCTGGCTCTGTAAGCAGGGATGCCTGGCAGGACACACGGGCCCTGCAGCTTGGATGGCTGCTCCTTTTCGGAGGCACCAGGCCAGCTGCCTGCAAACAAGCCGTGGCAGGACTCCCAGAGAAGGGGCTGCTGCGAAGGCACGTATCGGCCGCGCTTGCTCCTTTTGATCTCTCTTACTCGTCCTCCGCAAATGGGGTCTGTCTCTTGGACTCGGGGCTACCTTAGCTACTTCCCACACCGACGATTCCAGGCTCCACGGTGGTGAAAAGTCCAGAAAAGAGCAGAAAACAAATCTTCCTGCCGGTGCCTGCCAGAACTGGGATCCATTTAAAAGTCTCTGACTCTCACAGCTTAACAGGGAAGACTTTCCCTCCTCTCCCTCGATGTTAACAAGCCGTCTGCCCCGGACCTGCTGGGACCTTATCTGCATGATAGCAGAAACCCTGGGACCAGAGCACATGCAAAGGGCCAATTGTTGCCTGTCTCCAAAAGATGCCCTTCCCACATTCCCTCTTTGATGCTAATCAAAACTCAGCTTTAAAGGAGACAAGGCTGCCATCCTGACCTGTCCTGCCCTCTACAGCCAAGGACTAAACCTTAGCCCAGAATTGGCTGGGAGATGACACCAGCTTGCAGGAAACCCAGAGATATTTGGCATATGCCCCTCTAGTCGTCCTTGTTACAGCTGAACAATGATGGGGGAGATATCCCGGTAATGAAGAAGCCAGGGCAGCTTGCTTTTGAAGAGACCCTGGAAGACCAGCCTTGGGGAGCCTGCAAATCCCACGGCGATGTTGCCACGCTATGTCCACTCATCTCTGTGGGGTCTGGGTCCCTTTTGTATGGTCAGCCACTCATTATCCCAAATGGCAGATGGATACCCCTGTAGCCTACTCTTATGCTAGAGACAGGAGACAGTCTGGCCCATTTGGCTAATCTCACAGCCTGCTACGAGCCTGAGCAAAGAGCGGCTCTGTCTAAAACAAGTGCTTACATGTGCGTCCAACAAGAGTGGGCAAGTGCCAGCGGTGCCCAACCCAGGCTGCTGGGCTAGGGAAACGTCAATGGAGAGCTGGAGAAAGAGAAATGATGTTTAAGGCAAGCATGGCCTAGCAGGGGAGGGGTTTAGTGCCTGGTACACTTGGGCATCTTTTGGCAGCTGCATAGGAAAACAGACTGAGGCCACCTCATCCATCGTGCAGGGGTGCTGGAAGGGGTGCGGAGATAAAACTTCAGCTTATCTGATCCCCAGCCAAGGAAGGAAGTTCACAAGCCGTGCGCGCCAGCGTGGGCAACTCCCGCTCTTATTGTGTGCTCCCAAGTCAGGGGCTTTCACTGCGATGGAAAGCTACTAACTAGCTCCTACCTTCCTTGCGGCACATCATGAGCTGAGCACGGCTTCTTTGGCTTGCCCAAAGACGGGCTGCTTCACGAAGTAGCACCCATC
>NW_017729016.1:2485619-2491352 GCF_001723915.1 Gavialis gangeticus
AAGGAAGGAAGTTCACAAGCCGTGTGCGCCAGTGTGGGCAACTCCCGCTCTTATCGTGTGCTCCCAAGTCAGGGGCTTTCACTGCGATGGAAAGCTACTAACTAGCTCCTACCTTCCTTGCGGCACATCATGAGCTGAGCACGGCTTCTTTGGCTTGCCCAAAGACGGGCTGCTTCACGAAGTAGCACCCATCTAACATTTTACCAGCCCCTCCCTGGAGGATCTGCATACAATGAGTTACGGCTAACAAACCACGGAGGAGCTGTGGTTGTTTTCTAGACCATCCTCTTTCCCAGACGGCCACATTGCATCTATTACTTTTGTTATGCACCTGATCCAGGCTGCTCTGAAGTTTTATGGCAACTCTACCCTTTTCCATCAAAAGCACCTGACCCATTACTCATTTAGCTCCCATTTAGCTGAAGAAACGCCCTCCAGCGTCTTGCACCCTAACCAAAACGCCTAGCAAAGTAGCAAATCCGTGGGAACTTGGTATCGCCGGCTGATCATCTTGACTAATGAAGCTACTAGGACAGCTGTGGATCACGTATGTGGCATTCAGACGGACCCACCAGGGAAAAGGTTGGTGAGACAAGCTGGAATATTATTTCAAAGAGTTTGGGGTTCTCTTAAATCTATCCGTCCATCTGCACAAGCACCGCAAGGCTCTTTGAGCCGAAAGAAGCACCTCATGCACGTTCCATGTTTTGGTCCCAGCTGAACGAGACAGGACAGGTTTTGTCGACGCAAAGGCAGGATGAAAGACAGGGATGGAAACGGACCGTTCTAGCCGGGAAGCGACAGGAGGAAGACGACGCTACGGGAACACTAACACGCCACAGCTAGCTGCACAGCACTGAAGCATGAAGGCACAAGGCAGAAGCAACGGCACGTGGTTCATTCACCTCTGACTCGTGGCCGGGGGCTTTGTGGGAAGGTGTCGGGACATGGTGGTGAGGAACAGAGCAGAAGGACGTGTGTTGCATCACGGGAGTCTCTCCGCCCTCCAGCGGGTCTGAGTCTGGCATGGCTAAAGACACATTCTCACAGCTCAGTGCCTCCTTGGGGTGCAAAAATCAGGGAGATAAAAAGTATCAGTAGCAGAATAAGGCCGGGACAGTGGGTCACACGTCACTCCTACGCGCGCGCACGCTCTCCCCTTTGTATTCCCACGCCTGCCCCATCCGTGCAATGGAGAAAGGACGAGGGAAGGAAGTGGTGACACGCTGATGCCAATTCACGTGGCTAGATGTGACCTCCTGGGGCCAATTCACGTGGCTGGGGCCTACTGGGTGCCTTATTACCTCTTCCCTAGGCATACAAGCCCACTGTACACAGGCATGGTCAGAAGTCCTTCCACTCCTGGTCAGAGATACCAACTTCATCCCATTACCCTGCCAATACCGTGAGGAGCCCTGGTTTATCCATAGCCCTCCTACAGCTTCCAAGGTAATGCCCAATGCAACAGCACCTCAGCCACCCTTTAGTACGTGCCTCTTTCTTTTCCTGGCCAGGTTCACTGCTTAGCAGTGAAGAACTGGGCTTCCCTTACCTTTGTCACGATGGTGAGGCCAGCAGCAGGGGAATTGCTAAGAAAGAATAACGGCTCCGCTCCCAGCTATAATGTGGTTGGGCCTGGGAGGTAAAGATGTCCGAGGATGGCATTTATATCATATCTCCCCTCCTTGGATATCTCTACAGGGTCATCCATGCCAGCTCCCAACTGCTTATCCCAAAAGGCAACCAGCTTGGCTTCCTCGGTACTGGGAACAGGACTGTGTCTTCAAGAACGGCACGCAACACAGCCCAGTGTAAAGGCATCTACGTACTGGGCAGCCTAGTTGGATGGACAGTAAGGTACCACTCTGGCTGGGCACGGTAACCCAGTTGGGAGTCTCCTCCCACCGTAACTGGTGGTGTGTGTTGGGGTGGGGGGAGGAAGTGCATTAACTTGCAAATTCTGACCTGAAAGCAGTCACACCTCCCTTTTGTCCCAGTCGGCACGTGATGCACAAACACTAAAGCACCGGTACTGACCTAATGCACCGGAGATGCAGATCATGGCAGGAATTCACCTTGGAGACACTGCCAGGTGACTTCAGTGCTGTCCCCGGGGCAATTGGGCAGTAGCGTAATGCACAGTGGGGCAAATTTGTTCAGCCAGGATCGCAGTATCGGCTGAGGAGCCCAAGGGCTGCGCACGTTGTGCCACTATCGGTTATTCGCATCAAAACCCCTGTGTGAGACTGGTTGTCTGCTACTTGTTATTCTAAGAAAGTTTCAGTCGCCCCTCCGAGGAGCGATACCCGTGGGACTCCTCGTAAGCGATATCAGCAACGTGAATAATCTTGCGAACCACCCCCAGGGTCCAGTACGTTCGGGGAATATTTACAGACCCCCAAATGCTCGCGATCTGTTTGCATACAGAAAAAAGACCTCCCCCTCACACCCCCACGAGAAAGTCAACCAGTTCTGCTGTGCTGCATTGGCCCGTGGAAACTTCCATTAAGAGCTACATTCAAAATGCCGGAAGCCCTGTGACCGCCCAACTAAGTCGTTTTTCATTTGCCGTAATAGAGTTCGTCATTAAATGCCATTTCATCCACACCGCCCCATTGATCTTATGCTAGATTTAGTTTTTTATTGTACTGGCGCAACCATTCTGCATTTGCTGTTCACATGCCAACACCGTGCGAGACAGACCTCACTTCTCTCCAGCCTGAGTTTGGCTTGTCTCGTTCTCTTCCAGGAGGGTTAATAAGAATCAAAGACTTAACAATCCTGGTTGCACGAGAGCAGGTGAGGTCTCAGCACTGGCTAAGGAAGTTTACATCAGTTGGTACCCGAGGGACTTTGGAGTCTCCCACGACCAAATTGGCATTCAGAGGCTACCTGAAGGGAGTTGGGAGTTAGGATTTGTTCCCGGGGTGGGGTCCAATGATGGTTTTTTTGCAAACTGGGAAGCACTACCCAGTGGATTTCAAAGTGATATGGGCTCCTTTGAAAACCCTTACCAAGAGGGTAGGACTAGGGAGAACCTGATCTGGATTTCTGTGTTGCCATGAAGGAAACTCAGCCCATCGCCCTGGTCTCTGCAATGGGGGGTGGTTAGGACAAGGGGCCTTGTGTTTCCCAGTGACCCCGCTGGACCAGGTTTCCCCCCGGCAATGGCTGCTCTTGTTGAAGTGAACTCCAAGGAGCAGAGCAGCCCCCTGGGTCCTTTCTCCAGACTCAGGTGGGATCCTTCCTCCGCTGCCGATTTCTACCAGAACAGCAGAAGGTGGATGCGCCCTGAGAGAGGGGCGGTGAAACCCCCGGACCGGAGGGTATGCATGGAGGTAACAGTGCCAAGATACCCTGCCCGGATGGGAAATCTCATGAAGAGATGGGGTCGGAGACCCTGCGCTGGATGGTGTCATGCCAGCTCTTTGGCTCTGAATGCCTGTGGAGCATTTGCCTGTCATCACGGACGGCTCAGAAGCTCCTGTTCCCCACCGCTGAGAGGAGGAAGAGGCCTTTGGGAATCATTACCAGTGCCTGTTGTTTCACTCGCAGGGGCGTCTCCAGCTTCCCACCCTCCTGGCTCCCGTACGGGGCCCTGCCATCGGAGGCAGCGGTGCCCCCTCCACCCCCGCTGCTGGCTGGGGTGGCAGCTCCGCGGGACATCTCCAGCTCGATCTCGGCGTCCATCTCGGCATCCTCCTTGGCTTCTTTGTTGCTCTCTTCCAGGTGTTTCATGAGCACGGCCACCACCACGTTGACCAGGACGAACTGGGCGATGAGGACGAAGGTGACGAAGTAGACGGGGGAGATGACCGGCAGGTAGCTGAGGCAGTGCTTGTCCTCCCGGGTGCACTCTCGGAGTGTGTCCTGCGATGGGGAAAGAGAGGGAGAGGCTGGACCCAGATGGAGCTTGGCTAACGAGCCTTGAAATGGAGGCAGGCTCCAAAGCCAGCAAGGAAAGCACGGTGCAAGCTGCAGAAATGTTACTTGGGAAAGAGACTGAGGACTTAGCAGGGAGACCCACCCCTCTGTAGTTTATCATAAGTATATAAGGGGTGTGCAATCACCAACCGGGAGAACGTCTCTTCACCAGGGCACCCTAAGGGAAGACGAGGTGTAATGGTCACCAACTGCTGGAAGACCGTTTTAGACTGGACAGAAGGAAAAACTTCTTTACTGTCCAGAGTCTGGAATAGGCTCCCCCCAGAAGTGGTGCAAGCAGGTACTCTGGATACCTTGAGCAGGTGGTATCCAGACTAGGTGGATACCACCGACTCTGGAAACACTTGGATGCTTACCTTGCTGGGGTCATCTGACCCCAACTGACTTCCTACGCCTTGGGCACGGGGCTGCACTTGATGATCCTGTGAGGTCCCTTCTAGCCCTAATGTCTACGAAATCTATGAAATCGTGATGCTTCATGGAAAGGCCTAAAGACAGAGACTGGCAGCTCTGCAGAAACACCCTGCTCCAACGCTGGGTTATGGGGCTATGGCACAGCGGATGCTGAGGGAAGATGTCTAGGGGCACAGTCCCCACTGCTCAAGGGGACGGGTGTTGTCTTTTAACAGCATAGGGCTTATGACTCCCACTTATTTCTGTCCAGTGGAGTGCAGCATGGCAAAGTTGGGGGAAGTTTTGAGAGACAAACTGTTAATTCACCAAAAGATAAAGTTCTCGGAGGGGGGGAATTGATTGGAAAATTCAGGCTGAATCCAGCCAGAAAACACTAAAACAAAAAAAATATATGTTTCATTTCAACACAAGAACATAAGCAGTGCCATGCTGGGTCACACCAACGGTCCCTCTAGTCCAGAGTCCTGTTTCCAACAGTGGCAGAAGCGGGTGCTGTGGAGGAGAGCATCCAGCCACACATCTCTAGAGTGATCCACCCCCTGCCCTGCACCCACCACTTATTGGGTGACAGACGCCAGTGGAAACACCTCCAACCACTCTGTTCAATATTTTTAAAAGCAACAAAAAGACTCCACTAGCACCCCCTGAACAAAAGAAATCCCCAAAAGCAAACCCAACCAACCAAAAAATCCCTACCAAAACCCCCGAATCAAACCAAACCAAACCAAACCTTGCTTCCCCCGAAAACCCAACCAAACAAAAAAAGAGAAGCCCCCCCAAACATTTAATTTAATTTTTAACAAAATGTTTCAAGCCAATATTTTTATTTTTCCGTATTCACACCTCTGCCGCTCGCTTTGTTTCAGGAACCGAAGAGCGTGCACGTGGGACCAGCGAGCGTGCAATGGGCAACGAACCCACCTACCTTCATGATGCCGTTCCAGTTGTCTCCGGTCGAGACCCGGAAGAGGGTGAGGAAGGCCATGCCGAAGTTGGTGAAGGTGGCGTGGCGGCTCAAGCCCTCGCAGGGATTGTCTTCGCTGCAATCTGTGCACAACAAGGGAAAGCGCCACCGTGAACACAGCTCTGAGCCTGGCCCCGTTGCAGTCAGGCTAGTTCAACAGGGCAGCGCAGCCTCATGGGCAGAGTGCCCGACAGGCCCTCAGGAGACCATTTTGGCCTGCTGAGTGACCTGGGGGCAAGACGCAGCTCCTCCTTGAGCCTCAATTGTTCCAGGTGTAAAATGGGGACAGCCAGGCTGCTTTCTCTTTTACGCTGGTTGGAGACCAATTCATGGAAAGCACTTTACAAGACCCTGGAATAATAACAACTAGTATTTAGCATTTTGCAAAAGAGTAACATGGGGGGGGGGGA
>NW_017729016.1:2491452-2494556 GCF_001723915.1 Gavialis gangeticus
ATACACCCTATTATTACGTTTTTTGCAAAAAGATAACGGGGGGGGGGGGATGCTGATGGAGGGGAGGGAGGGAGCTTGGGTGCTCTGGTTTTGCAAGGTCTACTTGGAAATCGGGTGATGCTGCTTTAGGGTGGTTTTTCTCCAGCAGGGATGGAGGATTGTGGCCAGGAACATGCCCATTGCCAAGCCTCTGTGTTTATCGAGCTTCCTAGGTGTCGCGGCGAGGAGTGCCACAAAGGGCCCTTGCAGGAGGGATGGGGGCTCTTTCATTCTGCTCCATCATTTCATTTTGCACAAAGTGTTGTCAGCAATACTGCAGTAGCACCCAGGAGGTCAAGTCAAGGACCAGGTACCCATCATCTTACGTGCTGTACGGAGAAAGGACAGAACCTGACCCTAAAAGCATGCAGTGTAAGCAGAGGGGGCCCGAGATGCTGCCCTGCATTGTCATCTCATAGCCCACTGGCTTCAGGAGGCCAGGACCCCAGAGGCCAGCCCAAGCTGATCTGCACTGAGGATTTTGCCTTCCTCTGCTCCCAGGGGCAACACTAACTTTTGCTGCGGACGCTTTCTTCTCCCCAAGCAACTGTCCTAGATAGCACATCCAAAGGATGTGATGTCGTCTTTGCTGTGAATGGAAGAAGTCTCACTTCATCACGCAGACAAAGTGGGCTGCATCAAGTACCAGCCTGATCCCGTCCCCCTCCATCCATTTGGCAGCATGAGATCTAGACAATACTTCAAGCTATGTGGACACGAGGCAAAATGTATAAATTGGCTCTCCAACATCAGCGGCTACCGGGCTTCTCGGCAAACACTTTCCCTCCTTACTGCTCCACAATATGGTTTGTCTCTTATTCCCTCAATTGTGGTTCATTATCCTGATTTTTTAAATTTTTAAATTTTTTTTTACAGAGCACATTTCCCAGAAGGGACCATTTCACTGCAATAAAGTGAGCGCCTTTATACTGTTTTCCTCACAATTTAATACCCTAATGAATGGAAATTGCAAACACAATATGTCCCTCCTTCCATAAAACACAGGCTCATTACATTTTCATTAGGACAGGCTGCAATTCTTCTTGCTGTGTTTCATTATTAGTCCTTTATTTCTGAAGCACATACAAAAAAAACCCCAAACCCAAAAACCCCCCAAAGCCCCAAACAGCCAATAGGCACAGGGAGGGAGCTGGAGTTACTTGCAGCTGCCATGGACGAGAAAATAAAATATTTCCCAATAAAAGTCAGGAAGGGGAAGTGGGCTGCTGTCTGGTTGGCGTTTTGGGTGCTGGCCACAGCTGGGATTGAGGCTTTTCCCAATCTCTAACCACACACAGCAAGTCCTGATTGCACGGGGCTGCCAAAAGTAGCGCGAGCGCTCATGGAGCAAGGAGTCAGAGCAGCAGAAGGTGCCTGTGCAAGGGCTTTGCACGGCACGGGGGGGTTGGTTTGGAGGCTGAGCGTGAGTAAGACAAAGACAAAGAGGCAGATGGATTTCCTTTCAGGTGGCTGGAGTTTTGGTGACTAAAAACAAACCGTTTTGGGTGGAAGGGAACAATTTTGTTTTGGGCATTTTTTAATAAAAGCAAAGGGGCAGTTGTGGCAGCATCACTCCTCTGAGACCTCATTCGGGTTCAAATCCACCGGCTGCCCAGCTCAAAGCAGGGATGTGAACCATCATTTTCCAGGTCCCACGACAGTGCCCGAACCACGCAGAGGGGCGGGATTTTGAAGTGGCCCGTCCTTATGTTGAAGCACAGCAGTGGGGGGTCTTCTGCCCCAAGGAGGGGTGGGTATTACAGCTGCCAGGGAACCACAAGCTACCTTTTCAATGCTGCCCACAGCACAGCGAGCTGCTCAAGTATGAATATCATGCAAAGGAAGCTAAGGCAAGCTAGCCTAGTGATTCAAGCACTGAACTGGAACCGAGGTCTAGGTTCTGCTCCATACTCTATACAGGCTGGGGCAAATCGCTTCCCTCAGTGTTCCCACCTGTAAAATGGGGCTATAGCAACATTTCTTTTGCCTGTCTAGGCTGGAAAGGGCTGGCTCTTGCTACACGTGTGTACAGCATCTGGTGGCTAGGAGCTCCAGGTTTCTTATGACTAGTCAGCGATATAGTGGAAACTGGACTGCTCACGGGGTGAGGTTCCTTGGCTCCTCTGAAGATGAGGGTTTGATAAACACCCAGGGGTGTATACAGAGCTGCAGCAAACAGCGCAGTGGCTCCTTCTCCATGAAAGAGCCCGCTACAAATTAAGCAGGTTGTGAAACATGATACGAATAATCCTGGTTCTACCATAGGAGTATCGCTCCCTGGTGTGAATGATCATGTTTCCCCTGGAAACTAGTTATAACTAGAGCCAGGAGTTAAAAAACCTGGGATCTTTTCCCAGCGGTGGCAGCAATTGTGGAGTCACCTTGGGCAAGCGACTTCCCCCTTGCCGCAGTTTCCCTGTCTGTAAGAATAGGGGTATGCAGAGTGAGGCTGCAGGACCATGGCAATCTATGGATGCAAAGCCTTGCCAGGCTGCAGACGACTGTTGCTGCTGCTTTTGGAGTCACAGGCATTGCACAACTTCCAGAAGCTCTTATTATTTCTTATAAATCCTGCAGCCCGGCTGAGGTTTTCAGTCCCGGCGTTTGCCGGGGGTGCAACTCATTAAAACCCATCTGAAGATGATTAGCCTCTCCCCTGCACTCCAGCGGCTGCAGAAGGAGCCGCCCTGCAGAAGCTTTGTTATACAATACCAAGCGCAGCCCTGACCCAGAGCTTCAAAGGCTTTCGGAGCAGTGTGTGTGGGAATGCCGAGCCACAGCTGTGAGACCCCCCGGGACGATCTGTCCCCTGGGCCTTCCAAATAGCAAATGTGATGGTGCCGTAGACGGGGCCATGGGAGAGTTCGTGGTTATGATCTGCTGGAGGCTGAGGCATGCCTGATAGCATGTCGACAATGCCCCTGGATGGGTGGTTCCTGCAGGGACTGAAGCAGGTCGCAGGCCTCTGAGAGCACGGAGCTAGAACGTATGGCTCTGTGGGTGCAAAGCCACTAATCGCCCCCCATGAGTACGGTGACCCACTAATCAACCTCCATGGGTACGGT
>NW_017729016.1:2499556-2500141 GCF_001723915.1 Gavialis gangeticus
AGAACGTATGGCTCTGTGGGTGCAAAGCCACTAATCGCCCCCCATGAGTACGGTGACCCACTAATCAACCTCCATGGGTACGATGACCCACTAATCAACCTCCATGGGTACGGTGACCCACTAATTAACCTCCATGGGTACGGTGACCATACGTCCCGGATTTTGGAGGCTGGTCCCACCTGGCTGGTGAAAATTAAAATGAGCATCCTGGCAGTGGGGCGGGCAAGCGGAGTGGCATGAGCTATGAAATAGGAAGCCCTAGCAGACAGCAGAACTGCCCTCCCATAGGTTAGCTTGCTTAGTGGAATGATGATTAAAAAAGGGGAGATGATTGTTAAGTAAAGAACAATGGGTCATTAACGAGCCATTGACTGCCTTAGCCGCCTGAATAGTAATACCAGAGCTGCACTGGAGTCCTGCGTCCAGCTTTGGGCCCCCACTACAGAAAGGATGTGGACAAATTGGAGAGCCCAGTGGAGGGCAATGAAAATGGTTGGGGGCTGGGGTGGGACTGGCGAGGACAGGATGAGGGAACTGGGCTGATTGAGTCTGGAGAAGAGAAAATTGAGGCGGGGGGGATTGAAT
>NW_017729016.1:2500285-2526235 GCF_001723915.1 Gavialis gangeticus
ACAAGGAGCAATGGGCTCCAGTTGCAGCAAGGGGAGTTTAGGTTGGATATTAGGAAAAACTCTCATTCAGAGGGTGGTGAAATACTGGAACGGGTTACCCAGAGGGGTGGTGGATGCTCCATCCTTGGAGGTTTTTAAGACCCAGGTAGACAAAGCCTTGGCTGGGATGATGTAGCTGGGGCTGGTCCTGCTTGGAGCAGGGGTTGGACTAGATGACGCCTAAGGTCCCTTCCAACCCCAATTTCCTATGATTCTGTGCACCGTGCTGCCCTGCATCTGGCTCGGGGGTGACGGGAGGACAGTGGGGGTGCAAGGGGCAGTGTCCTGGATTTCACGCTGTCTCATATGGTCACCCTACTCATGAGTGCCAGGCATAAGAAGGGAGGCAAGAAGCCACACTGTGTGCGAGCGTATGTGACACTGAGTTTGGCTGGAAACGGTTGGTGCAAAGTCACCTGCTTGGAAGCGGGATCAGGAACGGGGATATTCCCTCCTGCAACAGCCAGGCCCTGGGAGCAGGGCAGAGTTTATCTCCAGTATAACCTGCCCCTCCTCCTGCAGCCAGACACACTACCATGTCCCTGGGTAATACATCAGGGATGCCTGGCCAGCCAGTTACTGCTCAGTAATTCAGATAGGGGGATGTGGTTCTTAACAACAATCATATGGACAAGACTCCAACACTGTCTATGGACAATTGACTGAGTGATCCTTCCAGCCCTAATTCTCTACAACTCCGAAAACTTTTTTAGGAGGAGGAACTGAGCCAAAGGAAAGGAAATAATGAAGTGAGGTGGAAGATCAGGGGAGCCAAAGGTGCACGGTGGAGTCACTCCAGTATCAGCCTGAGCCTTATGCAACTCTGCAGACTCATGTGTTGCGTCTTAAGCAGCAAACTTCCGGCCTAGGGAACATATCCCTGCTCATATTTAGACAGTAAACAGTTCCTTTGTGACTGGATACGGTGTCAAAACTGCATGTGTGCGCATCAGAAAGGTTCTGTACTATATCCTCATGTGTCATCTGTGACCCTGAGATCAAGCAAAACCTTTAATCTTCAGAGCTAGAGAGCGTCAATGGGAAAAAAAGGGCCTGAGGCAGAGACAGAAAAGAAAGGAGACCAACAGGTACAGGGAAATATCGACGGGATGAAATAAGCGGCGTCAGGCACATTACTCACCGAGCTTTCCAAACAACTCCACTCCCAGGGCAGCATAGATAAAAAACAGGAGCATAAAAAGTAGGCCAAGGTTCCCTACCTACATAAGAAGAAAGCAGAAGAAGGGTCAGCCACATTGACATCACAAGTGTCATTGCTCCATCACATTTTACATACAAGCAAAAAGACATCAGTCAATACATAACCGGGGGGAGGGGAGATGGGGACACAGGGGCAATGGTCAACGATGGCCAACTGAAGCCTTCCTGGCACTTTCCCCCTTGCATGTCTAAGTCACTTTTGGCATCTGTATGTGGCCATTTGAGTTCTGCTTACACCTGGTGCTGCTTTGGCCCACCATGGTCTTCACTTCAGTAGGACTTTAGCATGGGCTTAGCTGCATGGCAGAGCTCCCTCTTTCTTCCTCAAGCACAGACCCTGAATCACTGGTTATGTTCACCCCTTCCCAGGCTTGGGGTTTACTGGTAACCCATATAAAATCGAAACATCTGTCTGTGTTTCCTACTTGAACTAGTCTCCAAGACCTCATGTGTCTTAGCTCTCTCCAGCCTCACCAGAACCACGTGCAAGCAAGACTCAGCCGCAATCACCCTGAGCCTCAATGCACGTGTCGTCATTGGTAAAAGACAGTTTCACTCCTCTCAGGCTGTTGTTTCTTTGCGCTCCATGGGTTGACTATACTCCTCCCTTTTAAACACGATGACTTTCATCTACATTACAGCGTTAAACAAAAGCCATTGTTTTACCTGGCATTGCTCTTAGGCTGCATCTGCTTCTTTCCCAGACCTGAATAATGGCATTTTGTGCCCAAGAACTTGTTCAACATCTCTGCCAACCATCTAGCTGGTGCAATAAAAGATGTTACCAAACACACCTCACCCCCCACTATGCCTATTATTAGTAATGCATTGACAGAGCGCTGCAAAGTGTGCTAGGTGCCGTACAACAGACAAAGAGGTCGTGACGATGCCAAAAATATCGAGCTTATTAATAACAAGAAGGCTACAGACGACCACGCAGAGGCCAGAATAACTCAGACCCAAGGCTTTTAACACACGTCAAGCAACAGATGCTGCTCTCTGATTCACACAGAAGAGAAGAAGGAGGCTGAAGTAATTACAGCTAACTGGCTAGACTTAACTATAAGTTCTTGCCAAGTTGTGGAACTAACTTCTTTTACCTTTTTTCTTCTGCTTCATAAGCTTTTTTGCCTATACAGTTGTAATAGAGATCTAGCAGGTCAAGTGCCGGTACTTAATATGGCAGCAGGAGGTGAAATGGTATCATCGGAGAACATAAATTTAAAGGGCGTTAATTAAAATTTAGGAAAGTAGGCCAGAAAATGGAAGCAATCTGTAACGGATCTCTTAAATTTGTGGAGGGCTTCATTCCCTTGCTAAATGGCCACAAAGAATTGCAAATAGTTCAGGGCAGGCTATCTATTTTAAATAGAAATGTGATCAACAGAACCCCCTGCCCCCCTAATTTTAACAAAGATACATATTAGGTATTTGTTTTACATTAACGAGGTTGGTGCATTCAAATGGTAATACAATTTGCAGGGCCAGACACAGGCATGGGTGAATTAGGTGGCCCAAACAGAACGGGGGCCCGAAAGTGGTAATTTTTTCCCGTTGTCCAATTATCATCATCATTATCTCGGGTGAAGGTGGGGCCTGATACTAAAAGTTCGTCCAGGGCCACCAGGAATTTAGCTATGGCACTGACAATTTGAAACATAAATCTTTAAGGTGCATGAATCAAAATGTTGTATGGTCTGAAGAACCCAATGCCCTGTTTCTAAGTAATTGCCAATTAAAACGACGAGTTATGCATTTGAAGCAGTTCTGCTGTCCTTATCACGGAAAACGTAGGGTGCAATCAAGCACTATTTCAGGGGGGCGCATAACTGTTCTTTGCTACTGCATTAAAAATTATATCCTGCTGGCCATGGGTCAATGCAAAGAGATAAAACGTCTTCAAAGCATATGATGAATTGTTAAAAGAAGGACAGAAGCATTCACAAATGTAAAGAGAATTTACACGGAGTCCCCTTTGCAGCTTCCAGGTGGACATTTCTGCAGAGGGTGGATGGAAAGAGCATGGAGCTGTGGGATATGGGCCAAGCAGCCCATGGAAAGCACCCACCAGAGTGAAGTCAAAAGAGTTCAGTGCATATGCCCATGTCTTGCCCAAATGGCACGGCACAGGATGCCTTGAAACAAAGCTGCTGGGAATTTTTCCAAGTTGCAAGGTGCCACTAAAAGAGTTTGCAGATTTTCCCACGTTGCAAGGTGCTGTGGCTTCTCATCGAACAGTAAGAAGAGACGCACAGTCCATATCCTAGTTGGCCATTTCAGATCTTTGCCGGAAGCATGAGTTACTCTCTCCCTGGGATGCGTCATTAATCTGTGCCACCCAGCAGGAGATGTACAAAACGCCATATTTTGGTTTGCTCCCAGAATTCAAAATTGCGGTTGCCTGCCAGTCGGGTTAAATCTGGCTGCTGCCACGTGCCCCATTCACTCTGCCTGGGGGAGACTGCTGAGAAAGCCAGAAAGAAAAAGAAATATCTCGCGGAGACAGTGAATGACCTCAGTGGACTCTTAATCTTGAAAAGCTGGTTGTAGCAGTGCTGAAGCTGAGGAGGTTTAGGGCCGGGGCTGGAGATTCTCAGACCTTGAACCCTTTGCAAGAGGAAGCTAATGTTCCTGTCCAGCAAAAAATGAAGTGAGAGATACTCTGAGCCGTCCAAAGACTTCAGCCTAAAATAAAAACATGGATTATACAATCGAGAGACCCTATAGCGTTGCGGACAAGCAGCAGCAGCAGCAGCTTTGAAATGACTCGTAAGCTTAAGATTCTGCCTCGACTTGGACCGTTCATTAAGGCAGGATAAAAGCAGCGCTGGTGAAATCCCGAAGAGACCCAAAGAACTGCACAATTTTCCACCCGTGGATTTATGTTCTGGTCTGAACGTGCGGCTGTTCTGCATGTTGAAGTGTCAGAGTCCGGCTATGAATAGCAAGGTCATTTTGAAGTCGAGCGAGGCTGTTTGACCAGTACCGGTAAGTAACGGGTCTAAATGCCTTATTCCTGCTTGAAAATGATTCGGTTGAATTGAAGGGAGACTTCCCATCATTCAGCTGGCCTACGAAAAATGGGTTGGCAGCAAATAAGGATCTGTGTTTAAGGCTCTGTAATTCCACGCTGGTGCCAGTCACCAATCTGGACTCGCATCGAGCTAGGAGGAAAGTTTGGCTTTGTAACAAGATCGTGGTCAGCCCCTGAAGGAACTGAACTGAACTGAATTATTACTTCTTGAAAACTGTCAGGGTCCCATGCTGAGTTCAGTTTCTGCTGCTTCGGATACTGCCATCTAACCAGCTTTATTTCGTTTTCTGCAATTTCTGATTTGCTTTTCGAGTTACTTTGGGCTAATAAAATCATGTAATAAATCTCCCCTCTGTACTTCACCTGAGCAACCTCGATCTCAAGAACGGCAGAAACCTAGCAGAGGTAACTGCTTCATTGTGTTATGTGACCAAAGTGTGTTTTATCGCTTCTCTGTCTCAGGAAGGTCACAGGCAGGGTTACAAAGGCAAGATCCTGTCTTGGCTGAATAGTGCTGGCCCGAACTTGGTACTCAGCCCTATCTAGCGCGTGCAGGTCCATAGCTTCAGCAATGTGTTCATTAAAAAATGAGTTGACGTCGATCCTTGCAAACACTGGAATGGCAGCTTGGAGACTCCTGCCATAAATGAACGCTGGCCCGATGCTCCGAGTCAGATATTTTATGCTCACTGGTTTATGAGGCTCGAAGATAATGTGAGTGGATATTATGCCATCAGAAATAATCATCGGCTCCGGCTCCAGTAGCCCGCGAACACCCAGTGTGAACAAGAGGAGAGACGGGGAAAAATGGCTGGACTCCAGCTGAGACCTTTCAGGAAAAGCTGCAGAGCCCTCTTGATGCGCTGGCATGGAGCAGGCTGAGGACAGCCCGTCGCTGGCCATGCAACCCGGTGTCTCCTCCCAGGCTGCTGCTTTTGAGGCAATGGTGAGGTGCTAAGCAGGGGTATGCAACCTGCTTCTGGAAAAAAAAGGGGCCTCTGCAGCTCCCTGCTTCTGCAGAGGCTGGAGGAAGAGACGGGCGGCACGCTGCAACCGCTGCGCTGGGGAGGGACTGTGGATGTTGGCCTGGGCAGCAGCGCAGCGTTGAAGGCAGGCGGTGTGTGGGGCCTTTTGCTCCTGTAACAACACGTACCCATTCCTAATCCCCTCGCTGGGAGGTCATCCATGTCCACAAAGCACTTGGAGATCTGGGGAGGCTGTCAAGGGCTGGCTGCGGATGAATCACTGCTGTGGCAGGGTGACCGGGGCAGCTAGGAGCCTGGCCAGGCGCTCCGGGCACTCAGGGCTGGAGATGCCTGCCTCCTCCCCAGAAGGAAGAGACATGGGTGCTCCAGGGGATCGTGCAACAACAGCCAGCAATCGTCCCGCTGGCAGCCGGCGGCAGAGGCCGGGCGGTTCTGCTCCAGCAGGCTTGGCCAGCTCCGCAGATGATGCTTTTCTCAGGCGGATGCATCCCTGAGCCATGCTGGGGCTGCTGGAACCGGGTCTAGACAGCAACAAATAACCTGCCCGCCACCCCCGGGGGCAGCCGGCGTGCAATCCATCAGCCCCGCGGCTCCGATGTCAGCAGAGGTCACGTCTCGCTAGGGAGCAGCCGGCAGGGCTGTTGGGTAGGGGAAGGATGCACTACTCGCATATGGCAGGAAAGACAGTGCACCTCTGAGATCTCTTCTGGACAAGCCTGGGGGCAGTGGGCATGGAGGATGCTGCCCCCAGGCTTGTCCGGCCCCGTAGGTAGAGGGGGCTGCTGCAGAGACCCCATTTCCAGGCAGCCAGGTCAGGCTCAAGCTGCTAGGATATGGGCCAGTGCACCATGGGTCTCACATCATGGGGAGCTTTGCCTTGGCCTGGAGGGAGGGGACGTAGAAGCAGCACGACCGAGCCCAGCCAGCCCGCCTGGACGTCTCCAAGCAGCCGAGTGCATCACCGCGGCATGCCCTGGGCTGCACGCTCGGGATGCTACCTTTGCCTTGGGGGGCTAGGGCATTGCCACCACCAGCACTGCCCTATGGCAGCATTTGGGCTCCAGCAGCCCCACCTGATCTCATCTGACATAGCAACGGTGCTAGTTAAGCTCCAGAGAGCCCAGCACTAACGTGAGCAACTGGGAAATCTGGGGCCACCGAGCACGGGCATTTCACCTGGATGCTCAGTTTCTTCACCCGGATGCGGAGGGTACAGCCGTGTCACTCCCTCTTGAAGGAGGGTCTCGAGGCTTCGGACATTCGAGGTTCAAGCCCTGGAGCCACAGCTCAACCTTGACCATGCCTCATTACTGGGGGGGCAATGCAAGCTCCTTTCTGAGCCCAGCCTGGCCTTGTGCAGAGTCCAAGACAGCTGCTTCCAAACTGGGAATTGCTGCATGAGCTGGGGGCCGTCTCATTACCTCCCTACAGGCCGGATCTAAAGCTTTCTGCAGTTCAGTGGGACGGCTCCTGTCGTCTTTGATGGGCTTCGTATCGGGCCCGTTGCGCCCAGGTTCCTCCTGCATTTGTAAGAGGGAATAACAGGGTTTCCCCTCCCAGGTAAAGGAGGTCGCACAGGGCCGATCGGGTGTTAGCACGATTCATTCATGGATCAGGGACAGCAGGACGCGTGTACTCGGGGCCAAGTTTGGACAGTCCTTGCCAATCAGAGAGAAAATCTCGCTCAGCACGCCGGCTCCGGGAGAGGCGTTAATGAAAGGCCCATCTTGCTTGCTCCCACGGTGGTTGGCTGCGGCATATTTCAAGCTCTTCTGGTGCCTCTTGCTGCTCTGACAACAATTATTTCTGCTCCACCAGCCCACACCTTGGCATCTCCGCCGTCCGTGCAGACAGTACACGAGGCACTCTGGGATGCCTGTCAAGAGCAATTTCTCATAAGACGAAGCCTCTGCCAATTCTTTCCAAGGACACAAGTCCCGATCGCTTCCTTCCAGCTCCCGCCATGCAAAGCAATAACTTGGGAAGCAGGAAAAATGCTGGGTAATTTATGCAGCAGATGCAGGATAAGACGGATGCATTTGCCAACCTGGAAACTGGAGGCCATCCGCGTGACTTCCCGTCCTGGTGGAAGGAACCAGGGCGACAGCCTTGGAGGACACAGCCCGTGCTTAGGGGCAGGCTGCGGCATGTCAAAAGCCTTCTCTAACGTGTCTCCCATTGAGCCTAGAGGAACAGGCATCGGGCAGGAACACAACCAGGGAACCAATTAGTGTTAATTAAGAAAGGGACAAGTGACACCTAAGCAGGCAGGGCTAAAACCTCGGGCTTCTCCGCTCCAAAAGTACAGGTCTCCATCACTTTATGCTAGCCACAATCGCTCTTGGCTCCAAAGAGGGGTAGGCTCCAGATCCTCAGTGCTTCAACCGGGATGCGGCACTGTCCCCGCATCACTGCACATTTCCAGTGTATCACGGCACAAGCCCGAACTCCCATCCAAAGAGGGATGCTGTGCCCATGTATTTAGCCAAAGGGAAGGTTTTGTGTTGCATACTTTCTGGAACACTTATAATTAAAGATCGCATGCAAGCACCGTTGGCTTTCTTGCACGCGTACCAGCCTCTGGCTTCTTCATGATTTGCTCCACCCAGGAGTAACCAAAGCAAGTCTGCTGACCCCCGGGAGCTACAGGCAAGTAATGTGAGCAGTGACCCCTTGGCTTAAGTCTTGTCCTCTGCAAGTCCTATCCCCATAACAGTGCTTCCGTGCCTTTGCAACGGATGTGTATTTCCAGCGTACAGCAACATGACACAATTGCTCACATCCTATACCCTCCTTTCAAGGGTGCTGAAGGTTGCAACCAAAATCTGCATGGGAGTTACAGTCCCTAGAAGAGTTAAAACTCCCAGACGGCAGCAAAGTGAAGCCTCTGTCCTTCAGGCAAAAGCAGCGCAGAACTAGGAGTTCAGTTCTTCACATTTGTCTTGGCACAGCACCTCTGCTCTACGGCCTTTCAAGCTTTGAAGATGAGAAGGGGGTAACATGGTCCAAGCCTGTGTTTAATTAATGTGCATTCCACAGCTGGAAAGTTAAAAAACGGACCCAGATCTTCTAGATAGATGGGCCGGTATTTTGCTCTCAGCCACCGGGGTGAAAAATGTGGAAAGGCTCCAAGCAGAACGAGGGTGGCGTGAGCGAGCAGCATCTAACCCGCGGAGGAGGAGGACAAGAAGGGCAAGACAGATCAACCTGCAGTGATTTTGCTCTCCGAGCCACTCCACCGTGCTTCTCGTTTCTGCAAATGTCTCATCTGCACTAGCTTCTTCAATGACACGTAGCAAAGCAGGGTCGCAGCCAGGAGAGGACAACGGATAAACAGCATCCTCCGCTCCCGAGTGTTTGTCAGCCATTGCTGCCGATGGTTTTGGACAGAAAAAAGTCCGTATTTGACTACTGTTAGTACTGAGTGGCCAATACAGCCGGGCTGCATTGCATCTCACCTCTGTTATCAGCATTGGCCATCCTGGGCCGACTGCAATCTCTCTGACTGGCAATGCAAGCGACAGGCGGTATGCAGACCGAACTGGGTTAGGGAAGCCCACATGTGTGTTTTAGCACATCAGATGCAAAGTCATATATCTAGGGAAAAGGATGTAGGTCACGCTTATGAGATGGAAGACTGTATCCTGGAAAGCAGTCAGCATCTGAACAGCATCAGGAGACAGGGTCGGGAACAACTGAACGTGCGCTCCTAGTACGGTCCTGTAGCTAACACGGCTAACGTGATCCTTGCAGGTAGGAATCAGGTGATACAGGGAAGACGGGGGCAGTGGTATTACTTCAGAGAAGGGCAATATTTTGATTATTACTGGAAGGCCGTATCCAGGTCTGGTGTTTGTGAGATATAAAAAAACAAACAAACTGGAAAGGGTTCAGAAAAGCCTTCCAAGAATAATCCAAGGTCTGGAAAACCAGCCTCCCAGGGAGGCTAATGAGGCTTAATGTGTATATTTTAATCCAAAAGATTGTTAAGCAGTGGCTTGATAACTGTGTACAAATACCAGCATAAGGAAGAGATTGTGACAGCTTTTCACTGTAGCAGAAAAAGGCAGAACAAAAGCCAATGGAAACGCCAAGCTCCATAACCTCCGAATCGAAACACGGCGCTAATTTGTAGCAACGAGGATCATTAATTAACCATTGCAACCATCTACCTAGGGAAGTGGAGGGCTCCCCACCTATGAGTCAAGCCCGCATGTCGTTTTGAAAGACAGACTACAGCTCAGGCAGAAGTTATAGGCTGGATTCAGGAATTACTGGCGCTCGTCAGCCAACGTTACACGGGAAACCAGACGATAGGATCAGCAAAGCTCCTTCCGACCTTACATCTGGGGTACTTTCATGGCAGTGTCACAATTTCAAACGAACTAAGTCACTTTAAGTCTTAAAAACCCGGAGTAACACGGTTGATTTGGAGTTATTTAGCCTAAATCAATAAACACGCTCCAGGTTTACACCAGTGTAACGGAGAGCAAATTGTTGCCCTTGATGCAGAAACGCTGCAAGTCTGCCGGAGAGTCCCTTTCGCTGCCGAAGATGCTATGTTGCTGCTCTTTAACTCTTCTCTCTGCATTTTTCCCTTTCCTGTTCTGCATTTTTTAAACTACTTCTTCTAGGAAGCTTATACCACGGGAGGGGAAAGAGCAGTAAGGTCTTTGTGGGTGGCCCTGGCCCCATCACTAGACACCTTCCTCACTTGGTCAACCCAATGGTGACGTTGGAAAATGCAAGCTCCTCACTGAAACACCGATGCTGTCTTGGGGCTGAGCTGCGTTGGGTGAAACCAGCCCAAACAAGCAAACAGGTCGCCCAAGCCGTCGAGTTGGAGCCCGATTTGAACTCCCCCCAGTTTGGGGGCGTTCACTTATTTTGGGCAGAGGGGCTGGAGTATAGAGCTACCCTTTAAAGGTCTGTCCCTGATCACTGTTTCTTTGCCTTGCTTCTCCTTCTGCTCAGTCCCATCTTTTCCAGTCATTTTGCAGGGGAAAGAGAAAAAAACCCTGCAGGACTGGGGAAAAAAGCAACCACCGTGTGAAGAAGCCGGGTGCAATGGGGCGCACAGCACAGTGCTATCAGGAGGTGTTCAGTCTGGAAGCTCCAGTAGAGGTGACCAAGCCTGCTAATGTACTTGGCGGCTTTGGACACTCGATGTCACGTTAAGACCAGCCACAAATGTTGGATGCCAACACCACCCTCCTCAAAACCGTGGGATCCTTTTGTTCTGCTGGTTTGGCCTGAGCCCAGTGCTCCTGCTTAAAAAAAAAAAAGGACTAGTCAACTGACATCAGCCATCCCAAAGAGGGGGAAAAAAAGCTATTCTAATACCAGCATTTTGTAATTAATTGAAATCACTACCGCATGGGAATGTTGGAAAGAGCTACTTCAGCCCACTCCAGCCAGACGCATTTCTCCACCCGCTTCATCGGCACCGATGCAAATAAAATTCCTCCGTCTCATCACTTAACGAGTGGGCTCAAGGAGAGCAGCCATTCTGCGAGCCCTTGCCAGCAAGACGGGGACAGCGATCTCGGAGAAAGAAGCTCAAAGGAGAGCGGGGATCTCACGTGTAGTCTTGGGATCGAGTCGCCTTAGCTCTCATTTCCCAACTGACTGTTCCCCACAAGAGCTGGGAGATTTGACACGAGCAGAAGCTGGGGTTCAAGTGCTGCCCGCGGAAAAAACACCCTCCGGCCTTGCTATTGCTTCACCAAAAAGCAAAGGGTCTGTAATCACATTGCTTGAGAAAAAAAAAAAAGAGCGAGAAAAAAAAAATGCACATACACAAATCCACCGCCAGCGCAGGGGTTGGGCTTGTGAAGTCCGGGCTTTCATTTCAGCTAAAGGCCCTCTTTGAAAGGGAGGCTTGAATACCAGAGCGCCAATGGTTTAGATTAAAACCGCCTGGAGTGGCAGCGTTGATGGATCAAGGGGGCTTTCCAAGAAAAAGAAATGCCGCTCGTTTTCCAGCAAGAGCTTGGAGAGCTCGCCTACATTGGGCAGATCTCTATGGGTGTCATTATATCACTACAGCTGTAATTCCCCATGGTGACATGTTTATCGGAGATTAATAGCGTCCACACAGGGAGTTATGCTGACAGAGCCTGGTGGTTTAATAACATTGGTATAATCCTGCTGGTAAATTTTCCCTGTCAGCTAAGCCCTAGGAAAACAGCAAAAATCTCCACCATCTTGCATTGTGCGTCAGCAAAGCAGACGGGAAACGTAACCCGTTCTGATCTGGCAGCATTTTCAGCCCTTCCTGGTGAAGGACTCCAGCAGATGCAGAGCGGTGGAGCATCAAGGGCTCCTCTCCCATGCTACGGGCCTGCCAAAATGAATTGATCAGAAATTATGAGTCAAGCCAAAAAAAAAAAAAAAAAGGTCACTCCATTGGCTTAAAAACAGGATCAAAAACCAAGTGCGTGCACACAAAAACGTGGATTTTTTTGAGTTGCCTTCTGGATCTTGATCTTTTTGGGGCTGGGTTTAGGCCGTGCTGGATTTAGGCTTCAGCTATTTAAGCTACAGCTGAGGGCCTCACAACATGAGGGGCCTCTAAATAAGAAAAAACAACAACTGGACGTTTTCATTTCAAATATGACAAAAATATCCATGTCCATGGCTCCACGGTTATTATTCATATCGAGTTAATACAGTGGTGCAGAAATAGCAAAAATTCATCTTAAAATATCATGAACATCCATTTTCGTGGATTATTTTGATCGTATGGGGCCTCTTAAACTGGACACAGCTTAGGGTCTCAGTGTGTCATAATCTGGCACTGGGGTTTCCCCCCCAACCATGAGAACTGGAAACCAACTTTCTTTGTTTTGAAAAAAAAAAAAGACGTTCCCGTAACAAGACAGTCCCGGGGGACTGAGGATTTGAAGACAAACATCAAATAATGTGAAAGCTGGCAACGCTGCGGCGTCTTTTAGCTCACAGTTCTTTGCCGATAGATCCGTTTAACCTGGCATAAGGATCTCTTTGCACCGAGCCCCGTTCCCTGGCGCCGACTCCTGCAAGTCAGAGCCTTGCACACGACGCAAAGACGGACGGTACATCAAGCGCTTCTCAAGCCCTTTCACTCTTATGCCCACGGCACTGGGGTGCTCAGTCCATCTAAATATTTCTCAACCTTTTCCTGGTGGTGACCCTTCATTTAACGTCACATTTCCCACCCCCTAATTTTCATTACAGAATTAAAGAGGAAAAAAAATGTATCGTTGCTAAAGAAGATAAACCTCTATTATTTACTTGAATATTTGACCTTGAAGGGGTAGGGTATGGGAGGAACGGGAGTTTCAGACCACGAGAGAAGGCCCGCGGTTGGGTCGTGGAAGAGGTTGAGGAACAGCTATATTTGACCTTACACGCTCTGAAGATATTCTGAAAACATTCATTTCTTTTCTTTAAAACCATAAGAAGTTTTTCGACCCCTCGTGCTCGGAGGGGAGAAGCCCTGGGGTCAGGGACCCGGCTCGAGGTGCATAATGCTGCGACACGAGCACCGTGTCTGCAAGGGAGACCAAACTCTTCAGTGCCTGTGCTGCATGGGTCGCGTCCGCGGGCTTACCTGGGGCAACGCCTGCACCACGGTGTCCAAGAGAGCTCGCATGCCGGTGGCCATTTTGAGCAGTTTCAGTACTACAATGAGAAGCAAAGCCTTGGGAAACAGAGACTCCAGCCGTGGGAAAGAATTTCATTTAAAGGGTAACAGGGCCGCTTCTCCTTGCGTGCACGTCAGGTAGCAAGTCCATTCATGCCAGTGGAGCGACTCCGGATTGACCCTCATGCAATTGGGTGTGACCCTTAGGAGACAGGATCCCAGATAACCCTTCCCTGTGTCTCACTTCTGGCCCTCGCTTCTACTGGACCCTCCTGGAGATAATCTCTCCAGGTCGATTCTGCCTCTTTCCCCCCTGGAGCACATCCCGCCCGGCCTGAGGACATGATGCATCTTCTCCAGGAGGAGAATGAGATGGGGGGAAATCTACCAGCCCTTCCTCCTGCTTCCAGCCACAGCAAACATCTGACTGCCGCCTGCAAGAGGTCGGTGACTCTCGGTTTAAATTACAGGCGGGTCAAAACTAGCAGCTTTATCTGGGCATGACTACGGCACTTGGGTAAGCTACGTTTGGAGCAAAAACCCGGTGTTCCCGGAAGCCTGAATGAAACCCAAATTGCTTAGCCCCCTCCTTCCCGCGCGTAAAGGGCTGACTTTGCTCCTGAAGTGACCCTCCCTGACCTCCGTGGCATTACATCAGAGGCCAGGAGGGGTCAGTGAAGAGGCCGAAGACTGGAAAAACGCAACCCTTACCTCTTGCTATTCTCAGCACCCGCATGATCCGGATAATGGTGGGATTGATGGGGAGTGCCGCATTCATTTCAATCTCCTCCAGGGTGATGCCCATGATGGAGAGCAGAACAATGGCGAGGTCAAGCTGGTTCCATCTAATGGACAAAACCACAGACCTCAGAGGCTGGTCATGGACAGCAATGCCAGAAAGATGCTCAGGGGCAGTGGCCCTGTATTCTCCCTCAGCAAAACCAGCACCCTGTTCCCAATTCAGCTCTGGTATCTTGTATGGGAACCTCAGCTAGTATCAATCAGCTGAGTACCATGGGCTTCCAAGGACCTGTGCTGACTTAGTCCAACATGGCCTGAAGACCACAGAGGACATCTCTTGATCCCTCCCAAGCTACACCCTTTCTGCCAACTCTAATCCAGCCTGGAAATTGGATACTGTGCACAGGATGAATCTGTTTGAGCTAAGGAAGACCCAGCTGCTTTTCTAATGGGCTTCCCTGGTACAGAAGTCTGCTCAAGATGATTAAGTATAATTAAGCAGTGATAAGTGTTTTGAGTGGACTCGGTGAATGGGCCTACATAATAAATTCAAGCCCTACTGGGTTGATGTCCTATTCCTCAATAAAGCAGGAGCAGCAGGGTCATTCTGGATTTATTTTAACTCCTTGCAACCAGTTGATAATATTTTGATCCTTGCCTGACTTCCGGCCTACACCCCAGCCCAGTCCCCATTTATCACTGGAATTTATAATACTCTCACCTGTCTTTAAAGAATCGTCGAAAACCAAATGCCACCAACTTGAGAACAGCTTCAAACACAAAAACGATGGTGAACACGTAGTTGCAGTACTTCAGTGCTTCGTCCAGGGACTGAAAGAAAAGCATGCATTAGATCTATATCCTTCACCTGAGTCCCATCGCAAAGGGATCGGCGGGTAGGAGGACAGTCTCGGTGGGGACACAAGATAAAGTGAAGTAAAGTTCAGGAGTGAAACAGCAGTGACTGGAAATTTAAAACCAGTTTTTCTGCACACAAATGACTAGTTGAAGCACCTGCCTGATTTGCAAGTCACTGCAGTAAGAGTACACCAGAATCAAACCTCCACGCAAACTGGAGAGGGCCAGGTTTTCATGGTGCTTAAAATTTGTAGCTTTTAAACTATGGGCAGACCCCAGCCAAATCCCAGTGTCTGGAAAGCCCAATCTTCGGAAGTTTTCCAGATCCAGATCTGAGGTTTTAGGTCTTGAACGAACCCCTGTTTGTAACCCAGTGCGGAATCAGCGTGTGCAATGCATTGCAACAAAGCATGGCTGCATTAAATGATGCAGAATGGTTGTACATTGAAATAACCAGAACATTGTTGGCAGTAATATTAACTAAGTCAGCAGTGCTCAACTTCTGGCCTGCAGGCTGTCATCCAGCCTGTGCTCCCCACAGGTCCAGCATCTGGCAGTGGAGAAGTAGCAGTGTTAATTGCTGTGGCTCTGCAAATCATGGCAATTAGTGCTGCCACCACTCCCCTAACACCAAATTTCCAGACGGGTGGGGACCCCTGCAAGCTTGGCGATGCAGTCCTGCATGCTGGATCATGCACGGTTACTCTGTGGCTGGATCACACCTGTGGACCAACTCCATGTGTTTTACCCTGTACTGGATCTGACCCATGGCCAGGCCACTCATCAGGCCTGTGGGGCCGGATGGTTAATGAGCACCACTGAACTAAGCTAAGGCACTGCAAGGACATTCATCTCTAGCCTTGGAAACAAACCAGTCCACCGATAGGATCAAAAGGGAACTGTAACTTTGCTCTCAGGTGCTTTATGAAGGTCCTACACCTTCTTCTTAGTTATCCAGCATTGAGTAGGATAGGGCATAGGACTGGCTGGGTCATTCCTCCGTGGCAATTCAAGGAATGCAGCTTTATTTAGTACAATTAGTGAAATAAATAATGTCGGAGACAGATGAAGCCTTCCCTTCTTGAAATATGTTGCATCCCTAGCGCTGGGCAAAGTATGTCCATATTTGGTGCAATATTCACTCTCTCTATAAAGCTGCTCTCGGAAGTCAGGAATCTGGAGTGTTTATAGTCTAAGATGATGACTGTTTATAATGGATTTCATTGGAGTTGGAGGCCAACAATAGCAAGCAAACACGACTCAAACCTTAAAATAGACGGCTCCAGAATAAAAAAAGCTATTCTGATTGGGCTTTCTGGGGTCAAGCATGGATATTGGTTTCTTACAAATATGCAAAATTGCAAAGCTGAGTAGCAACGAATAGGCAAAACAGGAAACAGGAAGATAAAAGTAATGAGCAATAAAAGCGCTTATTTGCTTTGGTTACTGGGGGAACACAAGAGCTTGAGAGAAAGCCTCACTTCAGGTCAAAATTCTCCTTTGTACATCTAGGTGATACCCAAATTCTGCTTTCCCCAGATGTGTGGGATGAGCACGCACTGATTTTCAAGAACAAGATCTGAAAGCTTTTGCAGGTGTGTTTCTCAATGCCCAGCTTGCTTTATTTCTGGTCTCATTATCCTGCCCAACATAATACAGAGACCTTTGTTAAAAGCCTGGCAATATATTATTTAACTTAAGGTCTCTCTGCTGGGTCCAATCCTGGGATCATTTACAATGACACATCTGCAGAATAAGTCTGCTGAGTTTTACCCTGCTGTCAACACATGTAAATGAGCCCTAATCAGCACAAATGCTTACAAATAAAACAAAACGCACTCCATAAAGAAACAACAAGCACAGAATAATGCAGGTGGCCAACAACATGCATTACCGTGGCTTGGTGCCTGGTGGTTTGGCTTCCCAGAATCCTTTGCAGGTTACATGGCAAACGTTACACTATTAAAAACCAAACAAAGGACCTGGAGGGCTGCAACCCTGGGGCTGGATGTGATGATTGGCGAGGTCCCTTCCAGCCCCTAACAAGCTATGAATCTATTAATCTAAACCCGGTTCCATGCCAGAATGGTAGTATATAGTGCAAATGGACAGACCAAAATCTTTATGCCAAGGGCTTTGTCAAGAGGAAAGACTTGTATGGTATATCAGGAAAAAGCAACAGGGCAGACGTACTCCAAATCCGCTAAGAAGAAGATGCCTTTCTCCCTGCACTTATTAGCTGCACTTGTGTACGACTCAAAGACACTGCCGTACTCTTCTCTGCTGGCTGGGGGTTTCCATGTACACATCACCCAACTGACTTCAGAGGACAATTCTTTGTTAATGTGAGAGGAGAGTCAGCAGCTACTCTTCCCTGGCTGTATGGTAAAAGCTGGCCCTAAAACAGCTAGACTAGGAGCTTAAGCTAACAAGTTAACTGTACTAATGAGGCTTAGAGTCATAGACAACAAGGGTAGGAAGGGAGCTCAGGGGGTCACATCTAGTCCAACCCCCTGCTTAAAGCAGGACCAGCCCCAACTACATCATCCCAGCCAGGGCTTTGTCTAGCTGGGTTTTGAAAACCCCCAAGGATGGAGCTTAACCTGATAGCTCGGGATGTTCGTTGAGATGAGACTCCCGTGATAATCCAGGGGTGTGTCTACATGTTCATTAATGCGCCGTAGTTACTGCACACTGAGTTTAGTACTTGCTTAATGAAGTACTAACTAAATGTGCCGTAACTGCTACTGTGCAGTAGCACCGGTGCGTGGTTTTTAGCAACACGTACTGTACAGTAGCGTAATACGACTGCGCAGTATCCTATTAGCACAGTTTTCACCCGGCATGCTACGATGCAGTGTTATTAGGCTACTGAGCATTAAGCCTCTCATGTAGACGCGCCCAGTGAGAACGGCACGTGGTCCTTAATTCCTCCAGTGCTCCATCCTAGCAGGTTTTGGCTCAGATGTATTCCACGGAGGACGCATGGCTCTTACCTTGGGCTGGTTGTAGTGCTCCATGGACATAGTGATGACGTTGACACCAATGATGAAAGTAATGAACAGGTCCAGATAGTGGCTGGTACAAAGGGTATGGATGTACCTCCGTGCTGGGGAATAGTCAGCGTAGTAGGGTCGGCGCTGCGCTTCTGTAGAAAGAGAGAAGCCAAGGCAAAGCAATGAGCATGGCTCCCTGTCACCAGCACGAGGCACGTGGGCACGTACGGCCCAACGGCACTAGTGTCTTATACGCGTTTGGGTGCAGGGTGAACTCCTCCGGAGGACTGGGTCAGGGGTTTCTGAGAAGTCGGAGCCGACACAGGGAACAAAGCTTCACATGAAATAAGCAGACATCTTTGAATTAGCAGCAATGGACCCGACAGAGATTCAGTCCAGACCAGCACTCAAACGGGATTTCGTATCTTATCTTCGGCTTGCAAGAACTGACCCGGAGCTCTCCGAAGAGCAGGCTCATTCTTGCAAGATCTCGTTGTACTTACAGCGTCTCCTCAGGCCCGCAAATAACCTCCTCACTCTCTGTACTCCAAGCACTTTCACATCTGGCGGGAGTCGGGGAGTGCGAGAGACAGGGTGGACAAGGAAGGAAGGAAGGAAACATCTTCAAGCCATCAACAGGTTCGATCTCAGCTCAGGGCAAGACTTGGTTTCTCTGGACCAGGTCATGCAGTGCTACTCCTAACCCAGCCTGAGCTTGCAGATAAATGGGGGTGAGAATACCAACCTGGACTCTGGGGGTGAGAATACCAACCTGGACTCTTCTTCTGTGAGCAAGGGGATTTGCTTTACACACATGGGACTATGAAGGAAATGCAGCAATGGGTAAGACAGGCTAGGGGTGCACATTTGGTGGTTATTGGCATACAGGACCAAGTCGGGGTGACCATCCAAGGAAGGAGGGTGCAATGTGCCTTCTCTACCATCCTTACAATGACTCTGTGGCAAACAATGCAGATTTGCAAATTGAAAGCGGCAAGCGGTAAAGACACCGTGAGTCAGTGCCAGCCACTGAGCCCGTCTAAGAGCAGGGATCATTTCAGACCTGCAGCGATGTCTTTCGGATCCAGGCCCTGGTGGGGTGACCACTTCCACTGGGGGAATGAGATGCTCCAAGGGTAAAATTCAGCAGCACGAGGACACACAACTCACTGCACAGAGTGAAGTTCACCCACAGAGAGCATGCTTACAGAGGCGTGTGGTCAAACTCTCACATTACACAGTACGAGGCTCTTTTCAAATTGAACCATGGGGGCTGGGATATAACTAAGAAACTATTTGGGTTGCAGCCACATGAATTCAATACCCATTCCTCCAGTCCCGCTTTATTATTATTATTATTTTTTAAGGGTGAAAAAAATCCTTCCTATAACAAGCTTTGGTGCGGCCACTTCCGCCGCTACCTGGGCACGACCCTGCAGCTGAACTCTATTGACTGTTTGTGCGTGCCTAAAATTAGACTGTGATGGCAGCCAGGCTGATGGACGCTAACTCTTATTTAAACTCAGTAAGTGTAAAAGTTCAATTGCCTTATTTAGGGGCAGATTGGGAGTTGTCAGAGAGTTTTCAGATGGAAAAGGCTTGGTAGGTTCTGTCCAGATCAGCAGGAGACTGTTCCCGACGGGTTTTTTGCTTGTGTTCGCTCTGATCTACTTGCAAATGTTTCAAGGTTCAGAGAAATGAAATATTCCACCTTAAAAAGGAGAACTGGAACACAGAGGAGATCCCAGTACCTCCAACTCTTGCTAATTTCTTTCAGATGGAGCGACACTCATCATGTTATGCTTTTTTTTTAAAAATACAGATGATGCGAGATCAGAACATGAAAGCTGAAATAAATTGCAAAAAATGGATCCAACTGTATTGTTCATCTACTCTTTTTTTTCTTGGCAGTTCAACAGGCAATGGGAATATTTTTAAAACTTTTCCTCTGATCAGGGTCACCTAGACTTAATTTTTCTGCCCAACAAATATGGAAAAAACAACAGAAAGGCAAACACAATTATTTTTGTGTGTGTTTTGGTTTTGATTAGCAATCAAAATCCTTTCAGTCTTACTGGATTGGAACGATGATCTTTGCTGAGAGTGGCTGGAGTTTGGCTAATTCCACAGTGCATCCAAAACAAAAAAAAGGGGCAATATTTGAAATTAAATATTTATTTCAGTTTGCACATGGAAGCACACAGGATGTTCCCGATTAGCACCTAAAAAAATTTGGAACAGCTTTCTTTGATAATGTGCAAAAAAAAAAGAATCACTCTGTGGGCCAATATTGTCCAGGCTGATCCTACTTTATATTAAACGTGTATTTATTAATGTCTCATAAAGGATTAATGGCATATCCTGAGTAGTATATGCACTAGGCTTATGTGCACGACTGTAAAGCGTGCTATAAGCTGATTATAGTTATCTATTAACCTGTTGACCATAATAATCAATTAATCAGTTATGAAAAGATCTCATAACCATTTATTAACTCTTTGTGGGCTATTTATACAGTGCATCCTTAATATAAAGTGCGAGCCCAGAATGAAACGGCTGCGGCGATGGATTCCTGTTAGGCTGCTCCCTTTATGTCTGCATCTGCTATATAGACTGTACTCCATGGTGCACCTTCTCTATTTAAATAGCGTACAGCATATTGGTGTGATGTGCAGTATATGCCAGTACTTGTTCTGCTCTGCAGTGGACAGATGGTCAAATGTTGAGTTGGTTGCTCAAAACCTTGGGAGATATTTAACATGAGCCGGGAAGACGAAAGCAAGCGCTTGACTCTCCTAATCTGTTGGTGCTCTCTGACATCCTGAAGCCAGTTAATGGATGGAAAAGAACTTTAACTTTGAGACACATACAAAGACAGTTCAGGGTAAAGTCTGATGACATTCAGAAACGCATGCAGCAGTCATGCTTGGTGCAGTAACCCATGCAATGTCCATTAGAGGAGATGCCAGTCATGCACTGCTAAAAGGTAGTGTGCAGGGGTGTGCAGAAAGGACAGTGGGCTAGATTTGTCTCTCGGTTATGCTGGTGTAAATCAGGAGCATCCCCTCTGAAATCAGCGGGGACACCACAGCGTGTACCCAACCAAAGAGAAAAACCTGTGCCATGTCTTTTGGTGCATTTCAGTGTAACAGGACTGTACGAAGACACCGAGGTCTGCTTTAAAAGACGTCACCAATCACGTGGGTGCAAAGCTTTGCCAAGTCGCAGCTTATTCCAGTTTCCATCAGACATAGCGTCTTTGATTACAGAATTAGCGTCTTTGATTACAGATGTAGCATCTTTGATTAAACACAGCAGCACAAGTGGCTGCTTGTGAAACGCAGGGGCTTTCTTTTGGTGCAATCAAAGACATGCATTTGTGTGCACTGGTGACAACCATGGAGAAGATGCCACCAGATTCTCTCCAGGTTTGGGTGGGTTCATCTGATGGTTCACTGCACACACCTACGGCTACAGCTTGGAGACACGGGAGTCCATAGAAGAGCCTCGATGCACCGGTTTGCAGGGGTGAGACAATGTCAAGCACTTTGTTAATTAACACCACCAGGCAATGGGCAGGACTCTTGGGGGCTTTTCCACAAAAATGACTTCAGGGATGGGATTGCAGACAGCCACCTGTGACCCAAACGTCAAAAGCAGTCTACCACCCCCATCGAACATAGCTGAAGGTCTGAGTGGGTGGAAACAAGGCTGGGAAGACAGACACCAGCATACGTGTACAAAAGGCAAACGAGGCTCATTTCTCTCTGCCACCTCCTGATAGCGACTAACCATTGTACAATTTAGCCTCTCACCTTCTGCGAGCAATATTTCAACCGCTCAGCCAGAGATCTTACAGATGAGGGAATGAATGCAGCACCACCTCCTAAAAGGCGTTCAGACGGGCCTCACAACGACAAGCCCAAGCTACTCCGTTACTGTCCTCTCCATGGGACAGAAAGCTAAACGGGTTCACATGCATGTTTCCAATCAGGAGGCTGTACACCTGCATTAGGGAAGCTGCCTGGGAAATATAAGCAAGATGCTTTGAAGTTCCCAGGCGGAGGTGTTGACGACTTGGGTGCATGGCGCGTAGGCTGCAGTGACGCTGACTGTAGCGACTGTAGATCCCATGGTGGTTAGAGAGGACGGGCACCATCCTGAATACGGCTGAGTACCCACAAGTCTCCATTAGCCCCCCAAGAGCATGGTCTGTGCTCAGCACTCAGACGCGCCAGCCTACTAGGGAAAAACTCTGGCATCTGTTCAACAACACCCACCTACTCCTTCTGCCAGCCACGTATGTCTAGATGTTCACTTGTCTGTTGAGGACACCCAAGGAAACATCAATCAATCTGCAGTGAGCTGTGCCCGTGCCCCCTTTGGTGTAATGGGGGAAGTCGTATAGAGCAGCATTGGGTCTTCCTGCATTCTCGGCTCTGTACGCCGTGCACTGAACCAACCACGGTATTTAAAAACACTCCCAAAGCTTCAGCTTCTCATCACAGGCGGGGGGCCCTCCCCGTGCTGTGTCAAGCCAGCTTTGTTTTCAGTCCAGCTTGATCTCTTCTTTCAGCGCACAAGGTCTTAAGTTCTTGCATTTGGTCTCGTACGAGCTGGCGCCGTGTTCAGTTTTGACCTGGCACCAGCCTGTAGTCCACGGGCCAAAAGCAACCTTGGTGCAACTCCATTAGCTGTGCAGCAGATACAGCAGCGCTGAATCTGGCCCAGCCCCCAGAGTAGAGAAGAGATCAAACTGATCCATTTGTTTTTAATAAAAGCCTTTAATCTGGGGAGGATGGTTTCACTCGATGCCTTCTGAGAACCTCATTAAAAGGTTAGGAGCCACAGGATTATTAAATTACAGCACTTTTATTTATGCAGTAGGCTTATCTGATGGAGGCGATGATTGTGTCAGGGAAATTTCGGAGCTTATCTTGAAGTTTTACCTCCATGGCAATGAGTACGTTGTGATACAACACCGGCTACGTTCTTAAAGCCGATTCAGCTTGCTTCCCTCTTTCTCGGGACAGCAGACTGAACAGGCAAACACCCAATAACATACTCCTTAGCACTTACATAGCAAGTGCAGTCTGCACATCTCAAAGGTGGGGGAAGGATGGCTTTATGCCCAGGTTATGGGAAACAGAGGCAGGGAGCAGGGAGATGACCAGCCCATAGCTACACAGAGGCAGTGGAAGAGCTAAGTACCTAATGGACCGCTCACAGTCGCTACAGCTTACACGAGGCAGATGCTCTGAAGACACAGGTAGGGTTGGTGCCACATCGTGTTAAATGCCGTACAGACGCACACGTTATGAAACACAAAAGGCAACAGCAGGGTGCCACGACAGGGACGACAGCCATTAGACTACCAGGCCGGCTTAGCGGGCCTGGATTTTATGCTCTCTTCTGCTTCCGGTCAAGACATCAATAATATCGGTCCACGCCCAGCACTACCAGCCACTTGCAGCTGCACTGACTGTATACAATTCCTTACTTGCAAGTCCCTGCTTTCACTGCCTCAGCTGCCACTACCCTCTCATGCAAGCACCCGATCTCTAGGAAGAGGGGGGGAAGCTGCTGAATGGGCGCAGGGGGTGCCGTGCTAGCTAGAGGTAGTGAGGGGTAATGCAGGGGGTGCGAGGACAGGTCCCGGCACAGAGTGGCTCTCCGTGCAGAGGTTGTTGCGAGGTTGCTCCTGCCACCCAGCCGGGCTGCGGGGAGGTGCGAGAGGCCTGCCGTGTGCGCGATCATCGCAGCTGGCAGGTTAGTCCATCAGGCCTATTGCTGACACCACCACCTGGGTCTCCCCCAGCACCAGTTCTCCGCAAGTCTTGGGTGCAGGTGGCTAAATAACACATGAGCCTCGCTTCAAAAGAGTGACCCTGGGATGCACAGAGGGGAGAAAGGGGATGGTTAAGGCACTCACTGGCTATACACCCCACTGTGGGATTGGGGTGCTCCAGGACAGATCCCCTGCCCCAAGGAGGGTTGCAGTCGAGACCCCTTCCCCTCCTTCTGGGCTGTGGCTCTAATCACACTCTAACCCTAAATGACTTCTGGGCTTCTAGGGAGACCTCCGGCAGTGTCCCAAGGCTGCGGCCGAACCGCTGCAGCAAAGCTGGCTGGAGAGGCTTCAGGGCTGCAGCGCCGAGATGGTGGGCAGAGGCAAAATACAGCTCCGAGAGCCTCGGGGAAGCCCATCCAGCAGCAGCCACGGAGCCCTGGACCCGGGGTACACCGAGATCAATCTGCTGCATGGCTGTGCGTTGCCTGGACCCATGGCGAGGTCACGCAACCTCCAGACTCCTGCAGCCTTTGTAGGGTTACGGCCCTCGCAGCGAGTCGTCATTCATCTCATCTGCAGCCCCCGGGGCAGCTCGTCTGCCCTGCAGGCAAGCTGAGAGCAATGTGCTTGTCCCTCACAGCTAAATGGTTTCTAGACCCCTGCCCAAGCCGGCAGGGTCTATGGGGCGTGTGAGCGGAGGCACAAGCCGGTCCATGCACGCACGCAGGGTCTGAAATACACGGCGGACGCGGCTGGCTATGCACACGGAGACAGACAGGAAGGCGGCCACGCAGGCAGACAGCTAGACGCAGGCAGACGAGTGCCAGCTATGCGCCGCTCTTGCTTAGAGGTTGGGCCTTCCTGCGATGGCACAGGGTGACGTAGGAAGCACCTGTTTTTCTCCTGGGAGGAGGATACATCTCCATACTGCTCTTGTGGTCCCCACCTTCGTGAAAGCCACTGGCTACTGAACCCTTGCACCCTGGGCGGCTCTCCCTTGGCCCACGTCCCAGGTCTTGCTTCCAGGGCTGAACCATCCATCCTCTCCTGCCCATCCAGGTCAAAACAGGGCACCACACAGCAGGGCAGAGACAAAGGCAGCCCATTTGCTGTCTTCCTTCAGGCACGACACGGCACGGCACGGGTGTGCGCACACATACACTGACACGCCACCAGAGCCACCACGTCACACGGCACCAGCCACGTGTCCCATCTTTCTGAGTCTGCCAACCTTTTTAGCCAAACCCGTCGTCTTCTAAATGAACCGAAGAGCCCAAACCCCTTCCCCTCCACCCCACGTTTTCTTCTTTAAATCGCTGAAAAATAACGATGATGAGAATAAAAAGGTTAACACTTCCTAGGGAAGTGGTCCTCGCTCCTACCTTGGGTAAATTCAAAAAGAGGTTGGATGAATACCTGTCTGGGGTCGTGTGATCCCAGTGGGTGCCAGTGGCGGGGGGTCAGACTAGATGATTTGTTCAGGTCCCTTCTGACCCCAAACTACTGTGAAACTAAGATCTGCCCATTATGAAGGCTGCCAGGCAGAAAAAGCCTCAGAGCCAGGTCTTAAAGACGGGATGATCTGAGGTTACCTCCTGGAGGCACGACCCACGTGCAAATGCTCCTGCTCTCTGGCTGGATGTCTCTCCTTGACTCCCCTCCAGAAAGCTGTCCTCCTCTGTGTGTGCTCTCTGTGACATGTTACACTCCACATCTGGAAAGGCCCGAGTCCACCACCCAGAAATATCTCCTGGGCTCTCTCCCTGCCGGCCTTTCCAGGATTATATCTGAATCAAGGGCCTGGGAGTTTTCTGGGAAAGCAATGCAATGGCATCTATCACTTAGACAGGGACCGGCTCTGCTTGGTCTCTTTGAGCACCAAGCCAGGGACAAACCTGTTATAAATCTAAATAATGGAGATTTACCCACCCACAACACAGAGCTAGGATTAGAATAGCTCTCATTAATCTGTAATGCAACCTTTTTTCTCTAGAGGGTGCTGATGATTTTGCTCTTTTTCCCTTACAAGTCCCTCTTGTTACGGTTTGGGGAGATGCTACTAACCCGACCGAGCAAGGTGCTAAGAGTTTCCCGTGAAGCGCTGTTGGGTATTCAGGTTGGAGCCGTATTGGTCTAAAAGCAATCAGGATTCATGGTAAAGGCGTGGTATCGTTTATCAGACCAACTAGAATTTTGCAAAAAAAATTATTTAACTGCAAGCTTTCGGGCACAAACACCCTTCATCAGGCATGATATCACCTCTGCCACGAGTTCTGGTTGCTGAGAAGTGCTGGGCACCCTGAACCCTGCACTGGGAGTGGCAGGATCTGTCCCCACACTGTAGGGACAAGCACTTAGGTGCTGGGATGCAGGGAGACTAATGGATGGAGCCTCAGGTGAGCTTTGATGAGGGGCATTGCAAGGTTCAAAGAGTTTCTTTCACCAGGGGGGATGCCTTGTTGGACTTGGTGTTGGCCACGGGCGACGACCTGGTGAGGGGGCTGCGGGTGCTTGACCCCCTGGGCGACAGTGACCACTGCCTGCTAGAATCCACCATTCAGCGCAAGGTGGCAAAGGCAAGCAGTCAGGTGGTGGCCCTAGATTTTAGGAGGGCGAACTTCAACGAGCTAAGGAGGATAGTTGGAGAAGCGCTGAAG
>NW_017729016.1:2526654-2528939 GCF_001723915.1 Gavialis gangeticus
TAGGGGGGATCAGAAGGGATTGGGGGAGTCCCTGTTCCCCCGAGCGCCGCAAGGAGTGACCAGGAACAATGGTCACAAGCTGGCGGAGGGAAGGTTTAAGTTGGACATCAGGAGGCGCTACTTCATGGTCAGGGCAGCTAGGGTCTGGAACCAGCTTCCAAGTGAGGTGGTGCAGGCTCCCACCCTGGGGGTTTTTAAGAGGAGGTTGGATGACCACCTTACTGCTCAGGTTCCTTCTGACCCTAGAAACTATGAAACTATGGTAGGTAGCAGATCTTGCCAAATGCAGCCAGGGTCATTGCTGACTGAAAGTGGCTGAGATTAGATGATCTGGGCTCTGGGCATGGACCAGCCAACATCCCCCGGTGCAATTTATGCCAGCTCTGTATCCCAACATAAATTATATCTGGATCTGCTATTCCGGAGTGCAGTACACAGAAGGCAGCTACTGCTGTGCCTTGCCATCAAGCAGCAGGGGAGCAAGCCATGATGGCCTGTTTGTCTTGAGCAAACGGTTATCCCAGGACAAACTCAGACAAACGACTCCTGGTGGAGTTTTACCCCCGATTCTTTCAGGCATAGTAATCCACAAGGCTGGATGAAGTGATACTGGCTTAGGCACCTGTGTCATCTACCTGCTCACCGACTACACCAGCGTAATCAAGCCACTTCCTAAGGACGAAATGTCCACATGACTGAAACTGCCCCTGATCTTAGCATGTCAGCAGAGACCTGAATCACTGGAAAGGGATGTGGGGTCATTCTTCTCACCCGACAAGCAGGGTCTTTGAATCCAGGCTGAAGCTGGGGGGAAATGGCAGGAGGTCATTCTGGTCTCATGGTACAGCGCTCTCCGGACTTCAATACGCTCCGGGATTTCAACATGCTCCTTTTCACCAAGCAATGCAAATTCTCCATCCACAGTTGCATTTGTTTTTGAGCTTGGATCAGATTTTAGTCGGGGCTTCCCAGCAGGAAGTGAGCCACATGGGCTCTGCTACTGGAGAGGGAAAGCACCCTATCAGCCCTGCAAAGATAATGGCAAATGCCGCCGAATTGCCGGGACTCTTCAAGATCACGGAGCTAGTGGGGATACAACCTACAGGTATAGCTACAGTAGATGTGGGATAGGATTCCTTCAAATTTCTTTGCCAATGCATCAATGAGCTTGTAAAACCACTCCTTCCAGCACAAGGAAGTGGTTGGGGGTTCAGATGAAGCCCTCTGTTCTCCACTGTGCCTTTGGGGTTTCACGATATTGGGACTGTGCTCCAACTAAGACCAAATTAGCTACATGTCAGATTAACCTGCACTTGAGCAGAGGCCAGAAAGGTAGGAGGCGTTAGCCCTGGAGGAACAGGCCCTGATAAAGCACGTTACTTAGTGTAGATGAGGGAAAGGGATGCGTTGACAGAGCATCCTGCTACAACTCTAGAGGCATGAGTTGCAGCTCTGCTCTGGACTCATGGCAAAGGATGTCCCCACGAGACCCAGTTGTCAACAAGCACCTAGTCTTTTTGGTCGGGGAATCAAAACTGGTAGGATGTGATACCACAACCCAACGTGCCAGTAGCTACAGTAACTGGTAGGCTGTAATGAGTAAGCCTTAACCCGAGTAGCCTAAACGGACCTCAAGGCTAGGGTAGATCTTTGATAAGAGAAGCAAAGCCCTGCTACATCTCCTGTAGCTGAAGTTGCTCTTCCTGATGGTTGTACAATGAAGAATAGCTTATTATTTGTGGAGCGGCTGCATTTGCACATGCTCTGAGAGTCATTACTGGGGGTATTCTTGGGCTCAAAGACTCTTGCAATAAACTGCAAAACTCCAAAAGCCCACTGAAGCTACGGGCCTTTGCTTCAAATCTTGGAGGCTTAACTGAACCTTCTTCCTGGGTTTGCAAATGTGGACTGGAAATCACATGCAAGCAGGCTCTCTCCCGGTCTTTCAAGTACCTTCCCCATGTTGTGCTAGACAGGGTCCAAGGAGAGCGGTCGCTCCTTAAGGAGACGATTCTCCAAGCCCAAAGGGAGGTAATCCCAACATGGATCAAAGGGGGCAGGAGGGCGCAAAAGCCCCCATGTCTCACCAAAAGCATCCGGGAATGTCTCCTAGCTAAAAGGGAGGCGCACACCCCATGGCAGGGAGAGGCCATCCCCAGGGAGGACTACACTGCGGTTGCTCAGGGCTATGGGGGCCGTCAGGGAGGCCAAGGTGGAGATGGGACGGGGACTCGCTTCCCGGAAAAGGACAACAGGAAGTCCTTTTTTAAATACACAGGGGGCAA
>NW_017729016.1:2528950-2564760 GCF_001723915.1 Gavialis gangeticus
ATGATTTGCTCAGGTCCCTTCCAACCCTACAAACTATGAAACAGCCTTCCAAGATTTCCCAGTTTCCACTTCTAATCCCATCTTGAACCCAGAAGTTTGGGTGCGTGAACCAAAATGGAGAAGAAAAGCAAGATTGCAGCTGATTGTTTTTAAATCTCAAAGAGTTTCTGTTGTTTGAGGGCATGAAGGGCTGAGTGAGGCTGGGTTTTATTTTAACTAAGCCACTTAACCCTTGGCTAACTAAAAAACAAATTATGCAGCCTTGGCTTGGCTTTCAGGTCAATCTGCGATTGATCACAGCCCAGCAGGAGAACAGCTGCTTAGCACTCGGGTCTCTCATGACAATTTAATGAGGAAAAGCAAAGGGAGAAGTGGGGAATTTGGTATGAGATGGAGGTTGACCGTTCTCTGACTCCAGTGCGGATCAGATCCAGGAATGGGAAGGAGGAAGCCAGGTGGGGATGAGATTTCTGTTTGTACGACTCCCAATTCCTATTGCATTATGGCACGGACAAATGACCGTTGGATCTAGCAGGAGTTTTCCCTGCTGAAAATGGATGCCTCTTGCTCGATGCTTTAGGAGGAAACCTGTTTGTCATTAAATGGCATTATACCGGAGGCTACAGGAGGCAAGATAATGATAAGGTCGTGAATAACCCATACGACAACATGTGGTTGTGTTCGGTGGGGTAGAGACCACTTCACATCTCTCCTTTTTTTAGTTCCAAAGTGGCTATTTGGGGGGTATATTTTTGTCCTAATGTTCCAAAAATCTGACCAGCTCTACAACTTCCGGCTGGAAATGTGGAAGCGGCAGGTTTCCAGTGACGTTTCCAGTACCCCTGCTTCTCAGCACGCTGGCAATACTCACTACCACTACCCTTTCTCATTGCTCTTTTGAAACCTCTGCTTCCATGCCCTGTTGCAGCTGGTGGGAAGAGCAAAATACTAAGAGGGACAAAATAAGCGGAAACATTTCAGACCCTTCAGGAAGGTTTCGTTCTACAACTGGGCTGATTCTTTTGTTCTCTGGACCACTTTTTTTGCCCCTCCCTGTCCCCCAAAAGAAAACTACTATGGTGACGCTACAGCAAAACTACGCGGGTCCCTCATGGGTCTCCAGATGACCAAATGTTTTCAGCTAACTTGCGTGGAAGACCTGTCCAAGACCGATAGCTTGGCTCTGTGCTCAATGTCTCCAGCAGTGGGGGACTGGGCAAGCATCTCTTATAATGGACACCTTCCAAGAAGGCTTCTTCTCAATGGCCCCGTTATCGGGGCTCCATTCCTCTTCCCAAGCCTATCATTTTATTCGTGCTCTCATGCAGCATGTGCGTGGCATGTGGGGCCATGCGCCAAGATCCTAAAAAAAGCATTGCAACTACTTGTTCTAAGGGAGGGAGGAAAAAAAAAAAGAAATCAACCCGCCACCATTGTAACTGAAACACTCCGGCGACACTTTAAGCCCCCTGGCATGGGGATACCCCTGCAAGTTGCCTTTACAGACGTGGCGGCATTGCTCCCATGGACTCAGTAGATTCTTCAGTCACTCCAGGGGCTTCTCCTCTCATTTCTAAAGACATCAGGCAGTAATAACTGCACCTGGTGGGCTTAGTAAATCAACAGGAGACTGATTTCGAGGACTGCCTGGCCTTCTCTCTGCCTAGCATCTACATAAATGGGCAACACTCACCAAGCCTGTAGAGGACACTTCCAGGGGGATTTGTAACCCTGAGACTTAAGGCATCGCCAAAGTAGTCAAGAAGCAAAATGGCCCTTTTTATCCCACGTAAACCAAACCAAAGGAAAATGAAAGTCTTGCTTTGGAAGCAGGCAGGGCTCAGAAAAATTGTGGTTTGTAACGCAGTCTACCGACCAGACATGTATATCTCCTTACTCCTGCGCTTTTTCTCCAGGCGCCTCAGACGCTTCTCCTCCCGCCGACGGGCCTCTTCCGCTTCCTGGTGCTGCCGGCACTTGTGGAAGTTCTCCACCACCACCCCCACAAACATATTGAGCACGAAGAAGCTGACGATGAGCAGGAAGGAGATGAAGTAGAGAAGCATCCAAGGGTTGTGGTTCTGGCTGGGCTGGTGGACAAGAGAGGGGAGAAGAGAGTAACGGGGGAGCAATACATGTCATCACAAAGCATGCGTGTCGCGTGTTCTGCAGTGGAGAGAAATCTCCAAATGGCAAGAGGACAGAGCTGAGAGGAACCACTGGATTTTTTCCAGCACGTTTTCATTTCACCCGTTTTCTCAACCTACAGAAATTTTACCATTAAAAAAACATTTTTTTTTTTGTTTTTTTTTTTTACAGTGAAAGCCAGGATTTGGCCGAGAAAAAAAATCCCTTCTGAATTCACTACCGTATCATCTCTCAATGATGACGGATTTTTGCTAAAGCCAGAGCTCAAGTTATTCCTTGAAGTGGGTATGGATGCTTAAAGTTTCTCTGGCATTTTAAGATCCATGGAAGCTGCAGAAGACAAGTGGGAAGTGTCACCGATATTATGACATGGTGCTTTTTTTTCTCCTAAGGCTCACCTCACAACATCCAATGTGGCTAGCTTCTCCAACATTTGCAATGATTTTCTATTTTGGGTGCATCCATTAACATGCCCCTTAAAGGAACAATGCAATGGTGCATATTTGCAAAGCCACCTGGGGCGCTACGGTACTTGATCTAAACTATTCACCTTTGAGGCATGAAGGTCTTATATTTTGTAAGACATTGCAGAACATTTACTGCCCGGGGATTTTGCTGTGTTCAGTGATGCTGAGGCATGTTAGGGATCAAGCCAGTGACTCACAGCTGCCTGGGAGCAGAGAGCTTTCTCTTTCTGCGTGTCCATTTTTCGAGACCATGCCCAGGTTGACAGGATCTGTGCGACTCACCATAATGGTTCGAGTAACCCAGGCTCAGTACAGCCCCAACGCTGCCCCATAAAGAGCCTCCTTCCCCGTACCCTTGGATAGCACCTGTCCCGAGTCTAATGGGAAGGCCTGGACTCTTTCTCCTTCTAGGTTGATAGAGAGTTGGGAGGAATTTGGATGAAGGTATGGCACAGCTTGACTCCATGCCCTCCGTCCCTATTCCAGGCCTGGAGCAGTGCATGTCGAAGCTTTCTCAAGGGATGTGTAGCTGCCATGTTGGCAACTCCTGCCTATGAGACCCTGGGAGAAAGTCTAGCTTAGATTCCCAGAATCCATCTGGGGGATTCCTGTTTTGCTGAGGCCCCATTACAACAGCTTGGGCACATCCTAGCACTAACTGACATGCCCTTTTGTGCTCTACTGTGGTCATCAGGTTCTCCAGAGATGCTCCGCTGTTGCTCTGGAGGTATAGCAGGTAGTGTGGGACTTCACATCACAGGCTACATGGCATGGAAGTGTTAATTCAGATACATTCACAGCAGTGATGTGCAAATGGACCGGGGATACTGAATGCCAGGGAAAAACCTCAGGATATCTTTGGTATCTACCTGCTGGTCAATGCCCACAGCATCCAGACCGTCATACATGATGTTCACCCAGCCATCTTTGGATGAAAGGACAAACAAGGACATCAGAGCCTGCAAGAAAAAGAAATTAATATGAAGATCCATCCTGCAGCTGTTGACCACCTACTTGCTCTGTCAAGGGAGGAAGGACAAGGGCAAGCGGAGCCCTCAGCATTTCAAGTTTCTCAGACTAGGAAAGGGGAGGCTGTAAAATCCCGAAGAGATGGCAAGGTGACTTAGGTATGACAAATTCTTCCCTGTTCAATTTACTAGGTGGAAAAAATGCTGAGCTCGCAGACAACACTGATGGAGGGGAGAAGGGAAACAACAGAGTTCAATCATCTAAGAGAGAATTACAAGCCAAGAGGACTCAAGCTGCCCTGCAAAAAAAAAAATCCACAATCCATGGCATGTATTGCACAGGCTACTTTAATTTTTAAATGGAATATGCTGTGGTGCAGTGGGGCACTGTGGTGTGCCTGCCACTTCAAGGGGGAAGCTGCTTGAAAGGTAGCTTCCCAGTGGTGTGGGAGCTGACTGGAGGCTCACCTGACTGGAGTTTCAAGCCTTGAGCCCTGCTGAAGACAGGCTCAAGGCCTACAGAGAACTCACCAACTGCAAGAGGGGCTGAGCGGGGAGACAGAGGATTCCCCAGCCCAGAGCAGGGGCTGAGCAAGGGAAAAGAGCTGCCCCCAGCCCAGACAGGGGCTGAGAAGTGGAACAGAGGACCCACCAGCTAGAGAGGGTCTGACTGGGGGATTAGAGGATCAATAGGCCCCAAGAGGATGGTGTGAGGCGTCAGGGGTCTGAGAGTCCAGAGAGAGAGGACAGAGAAACCCAGGGGGTCTGAGAGTCCCGAGAGGGTTTAAGAGAAAGGAAGATCTGAAGTGCTAACACTTGCATGGCTTGGGGCACGGTGTGGGGGAAGAACAGAGCCACACAATTTGCCCTTAAGGCTATAGGTGCCCTGAAGGAGCACAGACAGGCCGAGAGGGCCTATTCAGCATAAGGGCTGGATCAAGATGAGTGGGGTCTGGGAGGGACCTGTTGATGAGTTGATTGGACTCAGGCTCACTCTAAGGCCCGTGGGCAGCCTCCCTTACTTAAGCTCAATAACAACAAGGCATGGCAGGCGAGCAATAGAGGGGGTACTTTAGAGACAGAGCTGGGCAGGAGCCACACATCTGCCCCTGTGGCTCAAACCTGCCACTTGTGGTCTTAGCCATTTACAACTTTTGGTTTGGCTTGTAACAGTTCATTGAATTTGGATGATGAAAGGGTCAGCCTTCACTTCTAGATTTGTTCTTTTCTACTCCTGTACTGATCATAAGAGGCCAAATTCTACTGAGTTACATTGGTGGCCTTGCCAATGAGTGATTCAACAAATCAATGAGTCGGACCCTCTAAAATCAGGACTTTTTTTTTTAAACAATGCAACTGAGTTCTTTTTATTGACTGTTGAGTTTTGAGCCTTGGGAGGTCACATTTCCCGGTTTTTCTGTGACTGCAGGCATCAGAAATGCATTATTTTTAAGAAAGAAAGCTGAGATCTGCCCACTAGCAGCCATAGCCAGGTGATGGAATATTAGGATACGAATGCCAACTGAGTTGGGTCTTGAGATAAAAAGCATGACTTTGGCAACACTGCCAGTGAAAATGCAGGGGGTCATAACAGTATAACTGACAGCATATGTAACAGCACCCTCTAGTCCAACACAGTGACTGACTTGAGGCCCTCCAGCTTGTGCTAAAGAACCAGGCTGCCTAGCTAAGGGCTGTAGCAGGCCTGTGGATTGGAACTAGAGAGGAGAATATAAGACATCCTGATCTGCAAGTTGAGTATGTTTTGGCTCAAGGTTATCATGGGAGTATACACCCATTGTCTCCATTATGTAAATCAGGTTAGTTATGGAGCAAATTCCTCCTTAAACTGAACAAAATCTCTGGCCTGATGTTCCAAAAAACCCCTTGCAATAACAGAAGCCTAAGTGGAAGCTTCAGGTTTTCTGGGCATGTCTCTGCTGCTTGAAAGCTTGATTATCCTGGGGAGACATGCTGGGAAGAGCCCATGAAATACAGACACAGAAACCCTGATGGGAGAGGAAGGAGGAGGAGGGGATGGCATTACCTGCCCTAAGTTGTCAAAGTTGTACTTCCGTCGGACCCACTTGAAGTGTGCATTGGTGCAGTCGGCTTTCGTGGTGATGTTCTTGGTGTCTGACCCTTCGCAGGAGTAGAACTTGCCTTTAAAAAGCTGAAAATGAAGAGCAGAAAGGGGGGAAAAAGGCAATTTGGAAAGCCTGACACAGGAAATTCTTCCTGTCCCAACGAAGGCTCATTGTTGTCTTGCTCGGGATTCCTTCCTGTTTTCTAACAAGCTGAGATACCAGCCTCCAGACACGGTGCTTGAAACACACCTCTGTTGGATGAAGCAGGTTGAGGTTCCTAAAGGTATTTTGGATTGCCTTGGAGACCAGGATAGGACCTTTGAGGTGCACTGGGTTGTCTCAGAGCCAGGAGGGAAGAGCTAATTCTGAATAGTTTTGCCATGGGGAGAAGAATCTCCTGTCTGTCTAGAGAAGGGACTTTCTGAGTGAGTGCTGATGAGGAAGGTGGCGGAGAGTCTTACCTGCACTCCTAATATCCCAAAGATGATGAAGAAAGCACAGCAGATGAGCACGATATTCCCAATGGGCCTCAGAGATGATATCAAAGTCTCCACCACCAGCTTCAGACCAGGGGCTCTGCTGATGACTCTGGGAAAACACAGCAGAACAACCAAAGCTTTAATTGTTGTGTGTGTGTGTGTGTGTCCACTGACCACATGACTATTTCTCCTCCTCCTCATCTGCAGTAAAGCTGCTACAACCCTTCTGCGCCTCCAGGTGCTATTTAGAGATGATTAGTCATTTCTAGATGGACAACGAGAATATCTGAAGTTATAGTACATGAGATAAAAACACATCCAGGGGCACAGAATATGCCATGGGGCATAAGCTAACCATTATCCGAGGAAGGTGAGGGAGGTAATCGCTCCTGTGGGTAGGTTAGTCCATACATATCCTTCTTCTGAAGGTCTGTTCTTGTCAGAGAGGGAGCGCTGAAGCAATGGTCTAATTTGGTAGGGCATTTCATGCTTTCCGTGGAGGAAAGTAGCCTCACAGAAGGCATGGACTTTCCTGTCCCTTTGCCCCCCCACCTCCCAAAGACCATGTGGATAACATCTCTATCATGGTTTATAAACTTTAAAGCATAGCACTACTGGAAAGTCTGACCTTCCTTTGACAGATGGAGAAACTCAGATACCCAGAGGAGTAAGAGAAGCCAAGCAAAAACTCCATTTACAATGGCCTTCTGATGGCAAAGCTGGGATGAGAGCCCCGGGGCCGTGGTTTTGAGTCCTGGGCTCCAGTGGTTGCTTTCCATGACTGCCTTATCGGTGGGTCCAAAGATACCTTACAAGACCAATCTGGGATTGACAGACTCTTACGACCCGGGCCCGTGTTTCCGTGCAGGGTGGGTGGCTCTGGATTCTTGATTCAGTCCGCGACATGCTGGCTCTGCAGTTCCCACTTTTCCATCTCGTGTTGCTGACGGTACCACCAACCTGCTCAGCACCTTCGCGAGACCAAGCCACATAGAAAGGGCAGATGCGTTTTATCCTGCAGGTCTTTGTTGGGATGCCCGCTTCCCTAACCAGCTCAGACCCAAGAGGGGCGCACGACTGATGTCTCCATTTTAGAAGGGGTCATCCTATTAAATGAGCAGCATGGATTGCTTCCTCTTTACAAAGGCCAGGCAGGCTCCCAGCATCCTGGAGGCCAGGTCTGCAGCAGCACAGACAGCATGCATTTCTCTTGTACATGTGAGCACCTAGATAAAGGATGTCCCGCATGGGACAGAGAAGCATGCGTGCACACGAATAGCGCAATGATGAGGAGCCCTGGTCGGCTTATCTGGGAGGCCGAATGTTTCCACTGAAGAATGTCGAGGCTTTCTCCCGAGGTGCAAGTGGGGATGGGGGTGAAGAATGTCCTTGGTGGTGGCTTTTCTTTGCACGGCTAACTTAATGCTCTAATGCCCAAGAGACAGAGAATCTAGGTCAGCAAAGACGCATGGAGAAAAGGCCCAGATTACAAGCAGAAGCTGCAAGCCTGAGGCTACCCAGTCACTTGGTAACATCAGACCCCTTCTGCTTCCTCTGAATGGAAAGGGTTTGCACAGCTTCTTGCTCCCTTGAGCTGCCAGAACATTTGACAGAGCTAATGGCACCTATGGAGCCCCAGAAAAATGAAACTGTTTCTTAAGTAATACTGCAAATGGGTTTTGTAAGGAACCCCAGCGAGGCAGAGGCCACAACAGGCTGCTATTTGTGAAGTGAAGAGAGCAAAAGCGGCTCAATTTGTTCTCTGGGACTAATTTCCTTAGCCAATTCTACTACCCTTGCATTTGTCCAGGCATTGCTTGTGCCCCAATTTCCATTATCATCACAGTGACTTTTTATACCAGAGCGGCACTGGGAAGCCCTTCTGCACTAGTCAGAGATGGCTCCTACCCGGAAGGGTTTACAGACAGCAGCATGGACCAATTCAGGCAACAGACTGGACTATGGAAACAACAGAGATGGGAGCATTCATACAGCTACTTTGTCACCTAGGAAATAATAAATGAACAGACCACAGCCATTGCTCAGGCAGAAATGAGCCTAACCCAGATTGCCTTTCCCCCATCGCTTGAGGGAGCTACTTTTCTTTATGAGGACCACACGATCCCGCCTGTTTCCAATGAGCGCAGGCAGCAGAAGGAAAAAATGGATGCGGGAGCCGTGCGCTGGTAAGAATTCCCCCAGCATTTATCTTCTCCTCATCTCTCTATTATGGCAGAAGAGTAAACAACATACAAATCCCCTTTATGCCTTTTGCAAATATTGAAAGCATCGCCCTTCTCCTGCCTCGCTGAGAGCTAAATTGTTTCGAGGTGATATTAGATAGACGGGGCTCAGGGAAGGAAGCTGGAGCTTATCAAATTATTGCCGCTGCCAGTTCAATTGCAAATTTGCTCCTTGCCAATGCAAAACTCCCCCCAACCCCCAGCCCCGTGAACGGCTGTGAGGTTGTGCAGTTTAACACGTGGCTTGGATGAGATGCGCTATCTTGATATGGAAAACTCTGATAAAAGGAGTGTGGCTTTCGTTCTATACGCTGCGTGAGACAGATAACACCTTCTGCCCCAAATGAAATCAGCTTTTCTAGACGCTGGCGAAGGCAAATTATATAAGAAACAGTCGCTTTGGTCTTGTTTACAGGTATATGCATGGTTGAACACGCTCATTCAAGCGGGCAATACACCCACGTACATCCCCATCCCTACAAAGCCACAGTGCTGACTCAAAAAACATTTGATGTTCACGTTCATGCGATTCAGACACCAAGCAACAGAAAGCTCAAGTGTTTCCCCATAGCCCCTAAGGGCTTGCCCACACCCAGATGCTGCAAGGGCTTGTCTCAGATTGCTTTAAAAACCCATATATGTAGTTAAATTACCGTGTGGACATTCTTGGATCAGGTTTGGACGGGTTATATTCGGTTAGTGGGGGCTTTTAAATTCACCAGTGCAGGTTAAATTGATCTAAGCGAAGCTCAAAGACATAGAGAGCCCATGTAGGAAGAGGCACAATTTAACGATGCTGGTTTCAAATCTCGCTGTTTGTTAAAATTGGTGCAGCTCTGTGTTTATACCAGGCCAGCCTGGAAACCTTCAGGAACACAGAACCGTGCTCTTGTCATAACTTCCTCTGCCTCTCGTGAGTCACAAGGGAAGGATCCTGGCTCAACCTTAATCCAAAAATGTAACCAGCATTTTACAAATCTGGAAGAATCCTTTACTACACAAATTATGGGGTCCCCCCCCCCTCCACTGAACAGCTCTGTTATGGTCAGACTGACCAATTTCTGGTTACCTATTCTCCTACAGTGGGCAACATTTTTTTTTTTTTGAGGATAAATTGAAAAAGAAAAAAAAACCCTTTAGTTTTTCAATCACCGTGAGTGTGGGCAAGAGCTTTTGGGTGAGCACATAACAGACTGGCAAGGGAGATTCATTATAGCTGCTAGTGAAATGGTCTGTGCAATAGGCTGAAATGAATCAGAACAGCACGGGGAGCCGGGGGACCTGGTCTGCCACGCACGATCCAGGCTAAGTCACTTTTGTCCCCTCATGCCTCAGTTTCCACATCTGTGAATGGGTTACAATAGTTTCATAGTTTCTAGGGTTGGAAGGGACCTGAGTAGATCATCTAGTCCGACCCCCTGCCACGGCAGGAAAGAGTACTGGGGTCAAACAACCCCAGCAAGGTGTTCACTGTTGTGAAACACTGAGATCTGGGGATGAAAAGCAAGGAGCGAGTGGCTTTATTTTGCTTCCAGAGCACTTCCCGCAATTCGAGCTCGCTACCCGTGCAGTTTTACATGTGCAACGTCTATGCGTATATGTTGCACCCAAGGCATTTCCTCGACCCATCCCAGCAAAACAAGCCCCACAAACCCACTTTGCCCAGGATGCAAAGTACCGGAGAGGCCTCAAGGTTCGCAGCAGTCTTAAGACGCGAAGGACGCCCAGAATCTTTGCTCCGCCGGCCGATGCCATTGAGACAATAATGTCGATGATGGAGACAAAGACCAGGACCCCATCGAGGACATTCCAGCTGCTTTGGAGATAGGTGTTTTCTCCAGAGAAGAAGCCAAGAGCCACCACCTAGAACCAAAAGGAGAAGGAAATTTAAGCTGCAGTCTGTTCACCAAACCCTGCTGCTTATTTGTTGTCCATAAAAAAAAGAAAAAGATTTGGGGCACCGGGAAATAAAATACAAAGCTTGGAGGACTTTAAGGTCACTGAAACCAGGCCTCCTTGTGGGTTTCCAGGTGGAGGACAGGGCATAGTTACCTTAACCATCATCTCAGCCACAAAGATCGCAGTGAAGATATAATTGGAGACGCTGAGAAATATCCTCTCCTGAAAAACACAAGGCAAAAGGAGGTGGCGAGTCACTTAATCACACAAAACCAGCAACCCGGTGCCCAACGTCCTGCCGGCGCCTTCTCTGAGCGAGCCTCGGGCAGGGAACGGGCGGGGGGTTGCTCACCGTGCTGTGGGGGTCGATGTCGGGCCTCTCCAGAGCGATCGTGATGCAGTTGAGGAAGATGAAGACGAGCACCACGTGGTCAAACATTTTGTGGGCGATCACCTTCTGACACATGGCTCGAAACCTGGGGGAAAGAGGCGGGAAGGAAGGCGTCATTCGAAAGCCAGGCGGGCTCCGCCGTCCTGGGACCAGCCCCTCTGATGGAGCCTCTCTGCTCAGAAGGCAATTCCAGCTGGCGCTGCTGAGACAGTTTCTGCTTGGGCACAGTGTGCTGCCATAATTAGAGCGGAAATTAGGAAGAGTAATCATGGTTTTCATTGCACTGCTGTCACCCCATATTCCTGCCACAAATGCCCATGTCCTCAGGCACGAATCTGGTCTCAAGAGTGATCAAAGCAAACTTCTGAGATGCTCATCTAGTCACGAGGGATCTTGCCCAGGGGTTGACTAGACAGCGTAACCTCCCTATGGTAAAACCAACAAGGAGCGCCAAGACGGAGGGGAAATACCCCGTGGCAATACCCCGTCCAGTGGAACGAGCTCCCCCAAGCCCCTCCTGTGAGCCTGCAGGGAGGCTGAGATTTTATTTGGGCGTCTTACCGATTTTGCGGAGAAAACAAGTAGAGGGACCAGTCTTCGTGATTCTTGCACCACTCTGGTTTGTAGGGCTCCAGCATTTTGCGGATCCTGTAGCAGTAACTCTGGGCGGAACAGAAGAAACAGCTTTAATTTCCTTTCTTTTTCCCACCTCCTTCACGCCCTTCGGTACAGCCCAAACAGAGCTCCGGAGAAAAGTCGGTTTGGGGTCTCCTAGTTTCAGACCAGCCCATCCCCTACCTAAGAACTTAAAGGCCCCATCACTACAGCGCCTTGTAATTGTGAATGGGTTTTAATCCCAAAGCACTGTGGTATTGAAGGGAAGCGTTACCCCTATTTTTACAGACACAGAGCGGTGGTCCAGGGTAGATGCATGCCAATTCGCTGGCACCAGGACTCGTTTTGCTGGCACCGGCCATTAGACGGTAGCCAGCTGAGTCACGCTCTGCACGTGCCAGAGAGGGAAGAGGATCTGAACCAGCCCCTGGGATCGGGCGGTCCTCGCAGCAACTCACATCCTCCATGTCGTCGTCGTAGTCCAAGGGGTCGTCCTTGTGGCTGTCAATGCGCAGGAAAAACTCGTTGGGCACGTGCATCATTTTGCCGTTGCAGTCCTGGTACTCGGTGGGCAGCATGGCCATGGGGTTGATGCTGAGGGAATGGCGCATGCTGGGCAACTGGAGAAGCTCGGGCAAGTCCAAGGAGCTCCTGTAATCCAAGGACTCTGCCCGGCGGTGCAAGGACGCCCTGCTGACGGTGCTGGACTTGGCATCGTCAGACTCGTCGTCCGTGCTCCCTTTCCCCTCTCCGGAGAGCAGGGACTCCCTTTCCCCAGACTGGTTCTTCTTCTTGAGACTCGGGGCCCGGCCTAGGCTATTCCAGCTTGAGCGCCGGCTTCCCCAGTTGCTGCTGGGTCCCCAGTTTGCACAGGGTGAGCTGCGGAGGCTGGACTGAGAGATGGGAAAAGCACGTGAGACTTTGAAAGTGGAAGGAAACGCCTTGCAGCTGGGTTTACTGCACAGATTGGCCGGGGGGCTGCTCGTTCATTGAGCAAGGGAACATTTCAGGTGTTTTTAAGGGCTGAAACAGGTAAAGACACAATGAGGGGCTGGGGACACTGGAGTTTCAGCGGAGTGCTTTTTACTTGACTTTCCTCATCTCCTTGACTCCACCAGACTGGCACTTTTGTAAAGGCACAGTCTGAGCCCAAGCGGAAGACATCCCCCAGCATGGCACAACCCCTTCACATTGCAAAATCCTTGAAGGCGTATAGATTTTAGGCACATGGGGTCAAATTTCTGCTCCATCTCTTAGGCAGCTAAGTGATACAGGGATATCTAAAGTGCAGTTCTTTTCCAATGCAAAATGCGGGTGTGCATCCTACTCGGGTTATGTCTGCATTTGTTGGTAGGGTCAACTTTACCATCGAGGCCATACCATCCATACAGAACCATCTCTACAAAGGGACTCCTATCTTTGACCATGATGACCCCCCTCTGGAAACTTTATTGACCTTTAGGTGACTGGGTAAATCCTCACCCTCACTCACCTCCCTTCCTGCCTCTTTCTGCTGTGTGCTGGGAACTCATCCAAGTGCTGGAAGCCACACACTCACAAGTTTACCACCCACCACTCACAATGCCAGGTTCCTGACTTCCAGCCCCTTCGCAATCCCGCTTTCTCTCGATCTACTGCCCATAATTAGAGCCAAGGACAGAAGAAGAGACAAGTGCTCTGAAGTCTGATTCCCAGAGGACTGGTTAACAGACAAGAAGCATCGTTTGGAGCAGGTAGCATATGGACGGGGAAGGGTGGCTCATGTGCCTTGGGCTGGATGAGGGAGACCCTAACTAATCAGTGTAGATCTATCCTCAGTGCCTTATGGCATAAGGCTGTAGACTGACATTATACACCAGCCAAGGTCCCACTTTTTTTCATCCTGGTAACCTGGTTAAAATTCCTGAAAACTCAGTCCTAGTTCCGAGTTTACTCTCATATTCAGGAGTCTCCAGGTGAACACAGAGAGAGTCCAGGCAGAGAGGATTGCTCACCTTCCTTTCCTGAGGGTCCAGGGCCCCTTTTTATGCAACTGCTTTATTTATTAGTTTTTCCCTGGTGGGTAGGAATCAGATACAGCAGCACTGTTGTGCAGGGAGCTAGTGTCAGCCGTGGGATCACCCACTGGAGATGCATTTTTCTGCATCACAGTCAAAATTTCTCTATCCATCCATCCATCCAACCAACCAATCCACCTTTTACACTGCTCTGGCAGCAAAAAGGTGTCAATACAGATCAGGCCCAAAGGCCTTATTCCCATTGGGGACCATTGTAAAAAACAAGTCCAGTCTAAACCCCATTAGCTTTTAATTGGACCTGAATGCCTAAATCCCCTAGCTGCTTTGGACAACTTTACCCATGTCCTACTCCTGTTTTTCCATAATTTTGGGCAGAAACAGCTCAAACGGCTTTTTCTAGCCACAGAACAATTCCTGATGCTGATTCTTTTGTAAGTGTAATTTGTGTTGATGAACAGCTCCCAGGATAAAAGCATTTAAGGTCAGAGCAGCTAAGCCTAGAAGGAAACCTCCTTTTCTCTGACAAATTTCCTTCCGGCCTTGAAACAGGGCTGGCTGCTTTCATCCTTCTCACTGGGTTTGCCCGGAGCTCCTTTCACCGCTTCATTTTCCTTCGGCTGGTGGCACTGATGCACTCCTGGACAAAGAGGAGGGCTCTTCTTTGAGCCACGAGCCAACCACTGCCAGCAGCCAGCAATCCTGTGAACCCCCAAGGCAAACACTAGCCATCTCAATTTGCTTTTTGGAAGTGTTACCTTGACTAAACAGCTTTACCGATGGGGACAGCGGTTCTGTCTGCTCGCTGTATGAAGGACATTCATGCTCCACTGCCTTGATTTCAACGTGATATTGTGGGTGCAAAGCCAGGAATAGGACAGGTGTGGAGGGACAGAAATCCACTTTCCTCTATTAGCCCTCTCCTCCCTTTGTTTTCACAGTGTTTTCCTCCCCCCACCCTGCTGTGGTCAGTTCAGCCCATTCCAGTTGCACCCTTCCCTACCCCCCGTTATTTCCCCCCACCTTAATTCAGCTCCTGGTTTCCCCTTTTAATGATCAGTAAGTGGCTGCTGTGTAATGAATGGGTGCCGAACAGCCATGCAGGGGGAAAAATCAAGCATCCCCTTTCCTCTGCACTCATCCCAAGCCAGGCTACTTTTGCCCTGCACGCAGGCACGTCCTCATCAGAAAAACACTATGGGAGAACCAGGACCTGCACAGCCGCCAGACCCCTCCACATCCCTCCCAACAGCTGCAGGTCATCTGTGACACACCCAGGGGCAGCACACGGGTTTTACCGTATTGGTGCAAAACCATCACCCTCCAAGACTTGTCCCAGGGACCCATCCTGGGCTGCCTGCATCCCATGTGTGAGGCTTGCCCCTCCTTTTTCTTGATTTTCCCCCAGTGGAAACGGGGCCACTAAATCCTCTATCCCCACACGAGCATCTTCCTCAAGCCTTCTGGAGTGTTATCGTGCAAAATCCTGGTCTCTCCTGCCCCAGGGGCCTCTGCAAAAAGGTCATTTGTGCTGCCCGTGACACTACTGCCACATTAGCTCCCCTTATGCTGATGGATAACAGGCCTGAGCTCGCTCAGCACCTGCCGGTCTCGAGTCGGAGATGCTGCCTTCCTGGTCGTCTGCTGTCTGAACCCTGGTATCTCCCCCTGCTTCCAGTCTCTTAGCAATCCCGTACCTCATTTTTCCTCGCCTCTTATCCCCTCCATCTTTCTCTGCCCTAACCTGGGAAGGGAGAATTCACTGTTGAGCTGCAATGCGTTACGGGACGGGGAAGCACTGTGATATGTCACACGTGATGCAGTTTAGCCAGACAGCTGCAGCTAAAAGGGGAATTGAGGGATTTGGAGGTACTAATCCCACGGGTCACTAGGCTGGTTCAGACCACCTGAAACAAAAACATACGGCTTTTCCAAGTTTACAGGGTTTTTTGGAACGTTTCATCCCATGGGAAGCTTTATCTTAAATTTTTGGCTGAAATTCTCCCCCCGGCCAAAAAAAATCAACCTGAAGTAGATTGTGAGCAAGGATAATTCCAGTCACAGTTTGGAACCATGCTAAGCCACCAACAACAGGCTTATAATGCAAGTATTGGGGAACTCTAATAAACTGGAGCACGGCTCTAAGGTTATACACGGATTTGCTTTTAGACACGACACAGGGAGATCACCAGCGCTGGTAGCATACCAAGGACTTTTGATCGTAGCTCAGGGGATCTATCGAGGCATTGCTCCCTCTCCTCGAGTCCACAAAGGTGTGCACCGAGTCCATGTGCGGCGAGCACTTGGGCGTAGGCATGGGCGTAGCGGCGGTGCGCATGATGATGGGCGGAGGCATGCTTCCCCGGGCCTCCAAGTGTCCGTTTGGGGTGACGGCCAAAGAGTACATCTTCATCTCTGCAATGAAGGGAGGGGAGGAGGGGCAGTGGTTCAGAAGCTCAGCTCAAGATTGCAGAAGCATGTTAGAAAAAACAACAGGCAACCCCCTGGTTCAAGATCAAAGCCAAACTCCTTGGCAATACGAATGCTACTACCACCATTCGGCATGGGCAGGAGATGCAAGGCCAAACTCACGACTATTTACGAGGCCAAATCTTAGGAGGGCTGCAGCATCTGCTGAGATTGCACCTTGCAGTGGCTTTCAGAAGAAGTGGTAGACGGGCAGCACTTTTCAGTGTCTGAATTATGACCCTTCACTCGAGACAACACTCCTAGGTCTGGGGTTCTGGCCAAATCCCCCCGGATAACTTCTTTCTCTCTTCCCATCGGAGACGGCTGTGCAAGGTTTCTGTGCTATTTGTCAAGTGCTTTGGGTTCCTCCAGGCTGGAAGGCACTCTACAAATATTACTCACCATCCATTCGGGAGATAAGAAATGAAAAAGGATCCTAAACACCCACGGATCTAGAAGAGTAATCTGCCTACACCAGGATAAGCAAATGAAACGCCTTTTGCATGCTAGTGGCTGCTAGTTAATAAGCAATACACGCTCTACCATTTCAGTCCTACTGCAAGGGCCCGCAGCCTGTGATGGAAGAGGGGAGCAGCACAACATTAAATCATCACAGAAAGCTATGCTCTGGACTTGTTTAAAATTGCAGCGATTGTCTTCATGTCGAAGGCAAGCAAGAGGCGACAATACAACACGCCTGTGTTTTGGAGCGCAACCCTGTGCTGTCATCGCAAGGCCTAGAGTCCAGCGTAACTCTTATTTTTGCATTATGGCTGGGTGCATTTTGGTTGAATGCCGGCAGAAATGTGCATCCTGGGCGAGGGGCCAGGAGGAGACCATCTGCCGTAGGTAGGAGAGAACAGCAATTTAGCCCTTGTACATGGAGTGCAGGAAACGAGTCCACCCCCACCAAATTGCATTACTGCCACGAGAAACCCAAGGGTTTCATCACCCCAGCTAATTTGCTGCTGCTGGCTGCTTTTGTAATGTGGCATCCTTGTATTTTTATCATCTGCTTACTTACCAGCTGATTCACAGGAGGCCTTTTCTGCCTGCTGGAAGTCGGCGGGAACTTTGCCACCGACTTCAAGGGGCAGCAGCTCAACTTCAAAACCCCGTTAATCTACAGTGCATGGGATGCTGCTGTCCGCACCACTTGTTCAGACACCAACGGCTTTGTCATGCAATCATTAAGGTCCTTCTGTTGTTTATAGGCGTATTGGCATTTAGGAAGTTAATGGAGACTTATTCATTCCCCACAATTTATTCCAAGAAGCCAGCCCAGTCCTCTGTTTGCGAGCTGATGGCAAACAGGTGGCAATGTCCCCCCTTTTGGGACTAACTTGCTATTTGCAGTTATTCAGCAGAGAGTTTCTGCAGCGGGATTTATGCTTGCGGTTCAGTTGCCAACTGTTTTTCAATTAGGAGTTTTCTGACGATTTGATATTTGGGATTTGGTAGTTGAGTGGCATGACTGGGCAACTGAGTCACCCCAGGCTGCTCCGGCTCCTGGTGCCATTTTCAATTATCCATGGATACTTTAAAATGAGGACGGTGCTCAAGAAACACGTTCTCTGCATGGATGCTACTACTGAAAAGTCCTTTCAAGATCCTGAAAACATTCTGAGTAGGACAAAAAGCCAACACACTCCTCTGGCCTAATTATGAGATTGTTGTCGGGTTCATTACCTGATGAAATGGGGTATGCCCTCACCCACGCTTCACACCAAGAGGAAAAGTGTTGGGGGGGATCATTTATATGGCCCTACAGAAGCGGGGTCATGGTAGAGCAATGTGCACCCCCACCTGCTGCCCGGAGGTCTTTCAGCTTCTCAAAATCCTCATCGAAGTTGGCAGATGTCTTGTCCTCATCCGTGTCTGACCTGTTGGCATCACCCTGCGGGGAGATGAAAGGTTAATGTAACATCTGAGGAGTGACTGGACACTGAGACCTTTTCAGATAAACTTCCCTCCAAAGTTACCAATAATCCCTCCCCCGTCGTGTAATTTAATCCAGCGTGGGCACCATGTCACCTTGTGCACAGGCCGGAGCAATGGAAGAACGGGAGCCCACCTCCAGCTCTGACACCAGCTCGTCCCTTTTATCTCCCTCTGTACAAAATGAGAGCAGTGCTAATGACCTGCTGTGAGTCTTAAACAATTAACGTGTCTCAAGTGCCTGGAAAGCTGGGACAGAGGCTGTCTCCTGGGCTGCGGACAGATGTAACGCTGAATTGTTTTAAAAGGGCAGGGAGATTTGTTGTTTGGCACCGTACGAGTGAACTCGATTGCTGTGACTTGAACTCCGAATAAAACAGAGTGAAAGTTGCAATGGTGTCTTCCAACAGGAGCACGGGGGCGTCGTAATGACACCGTAACAGCTTTTATCAGTGTCATTTGAGATCAATTCAACTGGCATGTGTGTGTGGACCTTTCGACGATGCTTGTACAGCACCCAGTACAACAGTGCCCCAGTCCTGACTGGAGTCTGCAGGCATTACCGTAATGTGGTCTTATCACCTCTATTAAAACAGCCCTTGAACTGCCCTGAAAAAAAAGACATAGCTACTATCAATACAGCTGCATTGACTTCACTGTGTCTGGCCTCACCGATCAATGAGTCTCAGGGCAGAACAAGAGAAGTGTGGTAGCAATCAGAGAAGAGACTAAGAAAAATTGGCATTGCTGGGCTACATATTTGTCCTCTCCATGGATCCCAGCTCAAAGCTGCTCGGCAAAGATGTCAAAAGGATTTGATTTATTTATTTTTTTTTGCCAGGACCACAAATTCAGCCTGGAAGGCGAAAACTGAGCCAGGTCTTGCCTCTCTTGTTCTGATTTTGCACTTGGAAATCACCTGGCAATGCTGTAGACAAAGTACAATAGACCCTCACTAGCTCTCCCATTCATTTTGCAGAGGTGCATGGCTGCAAATTGCAGTGGGAAATGATTTGTGTCAGGAAAATCAGTCGATATGTCTTGAAGGCAGACAGAGAGGATTATACAGGAAAAGGGGAAGAGTGTCACTTCTCTGATGATAACCACAGCTCAAGACCTGGTGGTCTCAATACAATAACTATTTCCCTATCATGACGTTTCTGCAGATTAAACCCCCTCTTGTTTAAAAACATCTGCTCGTTTCTTTATCTATTTTTTTTTTTTTTTAACAGATAAGCGTGTAAATGATGTTTTGCTGTTGGCCATCTCCTGCCTGGATATCTTGAGCAAGCAAATATGCATCACAATGGAGAGCAGCCATCGCGATGACACTTCTTAGCAGCCAGCGGTGCTTATCTCTGTGCTGTCAGTCGGTTATCTCTGCGAATCAGGCCTCGCTCCCGAGAGGTTTGGACACCTGCCGTGTGTGCGGTCTCTTCATGCTACAGCCCCTTCCTTGCCTACGGTGCATCTCACGCGGAGCGCCTCGCCTCCTGACATCTCCAGCCTCGCATACGCGACAGCCATGGGGGCTCTTGCAGGAAACAAGTGATGAACCACACGGTGCTTTCATTTGCATTGAGGATGGGATTTTCCTCTGCCTTCTGGGGCACCTCCGGACGAGCGTGGACGTGCGGTGCATGGCACTGCAGAGCCATCTGCGGCGCCGCACGTGCAAGTATTCCCCACGCTGCTAATTTGGAGCGCGGGAAGGTTTTTTGACACTGGGTGACCCTGGTGTCAAAAAAACCAGTGCCTTAAAAAAAAACTGGGCGGTGCATGTGGCAGCAGCATGCGCTGCTGGAAACTGGAGCCACAATCCAGCTCTGTGCTGCTGGACTGCCACGGCTGCAGCACCCACCCACCCTCCGGACCCCAGGTAAGGCTGCTGGGGCTAGCCCAGGGGCAATGTGCCGTGTTGCACACTAAAGCACATGTGCATGGGCGGTTCCCTTGGTACATGTGGTGCCGCTGCGGTTTGTCCCAAGGGAAACATGCGTTCCTGCTCATGGGGATGCACTCCCAGGGGCCAAACTTCATCAAGTATAAACTACCACGGCACTAGCATGGAGTGCTTGGGGCAATTTGTATCAGTGTAGGATCAGCCCTTTGGGGTTGACTTAGTTCTGGGTCCTGTGGGAGTTTTACCATGGATAGATCGGACAAAGCATTTACTGCTGAGTGCTTCGGCATATCTGCCCCCGTACAATCCTAAGCAGACGCCAAATTAGATACGAAGCTGTGCAGCATGGCGCGGGCTCTTGCTTGCATTCTTCCCCTTGTGACCTTGCATCTTGTCTGCATGAAGTGCCTATAGGTAGGGACCTACCTAACTCACGGTGTAAGAAAGCAATTTTCGTGGCTTGGTTGTGGCCCGGAGAGCTGATTTCACGGTTGTTTCATGGCACACCAGCCCCTCGGAGTTGATTGGTGGAGAGGGCTCAGGGGGGAGCCGGCATATTATTTTTAATACTATTTTGGGGGGTTGATTTCCTGGGAAATCGCAGCCAATGCCATTTTTTGCAGAGATCGCCGGTTTTTGTGGCTTTCCACCAAAATTGCATAACCCTGATTTAAGTAGGTGTCTACATATGAGCTGGGAGGACGTGTGATTCCCTGTAGCTATTGAAGCCCTGGGGTCACCTCTGAGGCTGCCAACAACGGGGCCACTGTCACAGTGAGGTACATGGTATCCGTTAGGAGGCAGGAGGTGACCATGGGGTCCTTTTAGGCAAAAGGGCAGCGATGCAATAGCGCTCTGGATCCCAGCACCGACCCCACACTCCCACGATCCTTGAGACATCATTTCTGGCTTTCCATGCAGGCGTGCCTGCTACTGCAAAGGCTACCCTCACTTCACTGAAGTCAGGAGTGCAACCACTCTGCTTGCAAAGTTTATCCCAATGGTTTGATTCAACGTGAGCCCAGTGGGATGGAGTTACCCTGGCGGGCCGTCCGACCGACTCCAGCTTGATGCGTGAAGCTTATTGACAAGTTGTGCAAATTGGCATCTAACTGCTGGTTTAGATCAGCTGGTCCTAGCAGAGGAGCACGGCTCCCTAATTGATGCCCGAACATATCACCATTGTTTTCTGGAGCTGCAACGTGCTCCCCAAAGCGGCAGCGAAGTGAATTTCCTCTGTGATGTACTGCTCAGTCACGCGGGCGGAGAGACAGGCCGAGTTAGGACAGACGAATAAGGGAACTTAAACTTTGGTCTCAGAGCTCAAGCAGTCGCATACAGGAGCTGTTAGATGTGCAGTTTGGGAAGCTATACTTTGTGCGGCTTTGCAGATTTGGGCAGGCAAGGCTCTTTGGGTAGATGTGATGTCTTTTATTAGACCGAGCAGTTGGGGAAAAAAGTTCTTAGCGAGCTTTCAGGAGATATCACATCTACTCAAAGAGCCTATGTCCTTAGACCAACATGGCTACAACCAAAAACCTTCACACATTTGGGGCAGTTTTCGGCTGATCTGGATCCTCTGAGTAATTCACAACACACTTGGCAATTTTTCTTTTTCTGTGTCAAGTTCTGTACGTCGCTGCCAGAAACACCAAACACTGCAGCAAATGCAATACCGTGGACTTCCAGGCTCGTTCTTTTTCTGCAACATCCCTATCGAGCTTGCCTCACTTAACTAGCCAAGACGTGAAGATCAAGCTCGGCGCCCTTCTCTTGCCAGCCCAGTGCAGATCCTCCAGGAAATGGCAGGTCTGTCGATGACCCAAAGGGCAGAACAAAATCCATCCTGCTCGCTCGCAGCTGGATGGTAGGACCAACAAGGCAATCAAGTGAGTCCGCCTGTAAAAGTCAGCCCATGCGATTCAAAGAGCGGTCTGGAGAGAAGAAGGTGGCCATAGGCACAATAACCACCTCTCTCGCCATCCCCGCACGATAGCACCTAGAAGAAGGGCCAGGACAAATGACCTCTCACAGGTTTCTCAGCATGATAATGCTTTGTGAAGACTCCTAAAAGACTCTTCCTATGTTGGCATCAATATCGAATGAGGGGATCGAGGGAGGAAGGCACAGGAAAAACATTTTTTTTCCCAGCTGTAGTGAATGTTTCTTCCTGTGAGCTACGGCCAAGGACATTTTTGCGTTACAAAAAACAAAGCTACGTTATCCATTTGTAAGCGCATGGCTTGCAGAGAGCCCTCGCGGCCGGGATACGGACCCCGATGGGACCGCTGCGGCGCGTACTGTACCTTATGCGGAGACAGGTCACTGTCGAGGCTCCTACTTAATGAAACCGGAAAGGAAAAGGCACGCTGCAAATTTCATTCCTGCGGCGGCGGGCCTGGGCTAATGCGCTGCTGAGTAAATAATGACGGCTCTAAAAACTGTGTCTTACACATATTTCAATCACAAACAGTAAGAGCTCCAAAAGGAGCCATTAAACAGAAGCAAGAAGCCAGGACCGATTTTGCTAAGTCGGTAACTACATATTTATCGAGAATATTGTGTGGGGCTGCCAATTCCAGCCTTCATGCTAGCACAGGATTCAGCTTCCTAGCGGGCAACTAGAGAATGGGACACGGTGGGAAGGCTGGAAGGTCGTAATGGAAAGCTTTCAGCACTCGGCTAGTGTGCTGAATGGAGAGAACATGGTTTTCTTTTTCGCCCTCCCCAAAAGAGAACTGTGATAAAGCAGGCACATGCCACATGGGGGGTTTGCATTCATGATACAGGCCCCTGGAGGCACCGGGGAGTGAGCCGAGCATTCCTGGATCTCCAACCGAGAGCGTCTACTGAGCTAAAAGGCTAATTAAGGCGACAAGCACATTGCATTTGTTCCAGGATAAACCACTGCATCCTGGAACAAAGCGCCATCATTTGGTCTGTTGTTCTGGGATAAATCCTAAGAAAGGTTCACAGGATAAGAAGTACTAACAGTTCTTAACTGACCTATCTTCTTCAAACTTGGCAGGCTTTGTGGCCTCACCAGGGGCCACCACCCCTGCAGTTTTCACCCCGCCATGGCATTAACACATAGATGTGACATGAGTTTTGCTTTCAAGAATCTGGGGTGCAGTTCCCCCCGAATCCCTGCACCGATCGCCTTGAAACTTGGCAGGCTTCGTGATCTTTGCAGAGGCTGCCACCCCTGCAAGTTTCATCCAAATCAGAGAAAAACAACCAAGTTATAGATATTTCATTGATTCCCCATTATACGGATCTCCGAGGCGGCTCCGAAGCTTCGGCTGGATCGAAGCGGGAACCCGGTCTGGAGCTCCAGATAGGATCGCGCCGGATCGAATAGCTGCCGACTCGCACAGGCCCATTGATTACTACCCTCTAAGCCCAATGCTCCAGCCCGTTTTCTATCCACCTTACAGGTGGATAGATGGATACGTGCACACACCAATCCTGGGATATTTCTGTTCCGGGACAAATGCGGGCGCAGGTTGTCCGGGGACAAATGCAATCTCTGTTCCTAACCTAAACGATAGCAAAGGCCGCTGTGGACCATAAGCAATATCATCCAGTCACTCCAGAGCTTCTTGCTGCGTGTATGTGGGTTACAGGTGTGATCCAGAGTGCAGGGCACGACCGGCGGATGTATGGGAATAGAGTCAAGAGTACGGGACCGGTCAAATCTGCTCCACAAGGTTTAGAAAAGGATGCTGAAGCAGTGACAGACTTGTCTGGTGCCCTGGGCATGTGACAGGAGCTTTAAAACGCTGTCCTTGCAGAACCCAAGGGCAAGGAACAGCAACAGCTTAGGTCTAAGGATATGTCCATTCAAAAAAAAGGTGCTTTCATATTTTGTGTGGGCTCACGTGACTGCAGTAAGGCAGGCTGCAAGAGGCAACTCGGATTTTAACTTGGGTAAGTCAAAATTCATGCCCAGGGAAGAACCCAAGGTACAACTCAAACTGCCTTGTCTTCATTTCCACTTTAACTCAGGTGCCAGGAACTCGTCTTAACCTTTTATTTTGCAGCAAGAACATCTCTAGCCTTTTATTTTACAGCAAGGACGTCGCAGGTGACCCCAGGAGAACTCGGGCTACCTACGGCCGTGCATTAGGAAAATGCATCGCTATTTGTTCACTGAAATCATCAGGAGGGGAAACTATGATTGCCCTCCACTACTGAATGAAACAGCGTGGGGCAAGCAGAAGCCATATAAATCCTCAAGACAGCTAAAAACACTCCCTTATGGAGAGCGGCTTATGAAAACACTGATTTTCTCCCCCAACTCCTGGAGCAACTCTTGAATTATTCCTAGCTTGGCCCCTGCTTCTTCACTTTTGGTCGATCTTCGCCACTGAGGATGCATGATAAAAACAAGTGTCTTTTCAGAGAGGATTTCTAACCCCAAGGAACAGAAAGTGCAAGCAGCACAGCAGCAGATGGGAAGGGGAAGTACAAAGAGTAGCTGGCTGGGTTTGTCCAGGACAACGGGCCATGGCACTGGCTTTACCCCCCAAGCAGAAAACAAAGGAGGAATGAGAAGCAGGTTCCTGGCTTTCAATTAGCTGACAACTTTTGGAACAACCTGTCCCCTTCTACCAGGGTTTTTATGATCGCGTCTCTGAAAGCTGCTGGAGATCAAAGGGCCGACGCTGGGGCGCCGTCCTTCTGCGCACGCAGCAGCTGGCATCCACAGAGCCGCACACGTCCCTGTTTTTATAGCCTCCCGGAGGATCTTCTCCAGAGCCGTGCGGCGTGGCTCAGAGAAGCAGAAATGGCTCCCGAGAGGCAAAGGTTTCAAAATCGCCTCGAGACAGGAAACGGGCATTGTCTCGAGCCCGAAGGCAAACAGCATGCTCAGATAACACATGCTCAGCTTTGGACTTCAGGAAGCAAAGGCAACCCCCCCCCCAGTCTTCCCACTCCTATCATATGAGCTAAATGGAAGTTTTTGTTTGCAATATATGCATAGTTCAGCACTTCGGATCTCATTCAGTAGCGGCCAGTGGGAAACACACCGATTCTTTTACTACGTTGACACCCAGACACATGGCAACCAGCCCTTTACAATCGGAAGAGGTCTCGGCTATAGGGAAGCCCGTGCATACAGGTTTGCAAAAATATACACGTGAACAAAATTTTCCGCTCCTGTCCGGCGAGGCGTTGACTCTGGAACCTAGTGATGGGGCACGATTTTCACCGTCGTTAATCCTCTATGGATCTGGTAGTAGCCACTAAATGGGCTTCTCCACCTGTCTTAGATTGATTCATGCATAGGATGGCTATTGATGCGTCCCCCAAAACACGGGGCATCCCTTTGGTGAAGGGTGGGACCACCGGCCCCCTTGACCAATCAGCAGTGAGGGGCAGGGTCACCACCTCCTTGGCCAATCAGCAGAGAGGGGTGGGGCCACTGGGATCCTCCACCTCCTTCCCTCCCTCCCCGAACCCTGCTCCTCCTGGCTGTGCACCCCACCTCTAAGCACAGCCTACAGAATCGCAAGGACGAATGATTGGCATGCATGTTCACCAATGAACTGAAAAACAGGACTTTTTGCATGCAGTCCATTCCTCATTCAGAAACGGACAGGGGACAGACGGTTTAAAAACAGGATGGTCTGGTGTAAAACAGGACCGATGGCCTCCCTATTCATGCATCATCTTGGGTGTGCCAAACCCCTCCTGGCAGCTACCCGTGCCCTCTCATTTGACTACTTCTGTGATGCACTGCAAAACACCCATGATGCATTGTCATTGCAAAACACTGTCATTGCGCTGCAAAATGCGGATGATGCACTGTCCTTGCGAAAAGTCTGCACCTTGCTGAAAAGACAGGAACCCTCCAAATGAATTCCTATACAAATCCATGTTGCAAGAACTACTGCACTGACCAAGCGATCCACCTGCAGGTGGAAGGCATTCAAAGCTACCATTTTTAAATGTCAGTGAATCTGCCAGAGACTTGCCAGCCTGCCGCAGAGTCCAGGCACTTTCCAGCAGGATTTAAGTCCAGCTTATTTCCTGAGATGCACGGCTAGCATCTCCCCCAGTGGAGAAATACTTCCTGCGGGGGTTCAGCAGTGGAGCGAGCAGAGATTCCTGGGAGCATTGGCAATCTCTGCTCTTTCACCTGACCCTGCTTCTCCTGAAGTTAGCGGCTAAAACTTTCAGCAGTGAGCTCCCGTTGAACTTATATAAGGGCAGGAACAGGGCAAAGGTCTGTGCATTGTGGCACCCTCAGCAGAGGATGTGCAAAGGCTTCTCCCAAAGACACGAGATCCCAAGGAGGCAGCAGCATGAGCCTGGGAACAAGCAAGGCAGGGAGGATCATTTTCAAATTAGGACTCAGTTTCAGCTGTTTCTATGATAAATTCCCCTAGCTGAGTACTTACAGGGAATTGGGGATGAACATTTAACTAATGAACGCCATGCAGATTTTCTCCTTGAGGTAGATAAGTGTGTTTTGGGGCAGACTGGGAGAAGGGCATTTTTAGTCCACAAATATTTCAATGGTACTTCACAGACGACTGTGGTTTTTTTCCCCTAAGTGTAATTTAAGTTGAACGTATGAAAGAAAACCAACCCCAAAACGGTGGGATATTTGGAGTCAAAATTAAAAACTTAAAAAAAAAAAGTTTAAAAATAAAATTTCTGCTCTTCTCTGCTCCTCAGGGGAGTTTAGACAATGATAAATGAAATTATTCCCCACTCCTGGTCCAGCGTTGCTAAGGCTCGGTTAGTGCTCTAAAATGTTCGGCAGGATTTCTGTTCTTGTTTCCAAACAGAGAGACATTTTTTCCCCCCCAAATGAGATGAAAGCAGTTTCAGAGACATTATTCTCCTCTTGAACTGGGGCTGGATGCTTTTAGATGAGTCACAAAAGCATTTCCCTGCACTATTGCCTTCATAAAAGCTGCTTTTCTTGAGAACGTGCACATGTACGCAGATCCTACTTTAAACAGAAATAGGATTGTGACTCTCATTTCAAATCCTCGACAAATGGATCTGCCCTGCTCTGAAAGGGAGGATGGAGCGGGATAGTGCAGGGGGTCTGGGATCGGGAACTTGGGAACTTCTGAACGGAGATGGAGAAGTCAAGCCATTTCCCTGATCCTCGCATCCAAGGCAAGGAAACAGGATGCTAGCAAGCTCCCTGGCCATGTACACTATTGTAGCACTTATTTTTTGAGTTGGAGTAAGTATTTACTTATCTATTTTATGTACTTACCTGGTTTCCACTGTCCTAAATACCTAAGCCCTTCACTTTATAAAATTATTTTTTCCAAACAGGAGATTTTACCACACCTTCAACTCTCCTCTGAAATAAGAACTACCCAGGAGAACTTTTACAATCTTTTCTCCTATGTCTGACAAAGGGAGTTTGCACCTGAAAGCTTGCAATGAAAGACTTGCTGTTTGCAAAAATGCAGTTGGTCTAATAAAAGGTATCACCTCTACCACGGGTCCTGATTGCTTAAGCACTTCACAGCATTCCCTGTATCGCTCCTCACCACAGCCCCCTGTAATGATACTGCCATTATGCCCACTTTAAAGGTAGGTGAGTCGAGGCACAGAATGACTCCAAACACGGAGGGATGTTCAGTTATATCATTGCCACTCAGGAGAGTGCGTCAGCTGGCCTGCTTCTCTAGCCCCCGAGTAAGTCAAGCTGCCCAACATTTTACTATTGAAAAAAAAAAGGGTAAGTTGTTGTGTTTTAACTTCACTTATACTGGGACAGAAGCATACAGATAGAAATCCAGCCCTGACCACACATCTGGTAATCTGAATGACCCTGACCAGAAAAGAAAGGCTTTCTAAACACGAACCTCCAAGTTCCCCAGTAATGTACTAGTCCAGCAGCACGGATACACCAGTTTTTAGGGCTTTTGATCTGCATAGCTATTGGCCTTGAAGGGTTTTGCCATCTTTATTGGCCTTCTGTGATTGTTTTGACATAATTTCCCACTTCTCTTTGCTTCTGCAAAGATGCGCTCCTAGCAGACATAGCCAGGCTGCCCCAAGTCCCGATGTAGATGCAGTAACGGTGGCAAAAGAACGGGATAGCTTATCCCGTTTGGGACGTGGGTTAGAGATATTCAGTCTTTTTGCTGGTGTAAGCTGTGTCTCTACCTTGCAAGTTATCAGGAGAGATGCACCAGGCAGCTCCTTACAGGATACACAAGCTCTCGAGTGAGTGTGTTCAGCAAGAACAGGCAAAACCCTACTGGAAAAGTGTCCGTGGAAACTATGTGGTCAACCCCATAGTACAGGTCCATGTCAATTGAGCCCTGTGGACAATCCCCAGGTCTTCATTAAACTTAATTAAACTTTATTAAACTTCATTAAACCCTCTTACCTCTGCTTGGAAGCCTTCGACTAAGATGGCTACGAGGAGGTTGAAGAGAACGTAGTTGCCGAAGGTCATCAGGGCCACGAAGTACAGCGCAGCCCACGAGGAGGTGGATGCCATCCCGTTGTAGAGCACCACGTTCCAGTCTTCTTGTGTGAGGATCTGTGGAGGGGAAGGGGAAGACTTTGCTCTTACTCTGCCTTCCTCCCAGGGGCTTTTTAAATGCACATGGATTCATTCATCTATCCCTTCCTCTGCTACAGAGTCAGGGACCTGCTTTCCTTCCTAACCTGCACCAAGCCTAATCATTTGTAAGCTAATGCAAAGGATTTCTTTAGTTAGATCTCTGCCTGGGAGATGCATCTTCAAGGCAAAGCTTGCATCCAAGGCACGCTCAAGACAGTCTCTGCCAGCCCATGGGCTCCCCTTGCTCTTCAAAGCGGCTGTTAGCTTAAGGCCCAGCTATAGTAACATGCAGGGTGCACCAGCACTCAGCTCTTCTCCTTGGTGGGGGATTTCCTGCTCCAGTGATGATCTGCTAATTAACTGACTTGCCAAGGGCTTCACCAGTTTGGTGCTTCTTCCTGGGGCTTAGCCCTCTTTTCGTTACAACATGTTTTTCCCTTCATAAATTAACCAGAGTTTCCCCTTGCTAATGACATATGGGGACTCCAGACACTTGGAGTGCTTCTAGGATGGAAAAAAGGATCAACTGGTGAGATCTGGCATCTCTTTTCAATGGCAAGTCTGATGGCAAGAAACCGGCCAACCTTCTAGCTGTCCTGGAATGGAAAAATCCAGGGATTCAGAAAAATAAGGTGTTGATTTCTTGCCCTTTGTCTAGGTCCTGCCACCAAAATTGTCTCTAACCCTGCTGCTAAATGGTGGTAGTGTCTGGGGCTGGGAATACAGACTCAGCTGTATTTAGTATTATAATTAACATTAACCTCAATGGAGGCATAGGCCTAAGTCCTTGGGCATCGTGCTAAATGTATTTACCCGTGAGACTTTCCCTGTTAAAAATAATGCAGGAGCCTAATATTAAAAAGAAAAAAAAAGAGAGAGAGGCCTAAACCTTGTGAATCTGATAGTAATTCCACCTGGCAGCAAGTTAAAATCCACTTCTCCTTCTCTCCAGGCATCATGCTATCGGCCAGAGCTGACATGCTTCATCCAGCTGCCTTTGGATCAATTTGTATGTCGAATGCCAATCATTTCAAGAAGTGCACCTATCCTAGACGCTCAGAGATCTTGCTTAACATTTTCAGAGAGATGCTCCCCTACAGCCCATCCCCGTCTGCTGTGGCTTGTAAAGAGGACTGTAACATTATGAAAGTTACTGTTCTGGAAAGAGCGGTGTCAACGCTTTACTGTGCAACACTGTGAAATGGAAGCGACAGTCCAGCGATACTGCCCATCTCATCTACGATAGGAATTTGGCCTCTTTATACTGAGCACTTTCTTAGTCCCCCCCCCAATTTGTTCACCAGCCTGGAAACCTATGTCTCAAATGCACTGTGCATGGAGCCAGCAGCTCCAAAACCAGCTGCGGCAGCTTGACCCGAGTCAGGTCGCTCCTCCCGAAAGTCTAAAAGAACGGGATTGGTTTAAACGCGAGCTGCAGCACTGGTGAACGGTTTGGGCCCGGCGTCCTGAGACAGAGCTCTGCTACCTGCCCTTGGGCATGGTGCAACAGCAACAGCCTTCGAGGAATGCTCTGCATGCCCAGCTTGTGAATACAAATCCAGATCAATCTCCGGTCCCTTCCAATCTTTGGCTTTTGCTAAGAAGGACGTTAGTTATGGTGGTGGTGTTGTGCAAAGGGACCCTGCTTGCCTCGGCATGCAGTAAAAACTAACCAGAAGATTCGGGTCTTACCTGAAAGACAGTCACGATGGCCCACAACAAGGAATCGAAGTTCTTTCTGTCTGGAACGGTGTCCCCCGTCTTTGTTTTCAGGCTAAACTTGCATCCAAAAAGATGCATGCCGAGAATGCTAGAGGGGGGAAAAGGAAGGGACACAGAACATGCGCTTTATGGGAATGTGTAGCTTTAAGAAGCACCACAGTACCCCTTGGGGCACTTTCCTTGCACAACTGCACTGTGTGTGAGCCATCTCAGAGGAGCACCCTTGTTTTGGGAGGCGGGGAGTGACAATCCATGGAGGATGAGACACCCCACAAGGAGGGGTCCTGCCATTTCAGTGATAAAAGCCTGCTTTACATTTATCAGTGGAAAGAGGATGAAGGTGTGAATGCAGAAGAGCATGGCTATGACCCTTGTCTTAGGCTCCTGTAGTAACTCCCTGGAAAATCTTCATTGAAGACAGTGGTTTTTGTCCCTGCCGTTTCAGTCTAGACTGTCTACAGCCCTTTCCCTTCAGAGTAAGTTGGGCTCTGGGATCCAACACACACACTGGCACCATCAAATCATTCGTTTCCTAAATGTTGCGTCGGCTTTAGTTCGGAAGGGATGTTCCCAGACCAAAGAGCTATGAGTGATGCAGTTGTAAACTCCTCCATGAGCACAAACATGTCTCAAATACCTCTCTAAAGACCTTCTGCAGAGAGATATGGTTAACAGAGAGACTGCGCTACACTTGGCACAGTAGGACCTATTTTCTCTTAAGCTGATTAAATGAGTCCAGGAGCAGAGAAAGGAGCTCCACATTTAGGACCCATTTGGTTTTTGTCCTCTTAGCTGCTATGGATAACAGAGTGGCCAGTTACTGCCAGCTGCAAGGGTGACCTTCTTCTCTTTTGGACTGCCTTATGTCAAGGCCTTGTACTAGACACGGTGTCATGAGCTTTCCCACGGGACATCAACATGACAGAGACTCCAACATGAATAATAAGGGGGGAAAAGTAACAAGCACAAAAAGATCAGAGAAAACAGCTTGGAATGACACCAGCAAGCATTAAGGAGATTTACCAGTTTATATAAACTGATTATGCCTCCCGTGTATTTGATAAAAGGATATTCGCTTCCAAACTGCTTGCCACATGTATCTGAGAAAATTCTGAGCTGGTTTAAACTGATGTACATGCGCTGGCAAGATGCCACTCTGAACCACCTAAGAAGCTGCATTGTTATTTCTGAAGTCTCAAGTATTTTGTGTGGAGGAAACTTCTTGTGCCATTGCTAGGAAGTGGGTTTGCATGGAGGAAACTTCCCAGGCCATTGCTAGGAAGCGGGTTTGCATGGAGGAAACTTCCTGTGGCATTGCTAGGAAATGGGTTTGCATGGAGGAAACTTCCTGTGCCATTGCTAGGAAGTGGGTTTGCATGAAGGAAACTTCCCAGGCCATTGCTAGGAGGCGGGTTTGCATGGAGGAAACTTCCCCTGGCATTGCTAGGAAGCGGGTTTGCATGGAGGAAACTTCCCCGGCCATTGCTAGGAAGCAGGTTTGCATGGAGGAAACGTCCTGTGGCATTGCTAGGAAGCAGGTTTGCATGGAGGAAACTTCCCCTGGCATTGCTAGGAAGTGGGTTTGCATGGAGGAAACGTCCTGTGGCGTTGCTAGGAAGTGGGTTCGCATGGAGGAAATGTCCTGTGGCATTGCTAAGAAGTGGGTTTGCATGGAGGAAACTTCCCCTGGCATTGCTAGGAAGCGGGGTTTGATGATATGGATGCTTGCCCTCTGCCAGTTGAGACCATGCTAGCCATTAAATAGCCATAGACAACAGCCCGTGCTATTCCCTTTGTAGTTGGTTGGTCCTAAAGAGCACATCCAATCAACCCTGCATTTTATCCTAGTCTTGCTTTCCTGGATTGTGACTAATTAATACCGATCAGAGGTGTGGAAGCTGACCAAGGGATGGAGGCCCTTTTACCCTATGATCCATCTAGTTTCTAGCAGCATATTCATTTGTAGAGCAGGGCTAAAAAAATAATAATAATAAGTTCTGGACATTGTACTTCCTCCCTCTGAAACACAGAGCTGGCAAATTCCCTTAGTAGACAACTTTCTGGTTTTAAACTAAACGCGCCTGTCTCCCAGGAACTCTGCAGGGATTATTTTACTGCTGTTTGCTTGTGTTCATAATTTGTCTCCCGATTACAGGACTGTATAAAACTCTAAGACCGCAAAGAGGTAAATCATCCATTGAATGTCTGCCTGTCAGCCTATTGAGAGCGCTCCTGTGATCTAGGCTGCTTGGCAAACATGCCCCATTGTTATTCTAATCCGTGTATTACTTAAGCAAGCCAAACAATTAATCCAGGGAGGGAAAGCAGCGGCTGCTGGTACCTGAAAATGAATATGAAGAGCATGAGCAGCATGCAGAAGGTGGCCACGTTATCCATCGTCTTCATCAGGACCACGAGCTGACGGCGAAGAGCGGGCATGAAACGCACCAGCTTGAGGACTCTGAGCAGCCGAAAAGTTCGTAGCACAGAAAGACCTCCATCCGACTGGCCGATGATCTCCCAGACACTGTGGGGACACAAGAGGGAAAAACAAACTCATGTTCCCGGTCCTTTCCGTGGCAGTTTGATGCAAGTACACCCAAGTGTGCTGGACGGCAGGTCTCTCACTGAATATCTACTCGGACAGCATTTTGGGGTACTTGTCAAGCTAACGGGGGTCAGTTCTTCTATTTGCCTCCACTGCTCTGGCTTTGTAGAATACTTCTGGACGCTGGAACGATCTCAGGATCAGCACCTTTAAAACAAAGGCATACTCTTTTTGTGACAGAAAACGCTGTTGTTTTATCTACCACTTTTCTATGGTGCCTTGCGACACAGCGACTTCAAAGCATTTTGTATATATGTCACTAGTTTGCACCAAGGCAACAAGAGGTGGCCTTGAGATGCAGCTTGAGATTTGGAAACACCCTAATATTCAAGAGGGTTCAGAGAAGTGGCTGGTTGTAAATTCGGAGTTTTAACGATCTCTGTGTTTACACTTATTACCTCTGAGTGTCCAGTGGCTGGCTATGCGTTTCGAATTACCTCCGAGTTCCCAGTTATTTGCTCTCGCACAGAAGCGCAACGAAGCTGGTCTTGGACTATCTCTGGGCACCGTGACTTAACTGTGGCCGACGGCTTAGATCATCGGCTGCTTGAAAACTAGCATTGCTCCTGAGAGTCAATGGATCACATTCTCCAGTGGAATAACAGGGCATAACTCCATTGAAACCAATGACCCAGGTCCCACCTGGAGTAAACTAGCCTCACTCCATTGAAGACCATGACCCTACACTGATTTCCACCTTCTGAAGTTTAGAAAATTTTTCTCCCCTGCAAAATCCGTGAGCGAATTTAGCAACCATGAAGCTGTGAGACGGATGGGCTTGCCAGAGCTGACACAGCGTGGACAGACACTGAAGAGGACAGACGCCTGGATGCTGCTGTGCCAAAACCACTTCTCCCTGACCTCTAGCATCCTTATGTGATGACAGATACCCTCGGAAGAGGGCACTGAGCCAATGCCTTATTTTGTCGCCCCACCACTGGCAGTATTGCCATGTTCTGGCTTTTCCAAGACAGGTATTCATTTAGGAAAAGCAGATGTTGCCAGAAATATGGGTAGATATGCAATTCTTTCCCAAGAACCATCCCTGCTACACTTCAATGGAAAATCCACCCTTGCCCCAGATGTGCATCAGAAAGAGACTTCACTTGTCATCTACTATGTCTATAGAGTTTGGATGGACCTTCTAAAGATGAGATCTTAAAGCTCCTAAACAGCCAATAGATGACATCCTATTAAGCCCCTCTCTGAGTTTTGGATTAAGCAAAACCCACGTTACTCATAGCCCTACCGACTGGTTGGAAACGACTAAATGAAGGTGTGGGGTGAAAAAACAAGCATGCAGCTGGCAGTGACCTGATGATGACGATGATCCCATCGAAGATGTTGTATGGGTTCTTGATGTAACCGAAGATGCCAAAGGCCAGGAGCTTGAGGAGCATCTCCAGGGCAAACATGCTGGTGAAGACAATGTTACTGATCTCCAAGGCGTTGGTCAGCTCATCCGGCTACGAGACAGAAAGATGCACAGTCAAACGGAGGCACAGGAGGAGATGCTGAATGGCTCGTTATTGCCCGTGGTCAGGGCACTCCTTTCCTCCTGGATTTAACTCCCACATTACCCTCTACACACTAAATTGCTGCCTCCATCTTCTGCTGCAGAAGAACCACAAGGGCATGGAGATTCCCAGAAGTCAATGGGACATATGGTCTTTGGTATCTTTGAAAATCCCCTTCGAAAAATAATAGGAAGAGTTCTTTGTGGCTTGTATTTTTTTTTGGTTGTTCTTACATTCGGGTTAGAAATATGGAGAGAAGTCTTCTATGTGGTCCTAAGTGATCTAATGCTCGCTGAAGCCCATGGAAAAATTCTCACCTATTCCTACAGGAGACCTTGTGCATCTGTGTGGGTATGAGCTTGGAAGAAAGACATGGAAAACTGACCTTCCAACAGTCCAAGAAAACCAACCCTTGCTCCATGTGGCAGCCTTTAAGGCAAAACCTTTATGGGTCCCTCTTTCATCAAACCTACTGGGACTGATATGTACCTAGCCCAAGATATTCTAGGTCCCTACGGAGGGCTCCTACGCACTACAGCAATACAAGTGCATCCCAAAGAAAAGATCCAGGCAGATTCTTCTCACTAGAGTTACTTCCCCCCAAAGCAGTTTGAAGAACAGCAACGTGCACTTGGAAAGCTAAATGCCAGTTACTTTGTAAAAGAAACCGAGACTTTTCCATTTCCTCCGTGTAACAATATTGTGCAGGAAAAGGGGTTATTTTCATATCTGACTGATAATAGCTTCCTTTATTTTCATCACCCATTAGACCACCTGGTAGCAGCTGACAGGTACTCGAGGCGGCTGCTGCATTATCTGCAATTGTGAAGAGAGGAGACCCTTGTGATACCATAGCACGGCACAGAAAAATGCACGTTTTATTCGCTGTACCAGCTACTGAGTACTCAGCAAACAGGAAGGAAGGGGAAAGGCTTAACGTCACCCAGCAACAGCCAAGGAGACCCTACCCGCTCCAGACCCACTACACAACAGCTGGCCTGATGCAAATAAACCACCTTGCTTGGGCCCATCCATTGTGTGCAGTTTTAATCCACTTGGTCCTCCCACACAACCCGCTGATTATAATTTACAGACATCCTCATCATAACGATACATCCGAGAGCCAACTTCCCAGGCCTCAGCATCCAAATACTCTAAAAAAAAAAAATTTAAAAAGGGACCATCTCCATTAATGTATGGAACAGCTCCTGGCAATACTAGATCAACCCCTTGGGTTCCCCTTTTGAAAAGCATGTCACTAAATGGAGAGATGGGGTTGAGGTGTTCCCTCTGATTATAACGGAGTCACATTCAACTAAGCCCATTCCTTGTTGGCCATTGCTAAATCCTTTGAGCCAGGAAGGCTTGTTCTTGGGACTCATGAAAACCCTGCTAAAGTAAATGTTGCCAGTACATCACCAGGGGCTGAGACCACTCCTAGATATTCCTAAGCAAATGGCTGATTTCCATCCTGAGCTTCTCAGGATATTTAATAATTCCTGGAAACTTTAGCTTGCCTTTAACCTGACTCTCCACAAAGGCTGTTCAGTGCCATGCAATTACACAGCAACGTTTAAGGATGTGGCCATGATACTGGAGGCTTGAAGAAAGACGTAGACACTAGCAAGAGCTAAGAGGACAGCAATAAAAATAATGAGATGTCTAGAAAACACGGCATTCAAGGACAGGCTGGAAGAACTGGGATTAGCCTGGAAGAGAGAAGTTTGTGGGGTGGCTGCGGGCGCTCTACGGGAGGGCAACGAGCAGGGTGCTGGTGAGAGGCTTCC
>NW_017729016.1:2569760-2577709 GCF_001723915.1 Gavialis gangeticus
ACAAAGGGTTGTTGTAAAGAAGATGGTGATCAACCATTGTCCATCTCCATGAGGGACAGGGCAAGGAGTGTTGGGCTTAAGTTGCAACAAGGGAGATTCGGACTGGTTGCCCCATGGGGGTGGCTAACCATGGGAACAGATTCCCTGGAGAAGCTGGGAAATGTCCAGCACTGTAAGTTTTAAAGCACAGCAGAGGGTTGTGCCTTTCCAGCCCTGTTTTTTCAGGGTTCATTTGTTGCTTTTCTTAAAATCCTGCCTCGTGGAGTCGCATGCATATGAGGAAATTTCAGCGGTCAGTGAAAAAAACAAACCCCACGCACATTTCTAGCTTTTTTCCCTTGCAGAGAAATGCTTGAAAACACTGCAAAAGAAGAGACAAACAACAAGAACGCACAGTATATTTATCAGGCCATGATTTTTAAAGCCAACATGATCGTTTGTGCCGAGACTTTTGACCTCGGAAACGTGCAGCTTGCAGCAAGGTAATGTGCTAAGGCGGCTGTTTGAACCCGTCTACCCATTTGTTTCAACAATTTGCTGCCCTCGCCGCTTAATTCTCCGGTGCTGCCACTTTTGCCTGACACATCTGAGACTGAGATGACAAAATCTGCTCTGGGATCAGAGGATTGGGGGGAGGGGGGTGGTGAAGCAGGGGAAAAAGCCCTGATGAAATCATCAATAGCACTAATTAGTCACTGATCTCTTAGCAGAGAGATAAAGATGAACCAGCAGCTTCTCTGTGAAGCTGATGATGGGCAGGGTGCTGACACTGCAAAGCCAACCAGGCTTCAAACAAGGGATCTTCATTATCCTTTATTGCTCATAGTTGGTGCGAGGCAGAACTAATGCGTTGACAAGGACTGCTGTAAGGAGACATTTAGACTGCAGCCGCATTGACATGGGCACTGGAGCCACTGGGCAGAGACAAGGATGGATGGCCCTGCATGCTGGCTAAGTTGCTGATGTGGGCTTTTGTATTATTAGAGTGGAAGCTGAAGAGCACATGAGCCAAAAACCCATTGATAATGCCTTCAAATGCAATTACCCCCTTTCAACACCAAGTAGAGCCTAGAAAACAGACTGCCATGGAGATTTTTACAGCTTATGAGAAGGCTTAATGCTCAGAGAACATTTCATTCCCCACTTTTCTCCTTTCCCAGTGAACAGCGATCAAGGTTAGTGCAGACCTGTGCAAACTCGACACCAGCCCGGCTCATCAACCAACCCCCTTCCAGTCGCTAGAAGACACTGCTGGGACCCGAACCACAGGAACAACTCCCCCGCCCCCTTTTCCTTTCTCCCAAAATATTGAATGATGTATGCAGCCACAAATTTTCTTCCAGGGTTTTAAAGTGCATTCTTCTGAGGGAGGAACAAATCTCAGAACTTTTAGATGTGCGACTTGGGTTCAAACACCCCAAAACGTGGCACCCACTAGCAAGAAGCAAAGGGCTTTTTTGGTGATAGCTTTAATCAGGCAACTGGACGGTAAGGAGAGATGAGGGATGAGTTTTCTTGTCTAACGTCTCTCCCAACTATACAGTTGGTCCAATAAGAGACATCACCAAAAACCCCCTCCCTGCTTCTCACATATTTCCTGGACCCTCGTGGCTACAGCGACACTCCACCGCTCCACACTCCTTTTTGGGGCTGAAAATCTTGGGGGGTGGCATAGGCTCTTGCTGTGAAACCCACCCAGTTTGTTCCGGGTGTGCTACACCCCAGAGCACGACGTCATGTAGCTGGGTGTCTGCCAACACCACTACGGCAGCTGCACAGCGACTCTTTCGGGGTGTGCCATGGAGTGGGCACGGCCAGCTTCATCCTGTGCTAGAGACCATCCTGGCTTCTCCCTGCCTGGAAACAAAAGTCCAGTCGTACAGCAACTTGGGGATGGCACCTCACAAGCCGCATGGCTGATGGGCAGCGGGCTGCGGTGGGAGCCAGGAGACCTGGAGTCTGCCATCTGGTCCCAGGCAAACCCGTCTCATCTCTCCCACTGTCTGTCCTGTTGATGCACGCTGTAAACCCTCCAGGGCAGGCACCACTATGGGTATGGGCAGTGTTTGGCACAGCGAGGTCCTGCGTTTCACTGGGGTATGCAACAGCCGCCCTCCTCTTGCCAGGACACGGCTCAGACACGGGGCCGTGCGCTTCTCAAGCAAAAGTTCCTGCTTACTTCAGCGATTCCACCCCCATCGCAGCTGAGTTCGTCCCGGAGAACAGCAACTGCCGAGCCTGGCACAGAGGCAGGGGACTGTAAACAACCCGGGAACACTGAGTTTCAGAAACATGCCGTTCATTTTTGTCGCTGGGTTTTTCACTGTTCCGGGCCTAAAGCCATCAATGGGACCGTGCGTGTCAGCATGCGCCTGGCTTCTGTTTTTATAGCTGAAGCTCAGTCTGCAGGGACTTGGGCCATGAGGATGAGCAATAATATTCTCCCATAAGGACCTGTCAGCTCACACTCTCTTCTGGACACTTCATATTCTGCTTCTCCCCTCGTTTCTATTTTTTTTTAGGGTCTCTTTTTCCACTTGCTGCTTATTCCCTTGCAATGTATTTCACTTGTGTAAGGGCTCTGGCATCAAAGTCAGTTTGTGGGGTTTATAAAGTATTAAAAAGACAGGGAGAGGGAAAGAGGAAAGCCCCTTGCGGCTACTAACAACTAGGGGAAGTGAGTAGGTGAACCCAAATTATACAACTGCTTGGACTATTAAAATTGGACTGGGGGAATTAGCACAGTACTGGATAATGTACTGGGCAGCATTATTCTTTATTATGTTCACAGGCTACAGAAGCATTTGCAATAGGAGTGACAGCAGCCCGGCAGTTTATAGTAACAGAGCAGTAATTATCTAAGGCAGTAAAATATGCAAGAGAAATACCGTATTTACTTGAATCCAAGATGACTCTGAATGTAAGATGACCCCCACCCCCTTTAATTAGATTCTATCCTTGGAAAATGTATAAATTGGTTATAATTTTCCATGTAAAGAAACTCATTATTGGAGGGTTGCCTTTAATTCACCCCCCTGCTGCTGCAGGGGGATAGGCAGTGGGGGGGCAGGTGGTGTGGGGAGGTCAAGCAGCTTGCCCCCTGCCACCTCTGCCACCCCCAACCTTTGCTCCACGTGAGCAGGCTCGGTCCTTGGTCTAGCCTGGGGCACAGAGCAAGGTCCCAGCCCAGGCCCGAAGCAGCCGTGCCAGCTCCATGCCACTGCTGCGGGGCTGTGCTCAGTGCCCCAGGTTGCAGCACGCATGGAGACTGCAGTGGCAAAAGTAAGGAGGGGAAGGAGAGGGGCAGGCGGGGGACCAGAAACTGCATGGAGGGAGGAGATGGTGTTTTCCATCTTGGTATCTAAACTGTCTTCATTGCTCCACTGAGAAAGCACAGAGTAGCCCAGGGAGCCGACTACAGACCTAAACTTTTCCCAGAAAACTTGGCAGCTACAGCTGCAAAACAGCCCACTAGATTATAACATCTCCATCTGTGAAAGCCTCTCTCCACACACACTGGGAAGTGCAGAGCAACCTCAGCCCTTTAAGTCCACTTGCTGCTCCTGGGCATCATCCTCTTTGGAAATCTCCAGGTATTGCTAGTCAGGTTCCCGGTCCTAAAGCATCCTAGATCACTGGCTGCTTTTACATCCTTTGGCCACAGCCCCCTTGGGAGACACTAACATCTTCACTTAACCTTCAAAAATCCTTATTCTGGGCTTACACACTGCACCGCACTGCCATACGACCACGGGCTGGGCTGCTATCGCGCAGAACCTGGAAGCCGGATGCCGCAGGCTCCCTTGCCACCCTCCTGCTTGGCCAAGTTCTGTGCACAGATACATAACTAACGAGCATGCCCGCTTCGTCTTCATCCACCTAGAGCTTCAATCCCTGCCATGCTGCTTACAATCTGCGCCATCCTGCCTACGCCATTTCCGACACGTTCAGTGTTGTTTTCTGGACCGGGCAACAACAGTACCAATACCTTTGTGTAGTACTCCATTTTCCCCCAGCATTTTTCTGAAAATAAGTAGTGCTCCCAGCGCTGATAGGGAAGCTATGGCACAGGTAGGGTGGCCACTAGACCTGTTTTACACCAGACCATCCTGTTTTGAAACGCTTTGTCCCCTGTCCATTTCTGAATGAGGAATGGACTGCAAAGAGTCCTGTTTTTCAGTTCATTGGTGGAAACACACGTCAAGCATGCTTCCTTGCAACTCTTTTGGCTGTGCCTACATTTAGGGCAGTGCATAGCTAGGAGGAGCAGGGTTCTGAGAGGGAGGTAGAGGATCCCACTGGCCCCACCCCTCACTCCTGACTGGCCAAGGAGAGGTTGTGAAATCTTCACTGGAGGTTTTTTAAAGCAGTAAGAAGCATCTGTTTGAGTACGCCTGCTCCCGATTCAGTGCCAGGATGGGAATACGTGGCCTCCTATGGTTCCTTCAAGCTCTACAAGTCTACAACTTTAAAGCCAGGAAGAGGGAAAAATGGAGAATCTGATGGTGTTAAGTGGCACTGAGGCGAAGTACAGGCAGTCAAAAAGTCCAAGGTTGAATCGAATCAATCTTTGCAGGTTAGTCTGCGCTGTGTAGATTGAACTGAGAAGCAAGTGAACAGACACTCACTGTTGATTCCAGAAATGCAGCCATGCCTGCAGTGGCCCAGGCCAGATGCCAGAGTGTGCTAGAGCATGTCTTCCTGCTTGGCTGGAGTAGATAGCTTGGGCCAAAGCTAGCCCGCCTACCCTGAAAGGGGTGGGTATTTGTAAGGGAAGTGCAAAGCATTCTGGGATGCTGGGGGACTGTGAATTAACTTGAATCTGGAGGGAATCTGGGACAGAAGTTCCATAAATTCATTTAACCTAAATCAGTTTAGTTTGATACTACATCCATCCAGGTTTATCTTAAACCAATTTTGGCCATTTTGAACTTTTGTTGTGTTACAGATTTGAACTGGTTTCTGGTCACTTATACCAGTTGATGTGTAATGTCTGTCTCTAGCCTGAGGGCAGCTGCAGGTGGCCAATCTCCTGTCCCTGCAGAGCTGTACAATGCCAGCAGCTGCACAGAGATGCGGTGGAGATATTTCCCTTTCCTCGGTGGTTTCCTCAGCCTCATAATTCAGCACTCCCAACAGAGCCTATTTATGCCGTCTCAGCCATAATGGAACGCCGACTCATACGGATGAGCAAGTCTTCCCCGTCCATCCTTCCCGAGGGAGCAGCAATCCAAATGGAACAAATTGACTTTTATCAACCTTCCTCGACTATAGACCATGGACCTGGCACTTATTGTGGCACTGGGTGTGCCGAGAGAGATTAAAACCATTGCTTTACTCAGTGAGCTGTACAGCTTCTTGCGCAACTAATCTGTTTAACTGATGGATTACTGGGCTCCATATTAGATTTCTAAAGTTATGCGTCACTGTGAAAGCAATCGCTAGATGAAAGCCTACTTTTACGGAGAGATTAAAATGATGGTTTGGGTAGGATTAGTTTTTTCTTTTTTTTAAGGAAATATTGTTCAAAAATTGCAGAAAATAGCTTAAATGGATTTAAAATGCTGGCACCACAGGAAGGGAGCGAATCGATAAAGTTGTTAAAAGGAACACAGCATCAGAAAATACAGCTTTAAAATTTTTTAACCATAACTTTTTAAAACGTGTATATTTTTTACAACCCAATTCCTATTGTACTCTGTAGCAATATGATTTAGTGTGGGGACTAGAAATCAGGACTCCTGGGTTCTGTTCCCACACGTGGAAGGAAGTGTGGACCAGTGGGTGGTAAAACATTTAATTTTATTGCTGCTTCTGGTTTATTCTTCATATTGAATTCAAATATACCTAGTCCACATAGCTCGAGGATCACCTGGGGTTAGCAGAGCACTGGCCATGGCTCAGGGAAAGCCACTGTTTAGATTTATTTCCCCCAGGAGCCTGAGTTTTGTCCCTTATCTCCATCCCCATGCCTTGCCCATCATGCCAGCTGCAGAGGGACTTCACAGGCCTCTTTTTGGAAGCTGGGGTTGGTGTGGCTGAAGAAGGACTGCAGTTGGGTCCCATGTTGCTGGGCTGCTCTCTGCTGCCTTCAGGACTCGTGTGGCATCTAAGAGAGACTGGGACCATTTCTTCTTTGTGGTTACACAGATGGTGACTCTGTGGGTCCTGACTTTAGGATGGCTGGTGTCAATGCCTCAGTGTCCTTCTACTCATGACCACTTCCAAAGAAGACTCTCTGAACCCTTGCTCAACTTGATGTGGATACCGCCCAGGCTTCAGTGTGTTGTTCATTGGAGGATGGGTCATCAAGGCACCCTTGCCATCTCATGCAGGGTCAAGGCACCCTTGCCATCTCATGGGTCATCAAGGCACCCTTGCCATCTCATGCAGGGTCAAGGCACCTTTGCCATCTCATGGGTCATCAAGGCATGCTTGCCATCTCATGCAGGGTCAAGGCACCCTTGCCATCTCATGGGTCATCAAGGCACCCTTGCCATCTCATGCAGGGTCAAGGCACCTTTGCCATCTCATGGGTCATCAAGGCATGCTTGCCATCTCATGCAGGGTCAAGGCACCCTTGCCATCTCATGGGTCATCAAGGCACTCTTGCCATCTCGTGCAGGCACTGCTCGTCCATTCATATGCAATGAAGAGCCACGTAACAGGCATTTGCTGCAAAGGACTGGCTTTATTCTCCATTACGGTTAAAGGACTACAAACATGCAACGAATCTGTAACTGCTTGACAAGCAAGTGGCTGGAGCTGGCGGGACAATGAGTAAAGCAGTTCAGCCCAGATCAGTCTGACTTGTCATTTGTATGCAGCTAGAGATCATCTGAGAGTTGGTGCTACAAACTGACCTGCTTGTTGAGCTCCAAAGTAAAGCTCCTTCAGCGGTGAATGGTCCAGGAAGGAGAGTTCTTGTTACTCCCACAGCCAATGTGGCTGTTTTGTGGGGGGTTTTTTTGGCTCAGAACAAAATAATCAGACCTCATCATGAATGGCTGATAATTTAGGCTGTTTGGGGCAATTCTCCCTGAATCCATCATTCAGAACTCCAGCAAATCTAGACCTCTTAGGGAAACTGGGGCGTTCCCTTTCGCACCTCATTTACAAGTGGTTAGGACTTAAATAAATCCTTCCAAACCCCCTGAGAGAACTCCAGGTTCACTCTGGTGTGAAGCACCTGGAAAGCCATAAGCATGTTTATTTTCGAGGATGAAGACGACAGGATACATGTAGAGGGAGCCTTTCCTTCCAAAGCTCCTTCTATACACAGTATGAAATAATGACGTGCTTCTGCTTTTGCTTTGGGGAAAACCCCCGCTGAAAATTGCCACGTGCTCTTGACACTGCAGCACTTTGACAGGTTCTCAGCTCATGTCAGCCAAATAGGAGATGAACATTGGGCTGTTGTATGCGCCACAAAATTGGCCTTTAAAGCGACTTAAATGCCCTTTTGCACCGCTTTAATGGTGTTGTGGTTTGCACGCTTGGCAGCGTATTTTGCTTTAAATGACTCTGTAACGTAGCAAGATAAAACACCTCTGAGGTGTTTTAGTTTGCTACCTAACAAAGTGCATGGGGTGCAGGAAGCCGATGTCCCTAGGGCTTGGCAGTCTTCCAGTGCCCTGGGCACTGGCCCTGACACCTTCTCCCACTGCAAGCACACCCAGACGAGCGGCGAGGAGCCTGATCTTTTTTTCCCCCCCTCCTGAAGCCTGCCTGCCTGAGCTGTGTTGAGGGCCCGGTGCTTCCCACCGCAGCTGTGGTGCTCCCCAGGCCAGGTGCCAGCAGGTGGGTGTCACCTGTGGGTGCTGCCTCTGCTGCAGAGGGAGGCACCGGCACCCGTGCAGCCACGAAGGGAAGCACCGGGCCTCCGCGCAGCTCAGGGACCGCTCAGCCCACCAGCAGCTTGCCCCCCCCCCCCCCCCCCCCGCGGGAGC
>NW_017729016.1:2577865-2600742 GCF_001723915.1 Gavialis gangeticus
TTCCCCCCCCCCCCCCGATGCTGGAGAGACAGGCAAGGACTGGGCCCCCACCCTTGCATACATGACACAGGGGGTTAATATGGTTTAATTCTCCCTAACTGAAAATTAAAAACCCACTGTTTCAGTTTAGGGAGAACTAAACCGAATTAAACTCCCGTGGCGTGTACAAGTGTTAGCCTATGTAGGTGAAGGGACTCCAAGAAACCAGAGAGCTGGTCATCTAATTCAGCCCTTTGCACCAATGCAAGAAGAGGACTTCACCCACCACTAAGATGCAGCATTTCTGGCCTGCAATACTGTCCTGGTTGGCAGGGTACAGGAACATGCCACCGGCACGTAGGATTGGGTTGGGAGAAGACTCTCAGGTCCAGCTGAAGCTGCAGCAAGAATACAAATGCGGAAAGCACTTGAACACTGATCAGAAACCAAAGCTAATTCTTCTGTTGCCTCAAAAAGCAGAGTGGGATCTTGGATGACCTAAAGTGCTCCAGGTCTGTTTTACGCTGGAATTAAATGACAGCACATTTTATGCCTATCCTATTATAGCCCATCTTATTCTAGCCTGCTTTCAATGCTTCAAAATCACGAAGTCTCTGTTACGTTAGCAAGGCCCTTAAAATAAAAGTAGGCAAAGTGAAAAATTGGGATTTTGCCCCTTCATAATGGCTGCCTGAATGCAGCTTGTACAAATGTAGTTCTCTGGGTTTTAGCTTTGAGCCATTTGATTTTTATATAACCCTGAAGACTTGATAGAAACGGGAGAAGTAGTAAACCTATTGCATCTCAAACGGATTGAATAGCTGCAATAACTGCACAGGGAAAGGTTATTTCCCCCAAATTGTTTTAAACTCTCTATTTTTTTTGTTAACCCCTTTTTAAATTCTATTATTGGACACTGGCTATTCCAGAGTAACTTTTTCTCTCCTTCTGCCCAGATCTCCACCCCCACGCAAGGAAGCTTTTCTGAAAGCAAGGCGAGTTGTAAACCAATAGTTTCCATAGAAAGTTTTGGTTCCCGCGAACTGGCATTTTCTGACGGAAAAAACTCTTGGTTGAAAAATTCCCAACCACCGCTGATCACAACTAGCCTGAAAAAAATACCTCCTTAACAGTATTGATGGATGTCATCTCCCTTGCTCTGGGAATTAAAATGGAGAAATTATTTTCTCAGCCAACTCCATTCGGAGGTTTTATGCCCCCCCTTTAAATGGGTTCCTTCATGTGAAGTGATAACAGTTTAATTGAAGATAGCTGATGGTAATTTTTCTTCCTTTCAATTGACCTTTTTGATCTCCTAATGCTCCATGGAATTGCTTCTACCTCTCTGTTCTGTGGCATAAAAGTCACCGCTAATAATTACTTACCCCAAATAGATACGCGCAACAAGGCCAACTAAATGCAAAATGCTCCACTCCTTTATTACGAATTGCAAATAGGATGTCGACAGAGGGGAAGATCAGAGGGGACTACAGCAGTGCTATGTGCCTTGCTCGGAAAATCTGAAACAATGCAAACAGAGGGAACCCTGTTCAACGATGCCACCTGCAACTAAAGCAGCAGAACTAGCGGGGGGCAAGAAATGCAGGGGGAGGCATTATTTGACCTTCCCAAGTTTTGCTCTCCATTGATTTTGGGTCTCCTCTATCAGATAAGCCTTGGAGATCGTGTTCCCAACAGAAACACCTCTCTCCTTTCATCCCAGAGGTGCTGGAGTCACGAATCAGCGGGTTTTGTTTCCCAGGAGAATGAGTACGTTGATGCAGTGCCTTGCATTTCGCTTTCCGAGGAAGCAGCTCCTCGGGAGATGCTCCCAGAGCAAGTCTCTCGCATGCCGCTGCCTATCTAAGCCTTGCAGCATCACTTTCCTATCCCTTTGCTTCTGTTCGGCAAAATGCAAAGCTCATTTCAAGTGGCACACGTGCCAAGCTCGATCAGATCGTGTACTGCTCCCCCCGCCACAGGAGGGAAAGGACCGGGGCAAGAAATCAAAAGCTCTCCTACTAACACGCAAATTGAAAGCTGCTGCTTTTAAAAGCTGGACTCTCTCCCCATAGACATTTGCTTGGTCTCAGAGATGACCTCAAAAAAGTGGGGACTGAAAACCTCCAGAACAGCCCAGGTTTCCAGTTATCAGACCAAGAGGTCTCAAGAGAAAAAAAAGTCAAGTCTTTCACTCGCAAAGGAGAACAAATGAATGGAGAGGTGCAACGACGGTTTTTGCGTGCGCTCGCAACAGGGCAGGCACGCAGGCAAGTGCTCTGCGTGAACTATTTTGGCTTGGCACGGCTGATGTACCGCTTTCATGGTAAAAGCAAGAAGCGGAAGGGTGTCACTGTACCCAGGAGTGCAGGTATGTGATGGGGTGCAGAGTATCTACAGCCATTTCTACACGGGCTCTGTGCAAACCAAACCCCAGGCAGGTGGAGGGAGTGTATATTTTGGTTCCCACCTGCCTCGCTGCACATCTGGAGGCATCCAGGGAAGGTCTTACTCAAATCCCTTGCTCGTTTGCAGCTGATGGGGACATTGCCATCATGGCTCGGCATATTATTGACAGGGCGATGCACTTGGTACCTGTAGTAATCCCAGGGTGGCTCCCACACAGCACCTGGAGGTACAGGACATATGGGAACGACTAATGGGAACTTCCAGGACTTCAAAGGCAGTCATGAAAATTAAAACTTCAACGCAGGGCAGCAGCTTTCCCTCCCACCCCACCTGTGCTGGAAGTTTTCACTTCCATAACTGCTTGCTATTTAAGTGCAAACACCATGCTGACAGCCACAAATGTTCAAATATCATGTGTCCAGCCCCCAAAATCAGTTTGCTGGCATGAAGATGATGATTTTTTTTACAAATTTGTTCTAAATAATGGCTTTTGGGTATTTTTTCTTTTCCTTCAGCATTGGTGAGCCTTTAGACTCTACTCGGAGCATATTTGTAAGTGCGTCTCTACAACCACAAAAGATGGAAACGTTTCTGCGTGCCATGTACACTGCAGTTCTCACAGGATCACGGCACCCCAGGACCTGGGAACCGAAGCAGAAACATCAGCTATTGAGAGACCTGCTAGAAAACTGGCAGCTCTGGAATATGCTCCACAGCCTGAATAAGGATGCAAAGAAATACAGAACCCCCCACCCAAAGAGCTTACATATTCAACCGACGCCTTTACACCTTGCTTTTGCTTTGCCGCAGTCCTTTAGCCAAACTACAATAGGCAGGAGGCCAAAGGAAGTTCTTCCTGTGCCATCCCCTGACAACGTCTCAACTTCTCCACGCTCAAACGTGAGCGAGTTTTGCTCGCTTTCTTCACGACTATTTACAGACTCCACACCTGCTCAAGGTACCCGTCACCGTCGGTCCTTTCCACTACGGATGGATTATAAAGGAGCAAAAACAGCTCCACCTGACTCTGTTGCACGGCTGAAGGTGCCGTGGCCCTTGCAGTGGCTACGTGATCCTTTTCGCATCCTTGGCTGTTCTCCGATAACGCAAAGATCAAAAGCGGCAGTGTTGTCATTAAAACACAAACTCAATAGAAGTTGTTTATTTCTCCCCAACTAATGGCGCTGGAAATACTTAATCAAAAGCCAGACGCGCCGTCTCTATTGCTGCCACGATGATGCAGAAGGGCCTACTTAAATCTGTTTGGCCAAGCCATTTTTCATCCCCAGCTAACAGACCCTTAAGGAGAATCCCTTTGACAAATGCACCCCGGTGTAGGGGCCGCGTACGGGTAGCTGGAGAAGAAAGCAAACAAGTGAAGCATTGACAAAGAGCCCGCCGCCGAGGAGTGCTCATCCATAACAGCGGACGTGGAGCGTGCTTGGCCAACCACACCGAAAAAAGCCGGGATGAACTCATCCTTCACACTGCGGGGGGGAAATCTGAGACAAGTTGATGGAGAATAAAGTGCAAGGAGGGGGATAATCTTTCAGGAGCTGCTGAACAGTCAAGCCACCGTTAACCTCCACGCTCTGGGATGAAGGAGAAAAGACCATGGAGAGGGAGAGAGATTATCCAGAGTTGTTCGAGGCCCCAGATTAACGGGGCGAAATGCTGCCATGGGGAGGCGGGTCAGGAGAAACTTTCTTAGGATGCAGTTTGCAGGGTAGTAGCATGCCACCCTTGTGCTGGAGTGGGATTCCCATTGCTTGTAACCCCAAGGAAAGGAGCTTAGTGTCGTGGCGATAGCGTGGGTCTAGGGACCGAGACCGCTGGGTTATTTTCCCTCCTATGATCCTGGCTTGCTACGGGACTGTGCCCACCCATCAAAGCATTACATGCCATATCCAAGGGCCTCCCAATCATTAACATCACCACACTCCTCTAGAAAATGATGGCCCTCGTTCTGCAGATGGGAAACTTAGGTACAAGGCAAACAAAGGGGCCTGGGTGGGATCTATGGCTGAGCTGGGAACAAAAACCCCCCCAGCATCCTGTCCAGTATTATCCTTCCTGGCTCTAACCACGGATCCATTCATCTCGACGTCCCTCCAAGTCCCACAGGGACGATACTGATGTCACAGGGATGATGGCCGAGTGCAGAGCACTCACGTCTTTGCATAAAACTTTTAGGAGCAAACGATCATCCTTCGGCCGGCAAAGGCAGCCAAGGTTGCACTCTAGGAAATCATCCCGCATTGGCGGAGGGAGCGTGGAGCTCTTTATCCGAGGGTCTCCATCATCAGACAGACCAAATCAACGGCGTCCCAGCAGTGCTGCTTTTAGCCTGCGTCTTCTGGGGGCACGAGGAGATCAACCGCAAATTCTTTGGTCCTCAGAAGACTGAGTCGGAGATCATCTAGATCAGTGGTGTGCAAAATGTGGCTTGTGGGCTGGACGCAGCCCGCCGGGCCATTCTATCCGGCCTGCGGGACTCCTAAAAAAACTTAGAAAATTAACAGTTATCTGCTCCTGGCTGCCCGTCACGAGGCCCTTGTTGGCTTGCTAAAACTCAGTAAGCGGCCCTCCGCCCAAAATAATTGCCCGCCCCTGTGCTAGACACAATTCTGGTTCCTTCGGAAATGCAATCTCCAAACCCCTCGCCTGCTCTCTGAGCTGTAGGAAGAAAGGATTCAGTGTGAAACCATCTGAGGGCCGACTCGGGGCAGGAGAGCAAGGTATCCGGGCAAGTCGCTACGCACCTACGCTGCGGTCTGTGATACACCAGGGAGAGCCGAAGGACCTCAGGTCATAGCTCCTGGGCTCGCCTAGCAAGTGCCACTTCATCTTCTCCCACCTCTAGCTGAGAAGGGCCCTCATTTCTACGTGAAGATACTCGCTGGGCTTGGCTGCACGTTGTTAGGTGCTGCCTGTGAAGTTCCCCCCCGCAGATGTTTGTTTTACTTAAAACCTTGACAACTCCTATGGTGAAGTCTCAGCTAAATTACACCGTCTGCAGAAGAGAGATGCAATTAGCAGAGCCGAGGTGGTTCTCCCGCAGCGTGTTCAGGCGAGGCTGGGGGAAAAGCGCCCACATACCAACCTTCAAGTAGTGTCTACCTTGCCTCATCTGTAGTTTATGCATGCACCGAGACTCCAGGACATACTCGCCTGCTAGAAGGAAGTGGACTGGTAATTGCCAACACAACCTCCCAGACACGCACTTATAGATGCGTATAAACAGATATATAAATAAAGATCGATTGAATCCAACCTACACTCTCTACCTATATTGAGTGGTAATAATCACTATATATTTATATATATATTTATATATAAATATATATATATAAATATATATAGGGCTTGTAGGTTGGATTCAATCTCCTTTATATTTATTTTATAGATATACAATGAAATCAACCTACAAGTCCTTGCTACCTTATATATTCCTCACTCATATACCGCCTTTTGGAAGTACTAAAGCATGGCGCAGTAACCGCCTGCGCTTCACCGTGTGGGTGGCGCATGGTTGTTTTTCCCTGCCGCTTCGCCGTAGCGGCGTGCTAAAATGGGGGAGCGCGCTGCTACAGCGAAGTAGCTGCTGGCCACACGTTAGACCCATGCAATCGCTATGTCGCAGTTGTAACATGCTACAACAATGTAGGGTGACCTGTAGACATGCCCATAAGGTAGCAAGGGCTTGTAGGTTGGATTCGTTTTATAAATACAAAATGAATATATATAGAATGCTAGTGTGAGGTTGTGTGATATATGCAGATTTATATCTATATATCACATGCACACACAAGGTAGCAAAGGCTTGTAGGTTGGATTTAATCTATTTCTACATCACTTATACCTACCTGTGTGTGTGAGAGCTTGTGCATATAAAGGTAGCAAGGGCTTTTTGGTTGGATTCAATCTATTTAAATCAACTTGCACCCTGAGGAAGGTAAAGTAGGGTTTATCAAATTTTCCTTTAAATTATATCCCTGGTTATTTAGTCTCAGCCTGTGAATCACTAAAGGATTTTGGAGACGTTTCCAAGAAGGAAACCCACGAAAGGCTGGATGCTCCGGGGGCAAGGTCTCCAGCAGCCAGGAGACCCACACGTTCAGGTGCCCGGACAACCGTCTTGGGGGAAGTCACTCTGTCTCTCCGGGTCTCATATCCCAGAAAGGGGGCAACAGCCGGGTCCTGATGACCAGGCTGTAGTGGGGGGAGTGTGGTGGAGTGGTTAACCTCAGACACTGATAATGGGGACCATTTAAAGGTGTCACAGTGGAGACTGGCTTGAGGGAACCAAACCACTGACATCTATTTACAGCACAGTTGTTCTCAGACAGGCACGTTCACCAAACTTCTGTTTTTGGGTGGAAACTGGAAGTATCTGTGGTCTTCAGCTACCCGATGAGGTTTCCAACACGGTGCACCCATACTAGACCCCTGGCACTCAAGCACCTGGCCAGCCTCGGCCGTTGTCTATTTGCTCAAAGATCAAGGTGCGTTAGTGAGGCTGTGTAAGTGTTCAGAGGAGGAGTTCGAGGGCGACTGTCAGAGAACTGGTTCCAGTTTGGTGGGGCATGGAGATGCTGTGGGTCAGGTGCAAGGGTGGGCGTGGGTTGGTTTAGACAGCTGGGATGAGCCTGGAGGCTGGGGCGCCAAAGCTCCCAAATGGGAAGCAGCAGAGTTGTAGCATCGTTGGTGGGTTAAATTAGCCTGATTTGCCCAGGGACACCATTGCATGAACAGGGCCTCGGATGGGATGATGTAGTTGGGGCTGCTCCTGTTTTGAGCAAGGGGTTGGATCAAATGTGACCTCCTGAAGCCTTTTCCAACCTGAATTTTTTATGAGTCTGTGGCTCCAGCGTTTCTGTTTCACAGCTGATGCAGGCAGAGCTGGCTGAGATGTTTGCAGAAGGCCTGGCAAGACGACCAGGGGTCTTGAGAAGCCCCATCTGCAAAGAGATGGGGCTGAGGCATCTTAGACCTGCAGAGTCGAAATGCCGTCGACACGCAACAAGGTGCCCGCTTGAGTTCATCTCTACCTGCCAACCCCAGAGGCAGCTGCAAGTGGCACCATTTGAATCGTCTTGGCTGGACTCTGACTTCATTCACGCTGCCAATGCCAGTGAGGACGCCTTAAAATCGGGCCCCTTGCTGTGAGTAAAACCGAGGCCGTGAACTAAAAGAGAATAAAGATAACCCCCCTGGGAGGAAACTTGTGGATAGGTCAGAGGAGAACCACATTGACCTGGAATAAACTTCTGAAGCATGCATTAGATACCTTGTCTAATGCAGGCAAGAAATCAGAAGGGATCTTCTAAAAACCACTCTAGCATGTGGGCCATAAAAGCTCAACAGGGGCTTTTCTGCACAGCCCAAACCGTCTCTCCCCATCAGGTACTTCAGATGGACCAAATTCAACCGTGGTTAAAAAATAAACTCGACTCTACCCCTGACTCTATTGCCATTTTTGCCAGGACTGCTTGGCCCCGTAACAGGTAACCTTGTCCTCTTTCTCTCTCGTGGAAAGAGCAATGGGAATCGGACAACAGGGACAGAGAGCTGGAAGGAACCACCAACTATTACACGATTCATAAGCCAACCCAGTTCAGTGTTTGGGGGCATCTCAGGGTGGGAATACCGTTTGACCTTCCAATCTAGCTCCCTTTAGTTTTGTGTCCTCCAAGAGACCAGGGGCTCAGCTCTGTTGCAAGGAGGTCAGTTGTACTCTGCAGATGAAAAGTTACAGACACCTTCGTGCAAAATTGATAGTCTCGACAGCTCCACCGGCATGGGTGGGATCATCGGAGAGAGACCGCGTGCAACGACACAGCCGGTATCCTCCTTGCCCAGGCCTTTTGAGATGTAAGGAAGAACGTAAGAAAACAGATTCAGGGGAAATCCGATTTTTTCCCTCTTCTAAAAAAAAATAAAATAAAAAATCCTACGTAAGCTAAACAACCCACAGACGCTTCTTCCGAGGAACGCGACATAGCAAACAGCCTAGGGTGCTGAATCCTGCAAGGGAAGCTGGCAGATGGTTAGCTGTAGAGATGCCACGCAGTTCTTGGAATTGAATTATTGATATGCCTGACACAGCTGCGCGCGTCACGCTAAACTGGTGGTTAAAATCAGCCACGATCATAAAAAAAGACGGAGAGTAAAATAAGCTAAGACTTTGCATATCCGCGTAGCCAACTGTAGGTGCTGGGTTGCAATTAGAAACTTAGGAGCTGCCTTAACGAAGCGGAGCAGCGGTCCGGGTCGTTCACAGGTAACAGCCTATAACACGCTCTTCCGACTCCGGAAAAGGAGGGTCTGAATCATGGCGGTCTACAGGAAAGCAGATGGCCACTGTATCACTTCCAATGCACTGGAAAGTAGAAGTCAGTCCCCAATCCTAAATTACTTACATTTCTCAAAGTTTGCACTTCTCAAGCCCAATATGCTCATTTTGAAGTTTCCATATTCCAATACACTAAAATTGAAGCTTAAGGAGAGATTTTCAAAGCCATCAAAGAGATGTGGATGCCCTTGGGACTGAGTGTACAATTGCAGACCTCTCTTTCTCCATCTTAGACTGAATCGGTTTACGATTGCTCGAGGCAAGATTATTTTCCTCTGACGCACATGTACCTTAATGTCTCTACAATAGGTTCAGCAGAGCTTCAACTAGGCTGTTGCAGCTTGTCGCCATTTTCCCAAAATTTTGGCACTCTCAAAAATTCAATTTGTGATGAAAAAGGCCAATTGTTTCCCCCCCCATTTACCCCCAGCCACCTTCCTCCTGCCAGGCTCTTTGCTCCTGCTTCTCAGGGTCTTCCCTTAATGTCTTGCTTGTCATACCTTTGATGAAGAAAGGAGGCTGCCTTTACAAGATCTAGGTGCTCTTCCTAGTCCCCTTTTTCCCCCTCTGTGGGCTCCCCGGCTCATTTGGCTTGGAGTTCAGGCCCCGGCGCCCCAAAATCTCTCTCTCCTGGACTAACACTGGGCCCCCTGGATCCTACCCCGTATCCAGGCTTCAGCCTGTTTGACCTCAGCCCCATTTTCCTCTCACTGAGGCCCTTTAGCCCAGGGCCACTTTGCAGCTGGCTTAGCTTGATGCCCTCTCGTAGGGTGGTAGGAGCTCTCTTCTTCTCCCTGCCATTGCGCCTGAGTCCCCAGGTTTGGGTTCCCTGTTCCAGACACCCCGCGTGACCGAGCGTTGTGCATCAAGACCGCGGCCCATGTTTCTAATCAAAGAATTGCAGAAAGCCTCCTCGCACCACCACTTCTGCCGACTCCAGCTGCCAACAGCATCGGTGAGTGAGATTTGGGCCCAACAACCCCTGTCGTTTCCTGTTAGGGCAAAGTCCGGTGCTCATCAACACACAGCATGTTTAACCAGTTGGCCCCTGTCTGCCTGGGGAGCACCTGGTGCGAGAGAAACAGCTCAAAAAAATGGCTTTACATCCCAATCTTTCCTCTTGCAATCAAGTTCCCCCCACCCTGTGTTTGCTTCGTGTCATGGTTGCAGCCCCCGGTTGCTGGCGTGACGTGCGAGGATCAAAGCTAAGGCGTCTCGTGCAGCCAGGTGGGTGCAGTGACACCAGAAAAGGATGGAGCTGCCACTCCTGATGCTCACAGCTGTGCCTGCACGTACCCCCATTACCTCTAGTACGCTGCCCCACGGATCCCAACCTCAGCAGTAGGATACAGGGAACAAAAAGAGGATACCCTTTAAACAGCAATGTCAAACCTACGGGTCTGACCCCATAATTCAGCCCCTGGTGCTACTCCTTATGCTGCAGCAGTCTCAGGCCAGGCTGCACGCGTACCTGTTCGGGCCAGGCGTGCTGGTGGAGTGGGTGGGTCCACGAGCCTGATCCAGCCGTGGACTGGCCCTGTGTGAATCATCCGGCCCCCGGAGCCAGATGAATTTGGCACTCTGCCTTAAAAAAAAAATTAAGAAAATGAGCCGTGATTTCAAACCTTCTCAGCGGTGAGAGTTTTTGGAAGCGGATACGAGGGAGGGAAAGAGGATTCTTGATTGACCCGAAGTGCATGCAGATCCCCGCGTGGCGAACGTGATGACCGAGCCTGCAGCAACGCCGCTACGAACCCTCGTGCTTTCCGAACGCAACGGCGCCTGGGAGCGCTCCCCTGGTGGAAATTGCCCCCAGGGCTCCCAAACGGACGTGTGGGCGCGAGCGCGGTCCCGTTACTTTATCGTCTAGCTCCAACCCGAGCCAAAGGGCAGGAGGCCAGCTCGATTCCCGATAATTATTTGCTAACCATCACGACGTGCTCGAAACCCTCTTGGTTGGGAAGGTGACAAACGTTGCCATGGCAATGAGCTCTATCGCCTAGGTGACCGTGGACACCAGCACGTTCCTGCTAAACTGATGCAACCTTTGGCCATTTGAGCGCAACGAGGCATTTCCTCGCTGGCTGCTTAATGGTGGATTTCTCTCAGTTATCACTGTTCGCTCCCATCTGAAGAAAAAAAAAAAATTGACTTTCGGAAGATACGGGAGAGAAAGAGGATTGAGCGACGACTGGGACGTGCATCCCCCTGCTCACGCTCGCCTGTCCAATTAGACAAAGTGAGCAGAGAGATGCCTTTCATCTCAGCCAGCTGGAAATTAGCTCAGGGCCCAATCCTCAAAAGCATCGAGCGTTTTCTGCGTCGTACACTTTGCTCCTTTTGAGTCCAGGGACAGGGAAGGAGGCACTGCAGAGTCGGGCTAGATAAATCCAGAGAGAAAAGTAGGTTACGATGGAGGGGGCATACTACAACACCCTGCATGTGATGAGACACACTCCTAGGAAATTCACTTAGATTTTTGTTTTTTAAAGGAAAAAGCAGCTAGAAACGGCAGGTGTATTTTTTGGGTGCTGCAAATAGCATGGGGGATATCACATGAATTTCTGCCACTTTTTGCCTTAGCTTCACCGCTGCATCACACCGCTTGCAATGTCACTTGTAACGGGATTGAGCAGCACTATTACAATAATTGGTTTTTTTGTGGGGGGGTTGGAAGTCGATGCGTTTCCCACGGGGGTGGGAAACGGCACGGCACCGCCTAGTTGCCCGGGCCAGCGTGGGGAGGACTCGTGCGTGCAGCCGACGTGCGCGTGGGACAGGGAGTGAGGGAGCTGAATTAAGAGCCAGAACATGATTGCTCGTTCAAGGCCAGGGATAATGGGAGTAAATTACAGCTCCGGATGACAGGCGGTAACAAAATTGACATGCTGCATTTAGTGTCATCTAGAGTTTGATTAACTGCGGTAGATGGAGCATTAATACGGCGCGAGGACAGTCGGCTCAATTCCCTCGCGACGTGAACATTACAGGGAAGAGGAGCCGAGGGGATGCTGATTAGGCAGAAGGAAAAACCTCCCAGGTTTCAGAGGTTTGGGCCGGTGCCTCGCACGAAAGTTTGGCCGCTTCTCAGAACGAACCGTATCTCTCCCATCTGCAGCGCTGGGCAGCGAGGAGCCGGTTTCTCGTAGCCTCCTACGCAGTCTGCTCTAAAAATGCAGGGATGTCATTACTAGAAATATAACCCTCGGTGCTCCCTCTCTCCGGACTTTATCAGCCTTCACGTCACCACCGGCATCCTCCGGTGGAGATCTGGAGCAGCTTTGGCATCGATAAGTCCCGAGGCTTTAAATGCATATCTGGCACCTTGCACCGCAGTGATGGGCCAAGGCTGCAGTCCTTCCTCAGGCAGACTTCCCATTGAAGCCAATAGGGGGAATGGAGTTGGGGACTTGCGATTTAGACTCTCATGCAGACAGGGATAACGAAGCTAGCTTTGCAGCGGAGAACGGTACTCGGATGGGCTCCAAAACACCGGGACAAACCCTGGCGCAGCCTCTCCAACGTCCACGCAGGGCGCACAGGCCCTCTGCTTCCAAGCAAGCGCACAATCAACGAGATGGAGCACCACTTACCTCCCAAGAAGCCGACACCACTGGGATTTTAACATATGGCTGCAGAGAGTCTAGTTATTTCCAACCTGATTCTTAAACTATTAAACCCTCCCCTCTGGCTATTTATCCTGTGCAAGCTGCTTATGCAGTGCAAGGGGAAGGAATTTGATTTGGGGTTTGGAGAACATGAAATAAGGACAGGCAATTAGAAGACAGTTTGCTACAGTCGATGATAAATAACCCTGGACAAGGGAAACTAAGACCATGCTTGGAAAAAAAATAATAAATCAAGCACGCTTTTTCATTTTGGTGCGATGACAACACACAAACCCCTCCACAGTGCTCTGTTTTGCATGCATTTCTGAGAGCCCAGACTCATTAACTGCCATTTTACTTGGTGTTTTTGGAGGAGTTATAAATGCAGCAATATGTTTTCCTATTACATCTTTAAAAAATTGTACAGGCAAGTCCCTTTGCTACTGCACACAAACAAGCAAAAATAAGGGAGGGAAGGGGTGTGGGAAGTGCTTGCAACATGTAAAGGCACCTGCCCCACCAGATCAGGAACAGGGTGGGATTTTGCAGGTGCTCTGGACACACGATAAGGCCGATTTCCATTTGCACTGGGCAGCTCTCTCAGGATTTTTTATTTGGCTGGAGTGGCGGAGCTGGGGTATCCAAATCCTGATGGCTCAGGAAAGGTGAAGGGGAGGGAAGGCACCTGGCAAGCCTGGATCCAGGATCCAAAACGCCGTTCCAGTCTTCATGGCTTGCTCTTTGAACGTCCAGACCGAGAGGCCTGTCCGTGCCCAGAAGACTCAATTCCCATCCTGGTCCTGTCTCTTCCCTCTCCGCAGGGACAGTAAAAACTTCTGGATTCATTGGGGGATATTAGATACAAGTAAAGTGGGGGAGAAGACGGCAGAGAGACGCGCTCAATTTGGGCAAAAGGCCCCGTGTCCCCTTCCTCTCCTGGTCCGCACCAAAGTCTCTGCTCCAGCCACTGCTACCAACCCAGCGCACTTGTGTTTTTTCCCCAGACTTGAAGGCAGGCGAGCTTTTGGGCAGTGAATTCAGCCACAAGAGAGAAAAAAACCAAACCAGAGCTTTCAAAGAAAAAAAAAGATTGCAGCCGACGTGCCAAATTTCACGCGTTCACTAGCGGCAGCGCTGCTCATTTCAGATGCATTTCCCCCCCCCCCGATCATTTATAAAAGTATCTCAATCTTGTGATGAAAAATTTGGAACAAGGTTTCAATGAGACACTTAAAACCTCATTTGTACCTCTGGGAAAGGGAAAAAAAAGAAAAAAAAAGCTCGCTCATTTAAAACGCTCACAGCTGGAGAAACCTGGTTCAAACCTCTGAGCAAAATGCATGAATCAAGGTGTTGGTGGCAGTAAATACACTCATTTATTTTTCCGAAGCAAATGTTTTGTCGATGAAAGGCGCTGGCTTGTTGATTCTGGAGGTTTAAGGCAGGGACGTGGCAGCCTTAAGGATGATTCAGGATGACGGGAGAAGAATAAACCAGCCAAATAGGTTAGGCTGGCATTGGCAGTGGATCCCACTTCTGTGCCGGAGGCACTGGTTTGAGTGACCAGAAAGTCACTTGGGCTTTAGGACCCGTTCAAACGAATGGGTTTTCTGCAAAGACATGAGGTGGTTAGAAATGCCCCCCCAAAGTAAAACAGTAGTTAACAAGCCTGGGCGCTCAGAAGTGCATGCAAAACAGAGGAGTTATAGATGCAGCACTACCTTTTCCTATTATAGCTTAAACAAATGTATAGGTGTGCTACTGCAGACAAACAAGCAAAAACTATGTAAAGAAAGGGAAGCGCTCGCAACATGTAAAAGGACGTGTGCCGTCCGATCAGGAAACGGGTGGGATGGTAGGACACGAGGAAAGGCTGATTTCCATTTGTGCTGGGCAGCCCTCTCGGGATGTTGCATTTGGCTGGAGTGGCCGGGATCTCAGTCCACATCCTGATGGCTTCAGAAGGGCGAAGGAGAGGGAGGGTGCCAGGGTGGGAAAAGAAAAAGTTTCAATGGGAAGTCATTTGTTAACAGACTAACGAGGTGGCGAAGCAGAACGGCGATTCTGTCAGACGGTCAATGGACCGTTCAAAGCAGCTGATGCACAACTCGATGAACACGGACCACCCAACGGAGAAAGGAGTCCGGGCGCAGCATTCGAGTACCAGCCCCCCAAGTCACAACCCTCTCCTATATCATATTCCTTCTCAAACCCCACCTCTGTAAGGCCGACGAAGAAACCCACCCCCCAAATGTGGATCAGTTGGTGCAGCAGATGGAGGATTCGATCCTGCCTCTTGATGACCGACCTTGCCTGGGGCCATCGGGCTATGCTTGTTGCTCGCCTATGTGTCACCACGGCCTCATACTTTTATCCCCCTTCCTGCAGGTGCTTTGCCCTCTCCTGCTGCAGCCTGAATTGAAACAAGATGCAAACTCTTCCCGCTCCCATGGTTTATAGTTTCTGCCATGCTTACCTCCAGGGGCCCCGACCCTGGGTCAGGGCCCCGCTTTTCTCAGCCCTGTACAGACGGGGAACAAAGAGACGGTGCCTGCCTCAAAGAGCTGAAAATCAAAGGCAATTCCCAGGCAGGCAAGGAGCACGAGGACACGGCCCTGCTCAGCTTGACTGATGGCTTTCCTAGTATCCCGGTGGCCATTATCCCATTGCCAAGATTGCCAAATAGCGCTCAAAGTTCTCCGCCCTGCAAAATGCCTACCGTGGCGCAACACATTATTGTCACATCCCTACTAAACCCGGCCCATGCTGAAGATCCTTCCCCCCCTATCTTTTTTTTTTGTTTTTTGGATTGTCTGCCTTATTTGCACGTCATCCCCACGGCCTTCAGACAACCCCGTGACTATCTCGTTAGCCAGGTTCTGGCTACGCGTGCCAAGCGCAAAGGCACAAAGCCGATACGCTGCTTTTGCGTCAAGCAGCGAAGGAGCCAGGCAGGCCGAGGGGAGGGCGTGATGCATGGGGGACAGCAGTGCAGAAAGCTTCCTGAAGTCCCCTGGATCTCTTCCGGGCCTCCATCTCAGGTGCCGTAAGCTACAAATGATGTGCTGCGACCTCTCCTAGCACCAGCTCGTTTTTCTTCATTGCTCATCCCCAGCTCTGCCCGTTCGGGATGGTGAGGTGTGCTTGCTTGGGGGCCCTCTCAAGCTGAACTCTCTCCCTGTACAAACACCGGTGAAATGCATTCGCTCACAACCAGCGATCAGCTGAGGATTAGACACGGCGCCGTGCCCCGCGTGTGCAACCCACCTTCTTCATGCAAGGCCCTGCTCTGCTCTGAACATTTCCTTTCGTGTCGAGTTAGCCTCTCGCCGTCTGGCTGTCCTCAACCCTTCTGCCTTGCACTCGGTCCATTATCGCGGCAATGCCTGAAAGATGATTTACACCCGCGGTCGTGATGAGAAGCAGCTGGGAAGTTTGCTCTGCCGCTCTCCGTGATGTTAGGCAATGCTTTGTTTGGGTTTCGAAGCGGAGTTTCTTTGACCGGGATGCCTCGGATCTTATGTAGCCCTCGGCGCCATCACGGCCGCTTATGAAGCATGCGTGTTGCAGGGATGGGACATGTTTCAAGCCCATTATGGTCCTTGAGAACGACCCATGGCATGTTCTGGAGCTTCATGCCTGTGTCGAGCCCAAAGCAGGCGGTTATGCAAGGACGTCTGGAAATGTGCATTTCAGAAATACGAGCTGGGCACCCCGGCATGCATCTGCTGAGGCATCTCGAGCAAGGCTAAGGATGTCACCCCCTGCTCCACTTGGCCTTGGCGAGACCGCAGCTGGTCCAGTTCTTTCCTGCCCAGGCGCAGGGGGCCTGGACCTGGGCCCCTTGCAGCCCATAACATCTATGAAACTTCATTTCCTGGGAAGTTCCCCTCACTGCCCATTCAGTATGAACCTGCTTTAAAAAAGTCTGGTCCGAGTGGAAACAGCGATCACGTGAGACTTTGACGAGGACGATTCCACGCTACAGAGAAAGTGCGAAGCCAAAGCCTGAGCGCCGAAGTCTGTCTGTGATCTCCACTCTCACGATACTAGCCCCATTCTTCGCCTATCGTCCATGGCTGCTCAAAAGGCAGGGCAAGGCCATGTCTGCTGGGCCACCCCCATGCAAACAAGTGGATTATGTTTCGTGGAGTTGAAAGCAAGACAAATGCAGCCAACTCAGCCCAGCCCCGAACACTGCCACGAGCCCCACTTTTTGGGTGTCTTGGGTGTGCTTGGGATGCTCCGAGGCAGCTACGGTGCCTCACATCCGAGATGCATGCAAGGGAGAGCAAGGGGATGAGGGGTGCGCCTCGGCAGCGCCCGGAGCTGGTGGAGGAAGGCCCGGGATGTCGACCCCAGCATGAGTAATTGCACCACGGGTCACTCCTGCACAGCTGGAGGCGGAGGGATGGGAGGAACTTCACTTTGCTTGGTGAATAAAAGGTGATGCCAAGAACATGAGATCCAGGGGAGGGATGACGGAGCAGCAAAGAAGGCTGGTTAGGTCAGAGAAGATGGCCGGGGGTAAACGGAGGAGAAGGAATTCCAGCAAGGCTGACCACGGAGGGATTTCCACAACAGCAACAGTGTCCTTGCCTCTATTGTACGTCGTGAGAGTCCGTGTGGTCTGGTGGATGGCGCGCTACACTGGGAACCAGGAGACCTGGGTTCAGCGCCACTGATTCACCTTACAGCCTTGGGCAAGTCCTTTCCATGGCGGTGCACACGTCAAGCCCTTCCCCCGCTCTCCAAGGGGGTGGTTTTCATAGATTTCATAGACACTGGGGCTGGAAGGGACCCTGGAGGATCATCGAGTCCAGCCCCAGGGGCAGGGATCATAGGATCATTGTTGTGTTTGAGCGGAGAAGTGAACTCAGAAATCGGATCCAGTCTGAAGACACGTCTAATGAACCTTTGTGGTGGGCCTCTCTGCTCAAAAATCCCTCTCCAGCGCTATCAAGAAAGCCGACTTTTGTACCAGATAAGAGCCTGAGGATACATGCGTGGCTCCAGGCTCCCCAAAAGGCTCTGTGGAGTTTGCATGTTGCCAGGGCTGGTAGCAATGAACACTTTTTTACTCTTAGCTTTAAAATCAGGAATTTATTACCCACAAGAGCTTGCCTACAAGGAATGTCTGCATTGGAGAGAGAAAGGAGCAATGACGGTTATCTTTAGGGCGAGTGTCTGGACCGTGCCAATCGCCCGACGCACCTTGTCCAGCTGCAAGGCAGTGGAGGGCAGTGGATGCCGGGAAGTGGCCAATGCAAAAGTGAAGGCAAACCCTTTGTGGCACAAGGCAGGCATAAACCGAGGACCTTGTTGCTCTGCAGTATATTCATGAGGCAAATGGAGTCAAAGCGAGGAACAGAGGGAGAAATGAATAAACACGACGCTGGCCATCACAGCCGTTGAGGATAAACTTCACAAGGACCACGACTTGCTGCAGGGCGCCGATTAGTCAGGTGCTGTGGGGAGGACAATCTCCTCCGTGGTCCGAACGGCTAGATTTAGTACATTGGAGAAAAGAAAAAGAAACGACTTTCCACCCTCCAAAGCATCCCGGGGCTTCGACAGCTTCCCCGTAGTGCTCGCCTGATCCCGGTGCCGGAGATGTGCCAAAGCAAATAACTCCCTTCAAACAACACGCCGGGTCGCCAAGGGACAGCAGCGCGCTTCTCCGTCTCGTCACTCCCGAGATGCGAACACGTGAAGAACGAAGCCGCGGTAAAGGCAGAACCACCTTTAATCAGCCCAAGAACAACAGGGCGGATAGTCAGTGCCTCCGACATGGTTAGGGGCTGGCGGGTGGGAACCTCCATCCTTCGGTGACCTCCCGCGATGGCAAACGGCTCCCCTAGTTTTGTACCCCACGCCATGCACAACTTGAGCTGCCGAGGACCGGCTTTAGCTCTCGACAATGGTGCGGGAAAGGGGTCGCATCCTGGGACCCAATTACCTGGGCGCTGACCCCCAGCAGCTCACTTTATTCATTGCGCTAACGCGGCATCCACTGGAGCACACCAACAAGCTGTTGGCCACGAAGGATGAGCAGTAAAAGCATCCGCTTTATTGAAATGGCCTGAAACAAGAACATCACCATGGCCATCCATGCTTGGTGTCCTTTCCCAGGGGAGTTCCTACTTGCACCAGAAGCTACCCAACTAAATAAAGCATTAAAAAAAAAAGAATAAAAATCGAAAGCAGCCAATTAACCTTTGAAATGCAAGTCATGTTGCCACTAACGAACAGCATCCCATAACCTTCTAATTAGCATGGGCGTGTGATGTGGCAGCCAGAGACAGAACTGGGTCAGTCAGTCCCATGAATGTGCTGAACAAGGGGACTGGATTCAAAATAATGACTAACGTCCCTAAGCAGCTGGCTTCCAATTATCACCTGTGTGCTGGTTTCTATTGTTTGGCTCTTATACAGCTCCGGCTCCAAGCCTACAATGTCTTGTGAAGAGGCTATCCAGCCATTAAATCTTAGGTTGCCTTCAGAAATAGCAGGCCCATTAAAAAGAGGGTTCTGAGTATGCTTGGGAAGAAACCGTCTCCCATGTCTCTCCATGCTTTGATCGGTTTCCCCATTTCTATGGATCGTATCTGAAAGGAGACCTAGCTACTGAAAGACCCAATTCTTGGCTTGCCATTGAAGCAACCTGGGATCCATTCATTAGGACAGCCTGTTAAGCAGCCATAATTAACACCAGAGCAAAGTGCCAATAACAAAGATCAGGAAGGGTTTCAAATCCAAAGGAACTTTCCCAAAGTTTCGGGGCCTTTGGTTTGTGACAATATGCTCTGCCTTGTCTCTAATTAACACCATGAGCTGCGGGGTAAAGCGAGAGGGCCCACCAGTTCTTTGTCTTGTCTGACGGGACCGTTGCTACCAAGGCTGTTATATCCTGGGAGGTAGTTTGTATTGTAATTACAACATGGGCAGGGAGCGAGGATGTGCCAGCCCTGCAGGTCACATCCTTGCTGTGCCTCGATGGACACATCTATAAAATAGGGGCAATAAGGCATCCTTGCCTCAGGGAGCTTTAACTGCGGAGTGCCTTGCTGTGACCAGGATGAAAAGCACAGGAGAAGTGGTAAGCTTTGCCAGGCTCCCAAGCTTGAGGGGGTGCTGGGCAGAGATTCAGCAGCTGGGTAGACTCTCAGGCAGACTGTCCCTCCACAATCTGGAGGACAGCCTTGGAAAAGCTCAGGCAAATGCTGCCATCAGGGCTGTATCTGCTGTGTGAACAGAGCTGGGCTGTTCTCAATGGTGGTGGATAACATAACAAGGAGCAATGGGCTCAAGCTGCAGCAAGAGAAATTTAGGTCGGATATTAGGAAAAACTTTCTTACTAGGAAAGCATTCGAACAGGTTACCCAGAGAGGTGGTGCAGTCTCCATCCTTGGAGGTGTTTAAGGTCTGGCTGGACAAAGCCTTGGCCGGGATGATGCAGCTGGGGCTGGTGCTGCTTTGAGCAGGGGGTTGGACTAGATATGACCTCCTGAAGTCCCTGCCAACCTGAATTTTCTATGATTCAACGACGTATAAAGGTCTCTTGCCATTTTAACTTCCATGGCATACTTCCTTCAGTATTTACAAATAAAAAAGACCACCTGCCTAGGCTTGGGATAATGTTGTGAAGTGTGTGTGTGTGTGTGTCTATATCTATATAGATATAGATACACACATATATACACACACACACACAGACTTCACAACATTGTTGTGTGTATGTACATGCATACACACACCCACCCCCCTGCACACCGGTCCATCTGCGATGGCTCCAGTTGCTTTCACAGAACAGGAGAGCCAGGAATGAAAAGCAAACAGCTGTTAAATCATGTTAAAAAACAAAGACCTGGGGAAGAACTGAGCAGCTGGCATGATGGGCAATGGGATCTGGAGACAGAAACCTCTTGGCCGAGGGCTGGCCTTCAGCCCAGGTCAAGGCAACCAGCTAATGGCTATTCACTGAAACGAGTGGACAAGTATCAACACTGTGGACTCCAGCAGCACAGCTGGCAGATGCTACTGGTCTCAAAGGGTCACCGAGGCCAACCTGGTCAGAGTTATAACCCCCTCCGAGGAAATCCCAGAACATGGAACCAGGGGCTGAGACTATTTGCCGCTCGCGGTGGGGTTTGGCAGACCGTTTGCAGCACGTGCTCTGCACCAGGTGCCGATTGCCGTGGTCGGGGAAAGCAGCCAGATGCACAGGGTGGTTGGATACCGCCTGGCCTAGCTGCGTGAGCTCCCCCACAGCCAAAGACTTATCACCAGAGCAGTGTGGACAAGGTCTCCCCATTCAGATTGCTCCTGATTTCTTATAACCACTTCCCCGTGGACCCTTAGGGTTGGAGCCCTTGCTCCCCGTAAGCTTTGCCAGGCTCCCAAGCTTGATGGGGTGCGAGACAGAGGTTCAGCAGCTGGGTCATCTCCCAGACTGATGATCCCTCGATCATGGACAGCCTAGGAGCTCATGCAGCTGCTACCCCCAGGCTGTACGTGAGTCTTGGGGCCACTAAGCTCAAAATGCACCGGCATTGTGATTAAGCTGATTATTCTGGCACCAAATGGGGTGAACCCCAAAATACCCATTCCCACCTCTATGCCCCATGTCCTACCCCCTTACTTCGCTCTTAGTCTCCGCACAAACCTGCTTCTCTAGTCCTACCTCCCACAGCCAAGAGTTGCATAGGGCTGGTTGGGTCGTGAGCTCTGAAGTCTCCCAGGCTTTGCTCACAGAAGCCCAGAGCTTTCCAGCCAAATAACCTAAAAGTCTGGCTGTGTTTGCTTTCACTCAAGCATCATTTTTCTGCCTACGGCGAAGCTTTGGAGGTCGTCCTGTTGATATTAGGCTGCCGGGGCGAGGTATTTAGAAGCCTGGGTTTGACAGCTCAGCTCGGTCTCATCCCTGCTGCGCGCTATAGAGCTGTTGCACAGTCACGTATGTTCACAGGTTTCCCTTCAAAATTTTTCCTTTTTACTGTACCCAAGTTGTCCAGCAGCTAGGAGCAAAACCAGCTGGAGTCTGCAGCTCTTTAGCCAGCGGCTTAAGAAGCTTTTATTGATATTGGCTTCGAGACAGTTTATGCAAATCATGTCCAGGCTGGGCTCCAATATAAATCTGCAGACTAGAGTTGTACTTTGTTAGGAACAAGGACACAATTATCACGGTTTAGCTCGCGTAAGCTGTCACACATGCTCCGCAACACACCTGTGCTTTCTCACTGCCGCCGATCCAAGGATTTCCCTCATCGTGAGTCAACAGACTGTCTAGGGACCAACAAAAGGTATCCTTGCAGAAACACAGCCGCCCTGGCAAATGACTGGACCTATTCAAGGGAGGTGTAAAGGGAGGAACACGCATTCATCCACCTTGCTATTCAACAACTCAGACCAAAACGTGACGGCAATAAAAGTTCTTTCATCATCTCGGAGGCCACCTCTGTGTCTCTGGACTAGCTGATTATTGCAGGTTTGCTACACAACTCTTTTAGATAACTGTCTTGAAAGAACAAAAAAAAAAGCCACTCAGTGAATAATGTGGGTCTGGCGAACAGATAGAAGTGGAAAAGCAGCAAGGAAGATTTGGTCCATCAATTTGGTTTGCTGTGCACAGCCCACATGCTGCAGCGCATCGGAGAAGACGATACAAAGCACATTTTCCTTTGCATTATTGCACTTAAGTGCTCCCTCCATGACACTGCACCGCCTCTACTAGATGTGTCCGAGGAGGCAAAACTAGAAGGCAAATCAGCTCAGAAACCTAATTTTACTCTGCTGGACGTGTTCCCCACGTCAGCGGTGTGCACTTCGGGAAGGCTTTTGGTGGGACGCTGCAAATCGTTAGCAAACTCACCAGGCAGCATTTTCCAACGCTTGCAGAGAAGCAGCATGCAGCGTTTCTGAGCACGTCACTTGAAAACAGCTGGGGTTAACCAGCTTTTCCAAGAAGTCTCAGGGAAGAGCAGCTTCCCGCTCAACAACTTGACTGATCTCTGGCTCTCTGGGTGACTCAGCTCTCTACCCCTCGCCTCGCTAGCCCTCAGCTCCAGTGGGCCGGCGGCTGAACAAGGGGGCTGAACAAGGGGACTGGATTCCCCGTATTACCTACAACAGCAGGCATTTTCTTCCTCCCTTCAAAAGGCTTAGAAGAGAGATGGACTCATCCCACAGCGAGATCAAATCAAAAACCTCTGGGGAGGGAGGCGAGTGGGGTTAACATCACACCATGCTCAGCTTGAATGACCAGGTCCCCCGGCAGGCAGGCTGTCCGGGGGCAGCTTCCATACAACACATAGCACACGTGTAGAGACCCACAAAGACAAGCGCACACGTAACAGTGTACAGGGCCAGGTCCCAGCCTGATCCTCTGTCCCCGACCCGCCTGCGAGCAGCTTATCTCCAATGAATCCCCTATTCAAAATCCTCAAGAGCACGGACACGATGCTATCTGTGAATGGCACTCGACCCCAAGGACACAAGCCGTGCCCCACAAACACCCGGTGTCTGAA
>NW_017729016.1:2605742-2606562 GCF_001723915.1 Gavialis gangeticus
CCTGGCAGGCAGGCTGTCCGGGGGCAGCTTCCATACAACACATAGCACACGTGTAGAGACCCACAAAGACAAGCGCACACGTAACAGTGTACAGGGCCAGGTCCCAGCCTGATCCTCTGTCCCCGACCCGCCTGCGAGCAGCTTATCTCCAATGAATCCCCTATTCAAAATCCTCAAGAGCACGGACACGATGCTATCTGTGAATGGCACTCGACCCCAAGGACACAAGCCGTGCCCCACAAACACCCGGTGTCTGAAATTCAGCGTCCCCACAGCAGGGATTTAGGTCTCATCATATAGGAGGCAGGGCACAGGCACCGACCAGGACAAGGCGAACGTCACTCACCTGCTCGTGGTACTCGATCCCCATGCTCAGTGTGTTGATCAGAATGGCGATCATAATCCCCCGGTTGAAATACTTGCTCTCCACGATCTTTTTCAACTTGTTGCCGAAAGCCGACCACAGCCTGGCCACTTTATTCCTCTCCTTGGGTTTCTTCTTCTTCTTCCTCCTCTTGTTCCTCTGCTGCTGAATCTGATCCCGCTGGTCCCCGTGCCGCAGGTCCTGCGTGAACTCGTACACGCCGTTGTTGTCGGAGTCGTAGCTGTCGGACTCGCTGAACTCGAACTCGGGGTCCTCCAGGATGCTGGCGCAATAGGGGCAGTTCTGGAGCTCGCAGGTCAGCATGCTGGCCTGGGGGCTAGGCAGCGGGCACGGCACGTTCAACCCTGACAGCCTGCTGGAAGCCCTGCGCAGACCTACAGACAAGGGACACGCACAGGGTTAGCAACTCACGCCTGGCTCCTGAAATCTCCCCGC
>NW_017729016.1:2611562-2614833 GCF_001723915.1 Gavialis gangeticus
CCCCGACAGCCTGCTGGAAGCCCTGCGCAGACCTACAGACAAGGGACACGCACAGGGTTAGCAACTCACGCCTGGCTCCTGAAATCTCCCCGCTGCCGCATCACAACCCTGGTGCCTAACGACCTGCAGTCGCTCCATCACACGTGAAGGGCTTGATGCTTGATGACTGGGGTGGGGTGCTAGGGTCTGTGTTTGCTGCAGTCTGGAAGAAAAGGCCTCAAGATCATTAAGTCCTAAAAAAAAAATTATAAATCTACCAGCTGCCTCCCAATCCCACAGAGACCCTATTTGCACCTTGTCCCTAAGACCGCTGGACAGCCATTGCCACAGGGACCGGTGTGCGCTCTGGCACCCTGGGGAAAAAGACCAGCCCACCACATGCTCTCAATTCAGTCTGCATCAAATCCAGCGCCCTCACCTCATTAGCAGCATCATGGGCACTATTAAAATGTTGCACCCTATTTCGAGGACACTTTAGTTTAGATAATAAAGGGTGGGGAAAGTGGGGCTGAGGAGGGCACCTGATTAAATACCTCTGGTCAAGGATGACCTCTCCAGTGCCCCTCGCCTCGCCTCGCTTCATAAGCTTATAATAAATTAACTGCAGAGAAGACACAGGGGGAGTCCTGGATAAGCCCAGATTTTTTAATCAAACAGGCTACTTTTTCATTTCATAGACATTGGGGCTGGAAGGGACCCCGGAGGATCATCGAGTCCAGCCCCCTGCCCCAGGGGCAGGAAGTCAGCAGGGATCATAGGATCCCAGCAAGATAAGCATCCAAACTGAGTGTACAGTGTGGCCTGGGGAGAAATGCAGGGAGCCCCTGCAGAAGCTGGGCCTGGCAGGGCTAGCGCTGACCCAGCTTGGAAGATGCATGTCTACGCAGGGGCCCTTTCCTGGCCAACACGCAGGCGAGCCACCCGACGGGGGTGAAACTGGGATTGACCTGAACCTGCATGGAAACCTTGCCTGGAGCCTGAACTGGGACCCTGTTTGCAGTTCGGAGAAGCCCAGTAACGCCATAAGCATCACACTGAATTCCTGCAACTGGGTCTGCTGGAAGTGACTGGTTTGGGAAGGGGGTGGACATTTTGGCTCCTGATATCATTCTGACTAGGCTGAGAGGAGGGTAACCGGGGGATCTGGTGGTTTGGATCAAGATGTTCATACGTGGCCAGTGATTCTAGGTAGGCGTTTTCTACACGTGGGCCTGGTTTTCAGACATCCTTTCTTCCAGGTGCTCCAATTTGGGCACTCAGGACAGTGGCTATTTTCCAAACCTGGACCCCTTTCATTGGGAACTGGACCAAGACCCACTAACTCATTTCCCGGGGGCCACAGAGAACCCATCAGCTGATAAGGTCATTGGGCCTAGGAGCCCCCAGCTTCCTACAGTGCTACGTGGCACGAACGTCCAGCATGCCAGGACCTTCTAGAGGAAACCCGAAGAACAAAGCCATGGCTTTGTTCATGCCTTTGAAAGCCGAGTGACAGTGAGGACTTGAGTCTGGCTGCTTCTCCAGACATCAGGCAGAAGTCACAAGCCTGTAAAACTTGTCTGCTCATCTCATGAGAGGGGTCTGTCTGGAGGTGCTTATGCCCAGGTGCTTACACCCAGCTTTTGGTGCGAATCAGGTGCTTATGCCCATTGGGTGCTTACGCCAAGGTGCTTATACCCAGCTTTTGGTGTGAATCAGGTCCTTATGTGCATGGTGCATATGCCCAGGTGCTTATACCCAGCTTTTGGGGTGAATCAGGTGCTCATGCCCAGGATAGCAGCAGTTCGAGCTGCTTCCCCACTCTCCTAACTCACATCTGGAGCCATTATAGCCCCCCTGCTCCAGCTTTGCTTGCTAAAGCAGTGATTTAGACCTAAATGGACAGATCAGGTGAAAAGCAATGGCACAAGTGGTCTTGGAGGTGCTCATGTTTGAGGCACATGGCTCCCATCTCCTTCGTGCCATCAAAGCGTTAAAAGTTATGTGCAAAACACTGGCGCCGCAGATGTCTTCAAAATACCAGACTTTCCTTGGCTGCCTGTTAAAATAACCTCACAGCATTGCAGGGCACATGAACTCCTAGGAACAGGCTGTGCTATTTTCTTTTTGTTGTTCAGTTCCACAACAAAGGAGAGCGAATCCTTTCCCACAATTGCATCTTTTCTAGCAGACCCCAGGCCTCTTTTTTTCAGATGGGGCTGAGAGCTCCCTGGCTGCTAATGACTTGTTAATGCTGGCAATTATCTTCCAAACGCTCCTGTGCTTTGCACTTCTCTGGCACTGCCTGGACTCGCCTCTGCTCCCTCTTCCCAGCTGGGAGAGACAGAAACTAGTCACTGCAGACCTTTTCTTATTCAAATCCAGAGGGAGGCCAGGACTTTTAGATGGAGCTGGGGGACCCAGGGTCTCACTGCAGTGTCCAGCTGGCCCAGCGTGCAGGGATTTCCTGCAGCTAAGTGCAGGCTGGAGCCCTCCTCAGCAGGTGGGAGTTACCTTGGCTTAACCCCAGGCATGGCAAGAACCAGCAGCACTGGGTTTACAAGTTATTAGCACTTGCTAATAGAGGAGGACTAAGGTCTTTACGGCTCCTTGATCAACTGGATGGGCATAAACACTACCAACTCCCTGGATCCTGCCCCGTCAGCATCCCTGCTAGAAGGAGAAGGGGTTATTAACTTCTCTTCTGCACCCCAGCTCCACTTTCAGCAATGGGTAGAATCATGCATCGGGCTGGGAAAAACAGAAACCAGACCTAGGACCCAAGCAAGGCACTGGGAAGCCTGCTCCATTTTTAGAAACATCCTTCCTCCTTGCAAGAGCTCCCTAGCATCATGCCGTCCATTGCTTTGGCAAGACAGAAATGGTCACGGATACGAGCTTCGGCATCCCGGAGGAGGAAGGGTCTCTCCATGGCCAGGATGCTGTTGCTGCATGATTAACAGCATGAATCCCAGCCCCAAGTGAAGGTGGAGTGAGGTCAGCGGAGGTCCCTGAATTAATACAGGCGTAACGGAGAGGAGAGGCTGCCTGCAGAGCCTTTGGTATAGCCTGATCTCACGTAAAGCACAGAGAACATTGCTCCCCATGCACAAGGCCTTCTCCGGCGTACGCTCCGGCTGACTGTTCAGCGCTTCCTTTGCCTCCTGCTCCCACACCTTTGCTGAGCGGGGGGCAAAGTAAACACATTCCCTCTGGAGCCCTCATTAACTTATATAGCCAAGGCCATGCCATTGATTAATGCAAAACCCTGGAATAAGCAGCAGAAGAACAG
>NW_017729016.1:2614844-2616999 GCF_001723915.1 Gavialis gangeticus
CCCTCTGGAGCCCTCATTAACTTATATAGCCAAGGCCATGCCAGTGATTAATGCAAAACCCTGGAATAAGCAGCAGAAGAACAGGACACATAACATTCCTCTGCTCCAGGGGTGGTCAGCCTGCGACACGGGTGACAAAGAGCAGGGGCAGCTTCTGTGTTGGGGAGGGGACAGGCAGCCCAGCAGCACATAGGGAGTACAAAGCAGAGCAGCGAGTCAGGCAGGGAGCACAGGGAAGGAAGCAGAAAGCGGAGCAGCAGGTCTGGAGGGGAGCATAGGGCTTGGAGCAGCAGTAGGGTAGGGGCAGGGGATTGGAGACCCCCTTGGGGCTAATTTGTGGCACATCTGCCAAAAAGGTTGGCCCCTACTGCTCTATCCTACATGCTTCCACCTATAAACACCCTGTTATTTAGCCAGCTTGCACATTCAGTTAAAAACAGTGCTGATGGAGAAAACACCCTCCAGCAGATTTCACAAACACCCTTAGCTCTGACCCTCCGAGCACGATAATTTTTAACCTACACGCCGCGACGATAAATACCCATCTGCCTACAAATGCAACGTTGGAACATGCAAGCATTAGACAAGTGGCAACTTTGGTGCCTCCGGAGTTACTTCCTGGTGGCCGAGTCTCCAGGATCCACTTTCCCCCCAAGGTTTTACGTCACACGGGCTGGAAAACTTCAAGAACAAAGAACGCCCCAAATCTCGCACAATCCCAGGGTTCCTGGAAGCGGGTGCCCCCCAATTGGGACAAGACTGCAACATTGGCAACGCTGCCGTGGCTTGACGCCGGATGAAATGAGTGATGCAGAGGGTGGAAGAGCTCCTGAGATGCACGCCTGTTCACCTTTAGAGCCGACAGGCTTCTGATTTATAAGAGCTTAGCATTTGCAGTGGGCTCACAGCCCTATTGCTGTGCAAGGAGAACCGGAGGAGAGGGGAAGTGAAAGGTATCCCTGGCTAGGGGCTCCTGCTGCTTCCTATCTGTGTGCTGAACACCAACGTGCAGCCAACCGGTGCTTCAGGTCGAAACCCAGAGATACCCCCTGGAGCAGCCTGGGGCTGGGGGACTGCCTGCGGCTAGGGACAGGGGAGCAGGATTTGGGATCTTTATAAGAAGCTTCTTTTAAAGGTTAGCCATCTGCGTCTATGGCACCCCTGGCAGCAAGGCTTGATGCCCCCGCCATGAAATTTTCCACTTACGCTAAAACCATTGCCTCTCTCTAAAGCCATTGCCAGAGAGAGGCAATGGCTTTAATTATGCTATGCGTAGTTTCCCTACATAGTTATGCAGGGAAAGAAAGTTCATACCCGCAACCAGAGTCCAGGGGGAGAGCGAACACCCAGTTCTGGGCCTTTTTCCAGTGAGCCCTTGGTCCTTTGATGTCCAGGGCCGTTACGTCCTTTTCCACTGGGGAGGGGAGGTCAGGGGAACTCAGCTTTCCTCTCCAGGGTCCAGACCAGAGGCCCATGTTAAACAGCAGAAGATCTTCCCTTCCCCAGGCTGCTTCCTACCATTCCTGCTGATCAGTCTTGACCCCATGCTGCTTCTGCTCCAGCCTCTTTCAGCCCACCTACCTCAAGCCTCACCAGGACAGGCCCCTGTCTGGGCTGGCCGGCAATCATTGATTGCAGCTGCTTCTAGCTGCCCACCCCTCACACCTGGGGAAAGTAATTTAGGCCCCTCATTAACCCGTTTTAAGCTTCTGCCCTGCAAGGCGTAAGCAGCACAGCTTCTCTTTCCCCGTTGTGTCTCTTAGAAAGATGCACCTGGAGCTCAAAGAGCAGAGCAGGCTCTCCCCTTTTGAAACAAATAGGACATGTGCCCAAAGAGGTGTCGTACAGCACCCACATGGTGGGTAAGCCTCAGCCTGCCCAGCCAGCTGGCCTCTGGGGGCTCGCATTGTGCTGGTTTATTCCAGGGCAACAAGAAGTGAGGCGGCAGCGCTGTGCAATCCTCCCCCTGGCTCATCACATCAGGGACAAAAGACCAGAGATCAGAAGTGAAACAAGCCACCAGCGATGGCATCTGCCGCCTGGAGTGGGGGCAGCCAGGCTGCTCTTTGGGAGGTTTCTTTAGGTTCGCCCGCTCCCTCCCTTGCCTTTTGCATTGCAATTTGTCTCTTTTCCTTATACTCTGCCTTCTGCACCT
>NW_017729016.1:2617123-2617898 GCF_001723915.1 Gavialis gangeticus
TATATATATATATATGAGAGAGAGAGCCATTGTGTATGACACCTGTTTGGGCACATGTCCTATTTGTTTCAAAAGCCTGCTCTGCTCCAAGTGCATCTTTCTAGGAGACGTGACAGGAAAGAGAAGCTGTGCTGCTTACGCTTTGCGGGGCAGCAGCATGAAAAGGGTTAATGAGGGGCCTAAATTACTATGTGTATGTGTGTATGTATATCTCCAACCTGGAACCCTGTTGCCCTCAGTCTGGCAGGGATAAATAAGCAGAGAGAGGCAGATCACCGTGGGAGTCTGCAGTTAGCCAGAAGGCAAGGCAGACCTGCATCTTTATAGATGAAGGAAATAAGGGGGGTGTGTGTACCCCCCTACACACACACCTGCACACGCGGGTTCAAGAAAGCTTGTGCTCTGTGTATGTGTGTACACACCCCCCCCCTCTTTCTATATGTATGTATGTGTGTGTATACATGCGTCTGTATGTGTGTGTGTGTGTATGTATGTATACATATATACACAGACACATACATGCACATACACACACATGTAAACACGCATATATACATATAAAGAGAGAGAGGTGCATAAACACACACATATGTACACCCACACACAGGCCACAAGTTTTCTTGAACCTATATGTGTATATATATGTATATATATAGTGTGCATATGTATAGATGTATACCCAAGGGTCTTGAACCCATGTGTGTGCGCATGCGCACACACACATGCATGCACACGCATGCACGCACGCACCCCCCCCCCCCCCCCCCCCCCCCCC
>NW_017729016.1:2622898-2628212 GCF_001723915.1 Gavialis gangeticus
ACCTGCCTTGCCTTCTGGCAAACTGCAGACTCCCATGGTGATCTGCCCCTCTCTGCTTACTCCTCCCTGCCAGGCAGAGGGCAACGGGGCTCCAGCTTGGGCTGCACTGATCCGGGTTAGGGCGGAAGCAGGGAGGGAGCCTCAAGAACAGTGCTGTTTCCTCTGGGAAAGGCTAAAAGGATTTTCTTTCACAACCGTGGGGAAGAGACCCCGAGGAAGGGGCAGTTTGAACTGTTGCATTGCATGCTTCAGTCAACCCGCTGCAGGTAGAAGATGCAGCACGAGAGCCTGTTACCCAGCAATCTGCCTTATCCCTGGATCCTGTACTTAGCACTGACAAAGCCCACAACACGACTGACCTCTTCGCTGCCTCTGGTTTGGGCTCCTCCGCTCTCCCATTAACTCAACATCCCTTCAGTGGTTTTGCCATTAGAAGACTCTACTGCAGTTTCCACCCACTCTCCCCTCACTCTGGTTGCTGTCACTTTATGACACCCTGCGTGATAAAACTGCCTCGAGTCTGCCATTGATTTGCTACAGATCTCAGAGGTGGGGGAAGGACGTTTTTGTGTGGAAGGAGAAAAATAATCCAGAAATGAGACAAAGGAGCCCAAATAGGTCTTGTCCTGAAACAACAGCAACTCGTTTGTTCTGCATGCCTTTCCATCCCTTGCTCTTTAAGTCCTTCACAAAGGCAGTTGGTGTCACCCTCCCCGTTTTACAGATAGGGAAACTGAGGCCTGGAACAAAAAGTGGCACAGAGCCACCCAGTGGCAGAGCCAGAACTCAGATCTCCTGAGTCCCAGCCCAGTCCCCTCTCCTCATTAAGCCACAGTGTCCCCTGAGCATCTGGAAATCGGAGGGGAGGGGGACCGTTGAAAAGGGAAGCGTGTGCTGGCTTCAGTCTTGCAGCCGTCTCAGACAAGGATGAGCGTGCCATCTCTGAGACCTGCTCTCCTAAATGACTCAAGTGAGGACAGTAGATGGTGGCACCGAGTGAGCGACGGGCTCCCTGGCTCTGATCAGCACTGAACCGAACGTGAACCTCCCCGGGGAGCAAGGACCTGGGTTCAGCTCTCCCCCCGGGTCTGCAGAAAGACACTTCACCCTCCCTCCAGGCCCCGCTTTCAGGAACTGAGAGGTTGCGGTATTTCCAACGAGCTCTACAACAGCAGCCAAGCTCTTGGGGACTTGGCTACCCTGCCTCTGAACTCAGCCCCTGGGAGGCTCATTTGTCTGCTGAGAAAGCAGGAGCTCCCACTGAGTTATGAAATTCTGTAGTTATTTGCATACCACGCTCACCTTTTCCCCTAAACACGAGCGATCAAAAATGGCAGGGTGGCGCCTTGCATGAAGAAACGGTGTCTGAGCCGTTGGGCGAAAAGTACAGTTTGGTTTTTTCCCCCCCCCTTCATTCTGCTAGCTTGGGCGGGGGCATGCAAATAAATACAGCACCTAGCTCCAGTGAGCCCTGGCCGGCCTGTTCACCCAGGGCACTCCTCACGCCCCTGCACACAGACGGGCAGGTCCCTTTCCCTTACCATGTTCTCCCATCAGGTGTTGCAGCTTCCCAAACGAATCCGCATTCAAGCGCACCGGGCTGCTCACCATGGGCACAGGCGAGCTGCCGTTTTTCTTTCCTTTGGGCCCTGGGACTGAGTTGGCTTTGCTAGCCGGAGAAGGCAGGATGGTTGGGTAGTTCATGTTGCCGTGGTTGGTGAGCCCAGCAGCCAGCTTAATACTCGCAGGGGTGTTGGAAGACTTGCATTTCACTTGGGGGGCCTCGACGTGGCAGTCGGCATGGTAAATACTATGCACCGACTCCGAATCGGGAGCGGGAGGGCTCTGCAAATTGGGCGATGGAGAGGGAAGCATGAGTTGGCCTCCTGGCTTCATGACCTTCAGCTCCAGGCCACAGATCTCCGGGTTGGAGCGCGGGCCCCGGGGGCTGCCGTTGCTGATGTGGTAGTGGTGGTGGTGGTGGTGGTGGTGGTGGTGGATGAGGTGATGGATAGAGGTGATGCGCTTCCTGCCCCGGCTGCTTTGCCCGTTGGTGGTGCTGTTGGGGTTGACTTTTTTCCGGCGCTTGCTCTGCCAATTGTTGTACAGGCGTAACGTCCGGCGCTTCACCTTCCTGAAGATGTGGCAGATATATTTGAGGAGCTCCTCGTAGCAGCTGCCTGGCTCCGAGAAACTGGCAATTGTGCTGTCATTGGAGAGGTAGCGGGCCCGCTGCTCTTGCATCAGCTGGTTCTCCCGCTGTTTTGTTTCAGAAAACTGTGTTGCTATCACAACCAGGCACAAGTTAATCATGAAGAAAGACCCAACCTGGGGAAGCCAAGGGGGAGAATTAGTCAGACAAGTTGCCAGCGGGCACCCAACATGCGCACGTGCATCGTGCCCCCGTGGTGTTCGCAACACCTTTGTGCTTGCTTAAATGGACGTGCTGAATATCCAAATCTGCCCTCGGAAAACCAAGTGCTGCATCAAGCGTTTCAATCTGCACCTGAAAGCTTGCAAAGAACTTTTCCCCCCACAACTACTCAGTTTCTCGAATAAAAGATCGCACATCTACCCAAAGAACCTTGCAAGCTTTCGAATCTGCACTCGAGTCATTTCAAGGCATTTTGGCAATGGGCTGGAAGGTTCAAAAAACGCCCCCAACCCCCAAAAAACTATGTTAAAGGGGGACTGATAAAATAGTGTAATCGGGTACCGCTGAGAAATAGGTCATTTAATTCAGAGCACGCTGAAGCGGTGTCATCAGCATTTCATGAACACTGCCCTCGGGGACTGCTGCTAAGCTCTCCCTCCTACTTCATTTCTTCAGGGCATGGATACACGGCTGCTTTATACCAGTGCAGTTGGTCTCTACAGCAGTGTAAAAGAGGACGACACACAGTCCTGTACCGGTGTAACTTACTCAAATGTAGTGGAGAATTATCCATTATAGTTAAACTGCTACGTTACCCAGATTCATAGGTGTTAGGGTCGGAAGGGACCTCAGTAGGTCATCGAGTCCGACCCCCTGCCCTGGGCGTATGCATCGTGTGTCCACATTAGCCCAGGATAGTCATTTGCTCAAAGTCATTCACTTTCTTGCTTCTTTTCTCATAATGATGAGAGGAAATCCAAGAGTTGCCTATTGCCTGCAGATTCCCCCCCACCCCGGGGTTGCTTCATGTCAGTCTGCTCTGCATCCCAGTGGGGTTTACAATGGTGTACAAAACTGATATAAGTTACCCGAGTGCAAATAGGGGTATAGGTTGTAGCCGTGTTGGTCTAAGGACATAGGCAAACCAGGTTCTGGTATCTCTTATTAGACCGACTCAAATCATTGGAAAAAATTCTTCTTAGCAAGCTTTCGGGTATAAAGGCTGACGAGGGATATTTACACCCAAAAGAAGAATTTTTCCAACTATTTGGAAAATAGTTCTATTAAAACTAATAAAAGATACTGGATTAGGCAAAGAACCAAGTGCAAATGTGTTATTCAAGCCAAAGGGAACCCACAAGGGCCAGGCAAGGGGCTGTAAGGAGCTGGGCATGGGTGGCCAGGGGTAACAGAACTCCTGTACCACTGTGGGGATCTCCAAAAGGGTCAGGGGCATGGAGCAACCCCTCTTTTTTTTGCAGAGTCCACATTACCAGGGCAAGATGTTCTCATGATATAGAGAGAACATCATTCTGGCTTCTCTTCTACAGCTCTCTCTCTCTCTCTTTTGCTTTCTCATTTTATTTGCTGCCAGAGGCCAGCCTAAGGAAAATGGCAAATGTTCCTGTTATGAGAATCAGTGCCCTGAAACCGAAGACTGGCTGACGTCAAGAGACATCATGGAAGTGTTGCTGCCCGTATGGCCCAGCCTGCACACTTGGCTCAGAAGGAAATTTATGGATTTAATCTGGGCCATCGTCTCATGAATCCTCAGGAGAAATCATTGGGTTATTGTTCCCGGCGATATCCTCCCATCTTTAATATCAGCCTGTGCTTTCAGCCACAAATGACTTGGCTGCTACTTGGCTTCTGGTTGCTCTGAAGGGCTATGTGCATGGAGAAAGGGTCCAGATTGGAAATGCTTCGACTGGTTGGAGCCCAGTACAGAGGACCCGACAGCCTTCGGCTTCACAACTGCTAGAAAACCCTCCCGCTGCTACAACCCACGTGCGCGGGGGTCGCTCTTAGGAGCTGGGGTGCTTTGCCCCTCCACCGTCGACTACCCAAGTGTTTAATGTGTAAGGGGCACAACGTGATTTTGAGGGCTCCTAGCCCCATGTTCAGCTCTGATGTGTTATCTTCCAGCAGCCAAGTGAAATATCCAACCCTTTCCTTCACTCCTCTTTACCTCCTGCCTTTTGCCTTACCTTGAAGTTGGGATTTTTCTCCGGAAGCAGCTCCCTTGACTGGGTGGATGCTTTAGGGACCTCCAAAAGTGCCCAAAAGAGAAACCCAGGGTGCGGCAGTACAGCTTGGTACTTGCAGCATGAGTACATAGAGGGGGTTTACACAGTGTCCCAACCTACATACGTCTTTGGAGCCCTGCACACCGCATGTCTTTGGCTACGTGCCTGGGTACCAGGGCGAGTGATGGGGAAAAGGGGGAAACTGCGATAACCTGAACGTGGTATTATGCACTGGAAGACTCAGGGCAGCGTTGGTGACCATTTCTTCATAGCCTTTCTTTCCCTGTGCTGGGCCAGAAACACTAGTGAATACTGGGATTTTTTTTTTTAACTTTTGCAGCTTTAGTTTATGCTCCTAAAGGAGAGCTACATTCCCTTTAAAAAAAAAAAAAACTAAAACAGTTTGTACTTCTATAGACCACTGCTGGCAGATCTCCCAGCGGTCTACAAGGGGGGAAAGGATTATTTCTGCGGACCAGATGGAGAAGGCCAGGTGCAGCAATTTGCCAAAGGGCAGATTTAGGAATACAGCGCCACACTCCCCAGTTCCCAGCTCCCTGCTCGAACCAGCAGACCGCAGCGACCCAAAGCCCCTCAGGTCTTGTGGTGGAGATGTTTCTTCCAATCAAGGCCGTGCCAGTGTCAGGGGCTGCACCCACGCAGTCCCTGATTTAAACAAATTACCCTCTGGGTTGGCAAGAAAGTTGGGGATTTGGCAGCGGGAGGCCGCGCGCTGTTTGTTCTCGTTAGCAATCACGTAGACAAGGCACGATGCCTATGAAAAGTCAAGGTTATAAAACCGAGACTGGGAGAGCACAAGGAGTGGGGGAGGACCGGACGGCTTGACAAATTATGACAATATATCACGTGGTTTGCAAAAAAGGACAGAGCCCTTTCGGGGGGGGGGGGGGGG
>NW_017729016.1:2628277-2634726 GCF_001723915.1 Gavialis gangeticus
CAAAAAAAATCCCCACCCCATACCATCGTGACAACCTTTCACTTCGGGTTGGCTGGGAGGTCGTTGGGCATGACTGACGGAGTCATAATCACAGCACCTGGATCCTCTCCGGGAAAGGGATAGCAAACAACTTTGCCAAACCGTGCCAAGAAGCGCGTGTAGCTGACGATTCATACTTACTATTATAAGCAATATAAAATATATAAAATTGTAAAAAGAATGTGCATCCATAACATAATACATGATGTCAACCCATCCTTCCAGGGTTATAACCTAGGGAAGACAAAGAAGAGAAAGGGGGTGGGGGGGGGGAACAAAAAAGAACAAGAGTTACAATCTGGAGGAAAGTTAGCAAACGTCAAACTTGCACTAATGCCTGTTACTCATCAGACTGAAAAGTCTGTCGGGACTCTTCCAGATCTGCAATGCTGCTTTTCTCCTTGGCTCAGTTTGCAGGGAGCGCTATGCAAGTGGCCAAAATATCGGCCTGACACTTCTGAAGGAATCTCGAAGGATTCAAACCCATCCGACTGCACAATAAAACCCGCCGAGCGCTGGTTCAGAGCCAGTGCAATGCACAACTTAAAGCACCTCCTTGCTCTCCAGCCAGGGCTCTCAAGCCCACCTTGGTCTCTGAGCCCTTGAACACTTTGAATGCAAAACTCAAGTTTTAATGTTTTGCTGATTTTTTATTCCAACTTGACTCCTTGTAATTTCCAGGCCGGGGCTTATAATGTTAAAATTGCATTATTGGCCTGGCTGTGGCAAACTCTTTGAATGGAAGAAAGTTACTTTAATTAAACAGCGAATCGATTACATACTCGTGTTTTCTATCTTCCTTTCCCTAGAAAAGGAGCCGAGGATTTAATTAACACCAAACTGGCTGTGTGCAGAACAAAGCCAAAGCCACAATTCAAGCGTAATTCAAGCTTTTATTTAGTTAAAAAGCAGCCTAAGAGGCATTGCATCATTTTGTTGCCAGCGCTGGGGAGAGCCCGGCACAGTGCAATGGCAGCAAAAGCAGTACTTTTGATTCAGAAATCACATGTCCTGGCACAAACTTAGTCACTGGGCCATATTCTGGCCTTGCTTAACCCCTGTGTTGACCCAAAACAGCTCCGTTGGCTTGAGTCACCCAACTGCAGTGCTGTAAAGGGAGATGACCGATTTCCAGGTGGTTACCTGGACGTGAATGAGAAGAGACTCAAACCTCATGGCCAATCTGTCCGGAGGTTATCAAAGAGCAAACCTACAAAGTGCTGGTTATATTTATTGACAGCCACTGAGCCAGGCGGGTTTCTTTGACACGAGTTGCAATGGGAATTGCAGCACTGGCCTGTAAATGGGAGATCTGAACATACAAGGGATGTGAGCATATGTCCTTTGTTCTTCCTTTCCGTGGTTTTCTGATGGGGCTGAAGTCAGCACGGATCTTGGCAATCGGATTTCGGCTGCGGTTGGCAGCCGCTCAACACTGGTATCAAGAATCACCCTGAACCTGGGTGAACAGAAAGTGTCTCGCGGTGCTGCACCATCGCTCAGTCTTGCATTATGCATGAGCTGGAAGAGAGATCATTTAGAGACGCAGAAACCAACACGTACCTCAATCCCCGCCCTCTTGCTTCAATCGCTGGCAGCCGGGAACGACTTCAGGTCCATGGCGTACACCCAACCAGGCCCGGGAACCTGGCATTGTCGGCCTGGAGTTGAATGAGGCTGACGTGTGCACGGACCAAGACTCGTTTCATCCAAATTCCTGGCGTGCGCACACGAGGCAGACAACCATCGCTTGCACTAATTGCTCGCGCTGTTTCGCACTGCAGCCGAGATCGAGTTGGCCGGTGGCTTGGTGCGAAATCGAATGGCTGCCGGCTACCCAAGAAATCAGGCTCCTTAGCGCTGCTCAAAGTTGCATTTCATCCCCCCGCCGCCCCCATCTCTCCCTCCGTAGCTGGGTCTTTGGGAGTTGTGCTGTAACAGCTGCGGTAACAGGTGCTCCATCCATTTCTACTTGGTGATGAAAAATGAGCCCGGGGACCCGAAACATATTGGAGATACCTCCTGGAATTGGCGTCTGGCCGGCAAACATCAAATCGAATGTAGCAGCATGATTAAATGGCAGGGGCCTCTCTGTGAAAGGAGTTACCTGAAGGCTGGTTCTGGAGGCGCTCTGCTTGAGAAACAGCTGCCGCAGCTCGGGAGATAGGAGGGGACTGCATATTAATAGATGAGTTTTTTCCCTCTCCTTGTGGATGAGATATCTTCTTCGACCCGTATCAATCGATCCACGGGATTTATCCGCCAGAGGGCTACAGGCGTTCACTCCGACGTAATTAAAACTTGCATTATTGACTTGTGTGCAAGACAAAGCAATGCAGAAAGCAGCTCGCCTGGTCTCCCCTGTCTCCTGAGATGCCAGCAGCTCTTTGTGAGCTCATCCTTAGGAGGACACGCAACGTAAAATGCAGAAATACCCAATTGCTTGGATGGAAAACAAGCATCTATCCATTTACGGGCTGTCTTATTATTATAGAAGGCCCCTTCTTATGGACCCCAAGACTATATAAAAGGTCTCAAGGTGAGTTTAAATACAATTTTTAGCTCTTTTAAGAACCCTCTCTGTACTGCCAGAGCAGGATCTGGATGTCAAACAGGATCAAGCCTTGCAAATCTGGTCCATTATTGACTTAGATAAAAAAACAAGTTGTAGTTATGGACCCAACTGGCATCATCTCCTTCTCCTATCATGGGACTGCTCTTGATAGGCTGAACTGCAGGAGAGCCGAGTTTGACCCCGCGCCTATACTCTCAGACCCAAAATATTTGGCTGCATGGCCAAGAACAGTCTGCATCCTCCTTCGCATTTTAAACGCCTTTCAACACTCTGATTACTCGCCCCTTTGAGCTCCCAGAGGGTAATAATCACCTCCTTTCCTAAATGGAAATGACTTCTCTCCCATTTCCAGCCTCCAATTTGATTAACTCAGTTGTCAGCAGTCCCAACATTTGGTCCTCCAAGCCCCTTTCCGAATGCCTTGCAAGGACCCAAAACACCTTTCCGGTGCTTTTCAATCTCGGTAATCCATTTGCCATAATTAAATTCAGTTCAAGTCAGAGTCATCTGCAGGCGGACATATTAAAGAGCCCCTCCAAACGCACCAGTTCAAAGCCTCCAATAAATGCAACATGCAATTATTTATCAACAGAGCTAAGGCGGCAGGGAACACATTTTCTAATTCTCCCCTGATGAAAGAGATTTCGGAGATATGTGGCAAACTCCATCCGGCAGCTGGAGGGAAAGGGCTGAAAGATTCAATTATGATGATTGGCAAGCTGGTCCTTCAGGGTGCTGCCAATGGCAATAATAAGCCGGAGATGCACAGGGATAGGGAAGTCAGTCCCTGTAGTGTTGGGAAGGGAGTTTGGCTTAGGGTGGTGCTTTCACGCTAGTCCAGGGGTGGGCAAACTGTGGCCCGCAGGCCGGATGCAGCCCGCCAGGCCATTCTATCCTAAAAAACTTAGAAAATTAATATTTATCTGCCCCTGGCTGCCTGTCATGCGGCCCTCGATGGCTTGTCAAAACTCGGCAAGTGGCCCTCCGCCCAAAATAATTGCCCGCCCCTGTGCTAGCCCCTTGAAAGCCCTATAGGGCAGTCAGCAAGTCCTGCATCCCATGCCCATTCTCTGAAGGTATTGAACAGTCCCCTGAACTCTCCTATGTATGTTTTCAGCCAGGTAAAAGACGGGTGAAACCCATCCAATTATCATTAATATCCAAAGGGATGAGTGCTAAGCTTCCTCTTACACTGGGGATTTGCAGCATATGGATTCTCCCTTGCATCGGGCAAAGGCTTGATTCAAGGTTCAATGGGAACGCATGCTTTGACATCACCGAGCCTAGGATTGGGCCCCGTATCCAAAGTTACCAATGGGACAGACGGGAGGATGACTTACCCTGGGATAATATGAGATGGGGCCTCACCACATGGCAGCCGCTCTGACACAACTGCCGAGGTGCAGGCTCCTGCCCCGCGCGAAGCAGAAGCTGAAATGCAGCAGCTTAGACATTAGATAAAGGGGGAAGTTAGTTACTCCTTTAATTGCTGTGATGCTGCTTTTCCTGCTATATTTAGTGTAGAAACCCTAAGTTGCTCTTCTGATTTATCGCAGCATAAGCAAGAGCAGAATCAGGCCGGGTGTGCAAATTCAATCCGAATCAATTTAACACGTTCCCACCAGAATCACAAAGGAGATGCAGATGAAAGCCGGTGGCAGCTAACTCAGACATCCTTACTGTACAGCGGGAGGCTGGCAGCTGACATTGTGCTTTTTCCACCTTAATCCCCATCTCTCAACCTCTTTTTGGCATTATTTCTTTCCCTGCGTCTACAAGTTTTCCCCATAAAATCATTGTTCCTGGGCTTGGCTAAAATGTGTACTGAGACTTGGCTTTAGCCCAGTCCTAGATCAGGTTCTTCTTCTTTTTTGGTGTCAGTTTTTAGAGAGAGGAAAAATAATAACTTCCCCCTCTTCCCCCCCAACCCTACTTTAATTAGGAAAGTCAATGTTACCTCTGAAACACTTGATTCTTTTTCTGTATATTATAAAAGTACTAATGGTGAGTGCCAGATGGACTGTTACAGATAGAAATCAACCTCGAGATCCTGCTAATCAACGGAGGAAAATTTGGAAAATTGCTTTGTGAAATGAAGCTTAAAAGGTGATAAGAACCAAGCCTGTGGCATGCGAAATTGTAGCCTTATCCCTGATGCCAGACCTTTGCACGCAGGGAGATTTGGTTTCTGCGAACACTTGAACTAACCTGACCGGCAGAGGCACCCTCACTAAGTCTGGGGACAAAAAACCACCCCAACGTCGCTTCATGGACGGATCAGGGAACTAAAAGCATGAACTGCTGACTTCCAGTCCCAGCTCTGACATCTTGGTTAAGTCTTTTGGCTTATTCCCTTCAAAAGTTTAGGATCCAATTCAACACAGCACTTAAGCATGAATTTGCTTCGCCGAACGCAGGGTTGCCTGCCAAATATTTTAAAGCCTTTGAGATCTCGGTATGAAAGGTCCATTTGTACTGATATATCTGTATCTCCACCTTGCGCGTACATCATCATCTCGGTGCCAGCCATATCCTTTGCAAGCACGACGGATCTGATCTGGATCAAGATCCATCACGCTGAATTGGACAGTGGGTCTCGACCTGCGATGTTTTTCGCTTATCTTTCAACTTGGCTGGCCCGGGTAGGAGGATCCTGTAAACCCTGTCAAGGCAAGTTCCGATGATATCGTAAACCTGGGGAGCTCGTTAATTAGCGTGGTGCTCTCACTAAGTTTACAAGGCCTTCAATATGCCGTTTGGAAGGCCTTTTATCTATGTCGCTTGCCCTTTCATGGGCATATTGATTTGGCTAACGAGCTCTGACCAATGAATAATGGAGTATTACTTTTCCTATGCAGACCGCTTGGCAGCTAATCAAATCACTAACTATATTTTTCAAGTCCATTTCATAATTTTAATTATTTCCTCATGACACAAGCTGTTAAGTAACCTCTCCGGTCAGAAAAACAGGTTTTATTACTTTCTGAGTAATATCTTTTGCATAGATGTCTCTCCTTTCGCATTGGGGCCCGTCTCGCTTTGCAAAGCGCTTTTAACCTTGCCTTTACAACTGGCGAGTCTTGCAAAGTGTGGATCCGCTATGGAAAGTCAGGCTGCCAAAAGCAATCATTGCACAGCCTTGTGTTTAGTCTCTTGCACTGACACAAGTGCAAAGCTGCGCTGTTTATGAGCAAATGCACACGGCTCTCCTGGATCCAGCCGTTAGGGTGCCAGCCCATGCTGGGATCCAACAGGCAACTGGGTTTTTTCCTTCTCACATCATCACCAGAGCCTTGCCCGTGATCACGCTGCACGGTTATTAGCTGGGCAGCCCAGTAACACTCAACTACCCCTCCGATGTGTTTAGTTTACTGCGAGAGTCAGCGATAAGTCTGGGGAATGCGCAAGGATCAAAGAATACGGATAAGAAGTAGGCTGCCGATAGGGTGGTCTGCCCTTGAACGGGGGGATGTCAAAAATGTTTGACTGCTGGCATGAATGTCGCGTGGGAAAGGAAAGAAGGAATGTCAGGGGTATTTGATCTGATTTTAGTGGAGTCCTGGAAAGCCCCATTTCACTGGGGAAAAGAAGGAAGGCAGTTAACATGGGATTTGAAAGTCCAATTCAAAGTCCATTTCTGGCAATGGGTTAAAAAATGCTATCGGCTTCAATAGGTTAAGTCTCCTTCTAGCTACCGGCCCTAAACAGGACTACTATCTGCTGTATATTGGCAGTTAACAGCATCACCCCTCTAGCTGTAAGTGTAGGTGCCTCTGTAGGTATACACACACACACACACACACACACACACACACACACACACACACACACACAC
>NW_017729016.1:2639726-2640717 GCF_001723915.1 Gavialis gangeticus
AATGCTCAGACAACAGGTAGGTGGGAGAGACGAGCCAGAACCGGTGGTCACGGGCGAATGCACATAGGAAAGACAGAAACCCACATTTCTCTGTAGGGGCACATTTCTCCCCAAACGACCAGTCTCCGTCAGATCTCTCAGTCTTTATCCTCAAAGGAAAAATGACAGAACGCCTTCAAAAGAGGTGCCCAATGCCCATGAACTCAACTGCATCACCGCTCTGGACACAAAAAATCATGGACCGAACAGACATGAGCTGTGTTCCTCCACACCGGGTACCCATACCATAACCCACAGCCTTTTTTTTTCCCCCCCCCTCCCCATGCAGAAGCTATGATTGGCCTCCAAGCAGTTCAGCTGCTCTCTCCACTTGCATAGACCAGTGATTCCCAACCTTTTTTATACTGTGGATCAGCACGGGAATGGGATGGGGCGCCCGGGGCCGGCTGCCTCTCTCCCAGGGCTGCCCCGCCGCCTGGCTTTAACTCCGCGTGAGACAGACAGACGGGGGTCTGAGCGATGGGCTTGTGCCACGACTCTGCAGCTAACCCTTCGCGGCTCAGTGATTGGAAACCTCTGGCATAGACTACTGACTGATTCCCTAGTCTGCACTCCACTTAGCCTGATAAAGGATACCGTGTTATCCGAAAGCTTGCCAGAAACATCAACCCACCTCCAAGTTGGTCCAACGAAAGCCATCGACTCAAACCAAAAGTCATCATATAGCCCCAGACCAATACAGCTGACCCCAAAAGAAAACTCTGTGGGTGTATTTGCTGTTGAAGTCCCTGAGTCTGGTTTGTGCTATGGACCTTGGTGTTGGATGTTTAAAGCCGTGCCTACAGTAGACACAGCTCAATAAAAGGCAGCCTGTTCTCCGCTCAGCAAACAGCCAACGGATACTGTTGGCAATGCACCGGAGCCCCAGTGACACACACTGACTGCTAAGGGCAGGACACCATCCATTAGCTAGAGGCATGCACGCATCTCA
>NW_017729016.1:2645717-2648117 GCF_001723915.1 Gavialis gangeticus
CTCTGGACACAAAAAATCATGGACCGAACAGACATGAGCTGTGTTCCTCCACACCGGGTACCCATACCATAACCCACAGCCTTTTTTTTTCCCCCCCCCTCCCCATGCAGAAGCTATGATTGGCCTCCGAGCAGTTCAGCTGCTCTCTCCACTTGCATAGACCAGTGATTCCCAACCTTTTTTATACTGTGGATCAGCACGGGAATGGGATGGGGCGCCCGGGGCCGGCTGCCTCTCTCCCAGGGCTGCCCCGCCGCCTGGCTTTAACTCCGCGTGAGACAGACAGACGGGGGTCTGAGCGATGGGCTTGTGCCACGACTCTGCAGCTAACCCTTCGCGGCTCAGTGATTGGAAACCTCTGGCATAGACTACTGACTGATTCCCCAGTCTGCACTCCACTTAGCCTGATAAAGGATACCGTGTTATCCGAAAGCTTGCCAGAAACATCAACCCACCTCCAAGTTGGTCCAACGAAAGCCATCGACTCAAACCAAAAGTCATCATATAGCCCCAGACCAATACAGCTGACCCCAAAAGAAAACTCTGTGGGTGTATTTGCTGTTGAAGTCCCTGAGTCTGGTTTGTGCTATGGACCTTGGTGTTGGATGTTTAAAGCCGTGCCTACAGTAGACACAGCTCAATAAAAGGCAGCCTGTTCTCCGCTCAGCAAACAGCCAACGGATACTGTTGGCAATGCACCGGAGCCCCAGTGACACACACTGACTGCTAAGGGCAGGACACCATCCATTAGCTAGAGGCATGCACGCATCTCATTGTCCAGCCCGCCTGAGCCATAGTACCCTGAACAGGAAGGATTTCCTTGCAACTAAAACACAACCTATCCTAATACTCCCTCCTGTCCAGATGGATCTGTCACTAAAGGCATGCTTTTACCCTAAAGAATTTTTTTTTTTGTTGCAAAAATCGAGTTGGTTTAACAAAAGGTAAGCTCTGATTGCTTTTACCCTCTACATTTTTGTTTGCAAACCAGTTGACCGAGTGCCCACAACCTTCCTGCTCTTGCTGCTCTGTTTTTCATTGAACCTGACAGCAATTGTTATAAGGGAGTCTAACAACCTTTTGGCAGACAGGAGCTGACACCTTTGAAAGGAAATACCTAACTCTTTAAAAGCCCCAGCAAACCCCAGCAACATCTGTAGCACAGAGGATATTATGTGTCTCCCTTTCCCTTCTTCACTAAATAATGCAAAAACCTCATCTCTCAGCACAAACGTCCCCAGTTTCAGATGAATGCTGGTTATAACAATAAATCATATCTTAGTACATATTCATGAGGTTTGATTTACCATGATAATTATCCTTGGTCTTCATTGTTTGTGTAAAGTATTTTATGCACAGGGAGAGTATTTAACTGTTTAACTCCAGCAATAATGAGTCCATTACCACTGAGAGAACTGTAAATCAGCGTCTTATAATGTAAGAAAGCGGAATGGGAAAGTGTCTGTAGAGCAATTCCCAGACCAAGCAAAATGCAACCGAAGCCAACGTGCAGCCTACAAGAGATCTTCCCTTGGCAGGATCCACATAGCAGATATGTGTGCGTGGCAGCACTTCTCCAACCCAGTATCTACTTGGGAAGCTGGTCCAGCTGCAGAGCATAAGGCTTGTCATTGCTATCGTTGTACCAGGTCTCAAGTTTAATTGCTAAGCAGTTTAATTGCTTTCTGATGCCATGTGTGTACATCATTTAGCCCAATGAGGCCTCTGTGCATGACTACAACACAAATGATGCCGATTCCTGCACATGTGCCCAGACCTTTGGAAGGGCATTTCATAAAGGAGTCCAAAGGCACTGAACAAACAAGGCTAGATCTAAGTGTGATGGAGGAAGGTTGGCTTGTACCACGCAGGCTGGTTCTGCTGCGCAATGGCAGTAGCAGCTGACACTAAGGCAGAGCCGTGTGTGTTTATCAGACACTGGGTCTACACTTAATGCACAGAGATAAACTCCAGGGTACTTTGAGCTAAAGAAAACTGCTCCTGGGTGCAGTGTCTACACGTGCATTTAGGAGAGCAGCAATTTGAGCCAGGGCAGAGCAGCCTTGGGTTGGCAGGGGCCACGGGCAGCAGCATCGGGTGGCCAAAGGGCTGGCTGGTGCATGAGAGTTGGGCAAGAGTCTGGCCCCCGGCTGGCTGGGCTGACTGGGGACTATGCACAGCCACAATCGTTGTCTACGCATGCGTTTAATCGCATGTAATGACTCTGTGGTAACACAGTACTGTCCCCAACAGCACTCTCTTATGGTGGAGTTAATTTACTGCACGCTAATATCAGTGCACATGTAGACGGTGACGCTTTACTGCAGAGCTAATTAGTCTGCTCCACAGTAAAGCACATGTGTAGATGCACCCGCTGCGACTTCAGAACAGAGAGCAAGT
>NW_017729016.1:2653117-2664139 GCF_001723915.1 Gavialis gangeticus
CTCCACAGTAAAGCGCATGTGTAGATGCACCCGCTGCGACTTCAGAACAGAGATCAAGTCCAATGGATGCTCATCACAACAGATCGGAATGAGGATCCAGTTCCTTGGACTGGATCCATTTGCTCAGGACACCTACAAGTTGATCACAAAAGCAAAAAGAACCCGAAAACACATGTGGGGGGCAAGGGTATGGCACTGAACCTCTGCCGAGCCACAAAATGATGATCTTAATGGCACTGAACTGTGTCCGGGAGGGCTACATAAAACAGGCTCTGCGGGGTACGTTGCATGTTTTGGGCTCTCCAAAAACTTAAGGTTAGAAGAACCCTCTCCTTGCTCCCAATATTCAACTTCTTTTGATGCCCCCCCAAGGGGACAGTGGCCTCTTATCACCCCAATGGCTTTGACTCCTGGCTGCACTGCTGTTTTCCCAGGCCATGCCAGATCTTCAAGGGGCTGAGAAAGCCAGGTGCTCTCACCTCCACTGCGGAGGGAGCCCACTAGAAAGAGAGTTGCCAGATACAAACTGGGTCTCCCTGCACCTCTCTCTCCCCCAAATTCAAGAGACTTTGAGTGTTTGGGGCAGAAGCCTCCAAAAGCAACAGGACTCACACTGCCCACATCTGGGCTCTGAACCTCATCTGTGCCGTCCCACAGGTTACTAGGCTTGTGGCAGGCCGGAGGTCAGTCTAAATGAACCAAGCTGTATCTCTTGGCCAACATTTTTAGAAGTGACTAGTAATTTGGGGAGTCCAGCCACGGGTGTTTTAAAGGACTTGTTTCTTGGATGCCTGACTCCCGGCACTAGTGCTGTTCAAATATATATATATATTTTTTTAGTTTGCTGGGCCATGGGAAAAAAAATGGAATACAATTTCATTTGGCGCTGCTGGGAAAAATGTGCTTTTCACTTTTCTCATCCGAACAAGCAATCCCCCTCCCCCACCAAACCCAGACAGAATGAAATAGTTCATTTGACCTATATGGAAAAATAAAAAAGCACAAATTAAGCTGAAGTTTAGTAGCGTAGCATCATTTTGATGGAAAAGTTGCTCTGAAATGAAACATGTAGACTCCTCCTGCCCCCTTTTTATTGTTTTTGGCTAAAACCACTGACCAGGTTGAGCTGGGATTTACAAAGAAAGTCACTTGACCTTGGATCTGCAGCTTTCAGTGAATAAAACAGTCAGATAATTTTGCTCGGCGCATTTGGAAAATCAGGGGACTTCATATCATCTCAGGTATTGCCGGCCACTTTGGGAAACCCCGGCCTGTGAATGTGCGTGTTGCAAGCTGCCACCCTCGGTCACCGATAGGAGCTTTTGGCCTTTTGACTTTTCCAGCTTAAATGACTCTTCTTGTCAGCTCCCTTCATGACACAGCTAGAGAGAGATGAAAGTGCAGAAGTGGAGACAGACAGACAGACAGACAGGCTATGTTAGGAGAATCTCGCATGCTTCCTGTGCGCTGGAAATGACAGGCATTTGACACCTTGGGCAAGCACTATAGCTCAATCTTGCTGCAAGGAACTCAATCAAAGCACCCTGACATTTAACACCGACTGTCACAGCGGCAAACCTGCCAAAAAAAGGTCCCTGTTTATACTAATCTCAGTGACAGCTCTGCAAACAGGGAGGAAGATCGCCGGGATGGGAACACGTGCAGAATCACCCTGGCCGTCATGTAAGGCTGGTAGATTCTCACGTGGCCTTTATCGCTTCCAAGAAGGGCAGTATTTGGCACTTTGCATGGCACGCCCTTGGAAAAGACCCGACCTAGGCTGAAAATCATGCATGTAGACCAGCACAAAGGACTCCTGGATTCTCTTGTGTGTGTTTATAGCAGATTGGCACTGCAGCCTTGGCATCTTTTGCCTTTGACAGGGATGGGGTGATGCCGTTTCAATCCCAGCACAACCGTGAGAACGGCCAGGAAAGGGGAAGGGATGTTTTAAATCGGTACTAGCAGGGGCTCTGATGGGGTCGGCAGGTGCCTCTCAAATCAAAGGACAGCAACAACCTTGACAACAAAGCCAACAAAATCCCCACCCAAGCCACTGATTTGGGGAGGTGACAAGTCTGACCCACCCGGGTTCTGAATCCTCTGGGCTGATCCATGTAAATACACTGCGCCAAATGCTACATGTCCATACCATCGTAGCAAATTCAGGTTGGAAGGGAGCTCGGGAGGTCGCATCTAGTCCAACCCCCTGCTCCAAGCAGGACCAGCCCCAACTGCATCATCCTAGCCAAGACTTTGTCTACCCAGGTCTTCAAAACCTCCAAGGATGGAGACTGCAGGATGGCTCATTTGCAAACCTGAGCTGACTTGTGTCCCTTGCTCTCCCCCTAATCAGGGCTTGGAGGACAATTAATTCTTCAGACCGCGGGAGCACATGAAACATCCCAGGAGCTTTCTAGACAAGGCGGAGGGAAGGAGGCACGTCTCCACTTGAAAACGGCGCGGGGATTTCAGGAGGGGGAACGTAACATCAGACTCTGGCTCGGAAAAGAGGCCTTGGCTGCCTTTTGCTGTCGCACTTGCTTGGGCCCCGTGCCAGGGTGCCGGGAGCATGCCTGGAGTAGCTAGCTGGCTCAGCGAGAAAGGCAGCAGCCATGCAGCAGAGAAATGCACCCTTGGCAGCTGGTTGAAGAGGAGAAAAGCCCCCGCCTGCCCTGAGCTCTACAGGCTGGCGGCCTTGCCCCGGCTGCAATCCACAGCCCGAGTCCTCTCATGTCAGGAGGAGCGGGATTTGGCAGTGCATAGGCCTTCATTGCATTCAGCTCCTGACATCAATTGCTTTCTGTTCTGGCTGGGCTTCATCAAGAGATGGAGGCACTTTATCCAACGTACATTCATGGCAGGGAGTGTTGCTTCCTGCGTCAGCGCAGGCACCGGGTGACCGGGCTTGGAGGTCCCACTCTGTACGGCGCTGCTGGCTCGCCTCGGGACCTAGCAGGTGACTTACTGCCTGACTTGCAAAGGTCCAATGCTGTCTACGCTCCCTGGAAGCTGAGAGTCAAAATCAGGTCATTCAGTCTTCCCGGGCCTCAGTTTCCCCCAGGCGTAATATGGCTATAACGACACCTACCCCACAAAGTGCACGCGGTGGCTCATTTCAGGATTGCACAGTGCTTGGAGATGAATTCTAGTTGGTCTAATAACAGGTATCACCTTTGAACCGAGAGTTTGAGAGATGAAAGGTTATGCGAGAAGGGGCCAAGTTGCCTGATCTTCCCTTACCCAGTAGCAGTCTTAGGGGAGAGCAAACTGGGCCCCACACTTTAAGGGACCGAATTTTTGGGGGGTGTGAAGTTTTTGCAAGGAAGTGGTTCTAAGTGTTTGCATTTTAACACTCAACTATTTATCTAATTCCCCCAAAGGCTATTAAAAAGATCCACGATGCAACTGTGGTGGGGTAATAGTGAGTACACACTTCTAAGGGGCCCCGAACGACTCTCTTGCCCAGGGCCCCAACAACCCTAAGGCCACCACTGCCATTGCCCTTCAAACCGATTTCCTCCCTGCCTGGGTATTTCATTCAGGGTGGTCTCCTCCGCACAGGAACGAACGGGGCGCAGCCAGCATCCCATTTTTATCCTCTCCAACCAGGTTTCTTTTGCAACGCGTTTGCCCGAGTGGGGCGATATTTATGGGCCGCGTTCATCATTCCCACCTTTCTTGCCGTAATGTGCTGCTGGCTGCGGCGTGGCCAGATGCAGTGAAAAGTTCCCCGTCTAGGCGAGCGATCAAGATAACACCGAGAACTCTTGTCGCTGCTGACAGCTCCTTTAATACCACTCAGTATTGGAGGCGTTTTTCTCCGGGAAGGTGATTCTGCTTTTCCTTTCATGGGCATTCATGTCACGCGGCTCGCTTGCCAAAGCTGCCTTCAGCTCTCTTGAACACAACCATGCTTTATGCTGACAGCAGCATGGGGGCTGCTGTTGTACAAAACAGCCTCCCCGGAGACTTCCCTCGCTGCAGCCTTCTGATGAAGGGCCAGAGATGCGTCGCTTATAAGACTTGATTAACTTGTTGGCCGCGACGTGTTTTGAGCGCAACGGCTTGTGGAAGCAATTTGCAATTTGGATTTTTTTGTTTTTTTTCAAATGGGCATGAAACCAAAACGCTCACAAAGTTTGAGGGCTGCATCCAAAACCTTATGGTTTGATTTATTTTCCTGAGGCCTTTCAACCAGGAGGATCCTTAAGTGGAACGTGCACTTCTCCCAGGTCTGAAATGCAGCCACTTCTGGGGTGGAACGTAACAAGTAGAGAGCTCAGAAGCTGCAACAGGCACATCCAAAGTCAGATACAAGAGAGAATGAACAGCTTCCCGGCTCCCTTTCCTAACTGCTAGACAGCTCTCCCTTCCTATATAGAACTATATTTCCATAACATACGTTCAAAGTTTACCCCAGGATTGCCAGACACATGGGAACAAGCTGTCCCATACGCTCTGTTGTTGCTTCCTATTAGGATCAGTGTCACTTGAACAAACGCCTGGTTAATTTAGTGCTGGGTGTATTGTGGTTCTTGCCTATATATGTCATGACCAGGGATCCTGGTTTTCTCTGATTTAAAAAAATCCCCAATTTTTGGTTAAATAAAAGTAAACCCAAATCCACATTTTTCTGTGATTTAAATGAAACACCATTTATATATATACACACACACACACACACACACATATATATACATACATACATATATGTGTATGTGTGTGTATATATAGATTCCTTGATTAAGATGAAACATACATATACACACACACATAAATACACGCACACACACACACATCTATATCTATCTATATACACATATATATACACACATATATATATGTACATATACACATACATACATATATACCCACATAATGTACACACACACATATGCACACACACACACACACATATATGATGTTTCATTTTAAATCAAGGAAAATGCAGATTTGGTGTTACTTTTTTTTTTTTTTAACTGAAAATTGGGGATTTTTTTAAAATCAGAGAAAACCAGGATCCCTGTTCATGATGGAAAACAAAAGGACACCAGTAACTGTTTTGATGTTTCAAATCCACCTCCATCGCCCTTCCTTTCCCTGCACGGTAACTCTTAGCTACGCTTCAAATTTAGCTCGGGCCCTTCCGTACTGTAATTTCTGGTTTCGAAGGTGGCAGTGTTTGGGTTGCCTGGTGAAATGGTGTCAGTAATTCAGATTAAATTAGGCTTTGGTTAGGTGCGTAATTCATCATTTGTAGTATGACAACAATACCCATAATTACTGTTCTTATTGTTGCTCCTGAAATTCATGTGCAATAAAGGGATCTTAATATCATGCCAAACCTCACAGTTAATTTAGGTTCCATCTCCTTTCATTTATTCTGTAATAAGATAATTAGTTCACATAATTCGTCATTGAACGTGCCTTCGTAACAAATATATACATGAATTAGCCTATTACACAACAAATGAAGGGAATCAAAACATGAATCATTTTGCAGGATTACATAAGGAATTATTATCCTCTCCCGCACACATGGATGCGGCCATGGTTGTTAGTATTTCCTTAATGATTTTATTATCTGGGGCTCCTGGCTGCAGCGTCTGCCTTACAGCTCTGCCTGGGATGGAGCATTGCTTTCACTTTGCTAGGGAGACTCCAGCGCCATGTGCCAAGTTACTTCCAAGCCTGCAATTAATACCAGACGGCCAAAAAAAAGGCAAAAAAAAAAAATCCACCCAACACTGCTGCCTAAAGTGAGGCACCTGGATCCATATTTAGGCAGCTTAATAGGGGGCTCGGCTTTCGGAGGTGCTGCTGGGCTGTTCACCGTGCTGTCTGACTTCAAAGGGAGCTGTGAGCACTCCTCACATCAGGAAGTTGGGCTTCCCGAAGGGGGTGTTGTGCCTACACACAGATTTGTGCTTCTAGGCTTCGGCAGCCCCATTGGAAAGTGGTGCTCTGGGCAGGAGAAGAGACAGGGCCCTTCACACTGACTAAGCGGTCTCATGTGTGGACTGATGGACCGCAAACTTTTTTATGCGACATGTAATGCATTTCACGGGGTATAAATGGAGTTTGGAAGCCCAATTTTTAACTCTTAAAATTCAACCTTAACTTATATGCTGTATCACCATCCCCGGCAAGCAGCGCTCAGCTGGCGTGCCTGGGCTCAGCGCTTGGCAGCGCTGCTCGCAGCAGACGGGGCCAGGCTCGGGGAATGGGGGCCTGGTGCTGCTCGCAGGGGCTGGGGTCAGGCTCGGCTGGCGTGGCCCCATCCCCTGCGAGCAGCTCTGCCTGGGCTGTGCCTCGGCTTCATCCGTTGCGAGCGGCACTGTTGAGTGCTGAGACCGGCACCACTCCCCGGGTGCCCGGCCCACAGGCACCAGTATAAGTCGACCCCATATTTCTGATCCCAAAAGTTAGGTCAACTCATACACCAGATCTACAAAATTCCTAACTTTTGGGATCAGAAAAATGGGGTCGATTTAGACACTGTGTCGACGTATACACTGAGAAATACGGTAGCTAGCTTGTTACCCCAGGAGGTTGTAGAGGCAGGTCGGGTAAAAAACGGACTAGGACAATTCATGGGTGATAGATGATAGATTCATGGATGATAATGTATTAATGACTATTAAACAGAACAGCCCTCTGGCATCTCCAAACCGATGATGGTAAATGCCAAATCGCTCCAGATATGCCTCATTCATAGGGTCTCCTTCTAAAGCTGGGCTCAGCAAACTATGTCCCGGGGGCCAGATCTGGCCCATGGACACGGGGCTTCGGCAGCAGTCGCTGTCCCGTGCTGCCACGGTGGGACGCTCTCCTTGTAACGTGGAGGCGGTGGCTGGGTCCTAGCGCTCATCTCAGACCTAAAACGGTTGCTGACGACTGCTCCGACCCACCCACCCCTGCCACTGCTGCAGACACAGTACTGGGCCTTGGGCTGACCTGGTATGGCACTGCTTCTGGTCTTATGACCAGCCTGCAGTAGGGCTTCCCGGTAATGCAATTCCCACAACGCTGAAATCTTCCGTGGAAAACCACTAGACCGACTGTATCACTCGCAACCATTTCTTCAAGCGTCCAGGGGTTCAACCCCGACAATGCAGCCGCCCCTAGGACGGAGCACAGCAGCTTTGCAACCTTTGACTACGCAGCTTAGAATAATAAAGGAGTCCAAGACCCCGAAGGAGTCTTGCCAAGCTGGAGATGTCCCGTATGCTTCTTGCCAAAAGCACCATGAGGTTATTATTGGCCAGAACGGATCGTATCCAAAAGACAACAAGTCTAGCCACAGCCTGACTCCTACCCCCTATCTGGAACAAAGAAGTCCAGATAGCCTTTGGACATCACCAACCAGACTTCCTGCCTGATTTCCTTGGAGCTCTCGTCTAAATGCTGACCTGGCCCACCCTGCTTAGCTTATGAAATCTAATGAGAACGCAGCTCAATAGCTCTCGTTATTAAACGCTCTCTATTTCCCACAAATTGTTCTCACTCGGTACTTAATGCCTTCGGTAACACTTTACACTCCCCATATTCTAGCATCGCTTTTCAGCCAAAGCCTTGACTCCTAAACTACCCCTTTATCTGCCGTTGTGCTCTCCATTTGTGAAAGCCAGCTATCAAAGCATTCAAGGGATGTGGACAGAAGAAGAGTGTCAGCTGGTAGTGCCTTTTAGTATTCTGACAGCCCGAGCAGCATTATTAAAACTAAACACAAACCTCTCGGTATCTGAACGCGGGATGTCACAATGATCTATCTATTCAATACCAGACTTCGCTAGACCTCTGCTGTTCCCAGAGGACTCGCCGCAAACCTTGGAAGCGCTCTGCGCTAGGAAATGTTTTCTTCCTGGGACACGTTTCTCCCATGCATCTGGGCTAGCGTCTGTGCGGGAAACAGGGTGGAACGCATGAATTGCGGTCCACCAGAAACTCCCCGGAGGTTAAAAGACAGCACGGACTAGCATGGAGAATCTGCAGTGAATCCGCCCCCGTCCTTTCTCCATAACGATGTCGCGGCTGAGCAGCGTGAGGCTCTGAGAGATCAGTCCGGCTCGGCCGAAGCATAGACCCAACAGCAGAGAGAAGGATGCTGCCTAATGGGATGACATTCTCCGATCTGCCTACCAGCCTGATTTTTATTTCCCTTCTCCCATGCAGCGCACGCCGCCCATTAGGAATATTAAAAGAAAAAAAAAATCAACCAGGCTGCTCTTCTCTTGACACATTCAGGTACCCAAGTAGTTTGCAAAATGGAAAATAGTGGATGCCTGGGCCCCATCTGACCCATTCTGGATGGGTTTTTTTTTTGTTTTTTTTTTTAGAGACACCAATACCAGCAGTAATGTGATTCAAGCCAGGACACGAGGCCAGCATCTGAGAGCCAACAAACTACATTGGGAGCTAGGCTCCTTATTGCTCTCAGATTATAGAAGACTTTTTTTCCCATCTATTTGAGTTGGTCTAATAAAAAAGATATCAGATTTCCCCAAAAGAACCCTGTCTGCCTACAAGAATAGACAGGGATGTTGAACAGGCAATCATGTGGCTTAGAAATGCTAACAAGTAATTATTGGCAATTAACTCAATTAAAAGGGAATCAAATAGAAAAAGACAAATAAGCTAGACAGGAGTGGAAAGGCGCTGATGAGAGGAACTGAAGGGCATAACTGGGGGGGGGAAGAGGAAGGACCAGATCATATGATGAAACTCAAACTTTGCAATACAGCTCGCCAGGAGGGACCTAACACCAGTTCTCCATCCAGCCAGGCACACCTCTTCCCTCTTCAATGGCTCCTCATGACATTTGCTAAGCCGCAGTGTCCCACGCAGTTGCAAATGCAAATAAACCGCAGACCCATCTTGTGGCATCTCCCTAAACCTCGCCACGACATCACAAGATCATATCACTGCAGCAATACATATGCATGAGCTCCTGTCCCCTGCACGCCTGTACAATGTATTATAATTAGCGATGCCCAACATGCTACCTCCAGTGACGGGGAGCAAAACCGAGAAGTCAAGTCCTTAAGAAGAATGGAGATTTCCCTGCTACAGCTCTGGGGGCTTTTGGGCTAGGAGGTGAGAGCAACTTAGCTGCATGGGATTGTCTTATTAGGGAAAAGCGAGGCGGTCTTTTCGTGGGTAAGCTATCACGCAGCAACTAACACAAGATAAAAACCAAGTGGGGAAAAAGCAGTTTGTTGCTTTTATTGTTGGTTTCTGAAATTGGACCAATTTGATTTGGTGCAATTTTGCCCACGGACAGTCTTAAATCAGTTAGTGAGTGGGTCAAGGCCTGAGCGAAAGTCTGGTCTTTGCTCTGACCTGTTAAGTTGTGTTGCAAATGCTCTGCTTTGTCCCAGTGAGGTTTTACTGCACGTTAGCTAACACAAGTTAAGGACACACCATGATGCTCCGGCTGGGTAGATGAGCCCTGGATATAAATCCCCCAAGAAGTCCCGGTTGCTGGTGTCAGAAGAAATTCTCCTAGTCAGAAGGGATCAATCCCAGTTTAATTAGGGGACCGTCCATACTGGGGCATACAGGGAAATTGAAGGCGAATCAACCGATGGCATGAATTTAAATCCGAATAGTTAAACCGCATTAACTCTCGGTGCAGACAATCTTAAAGGAGGCTTCACCTGATGCAACTTCATTCAGTTTTGGATTTTCATTTTAGTTCTGAGTAAGAGTCAAACAGTGCAACCAGCCCCTTTTATAAAGCAGTTCACTTCACTTTCCTCATGTTCTCTGCGCAGACAAACCACAGGGAGGTTTCTGAAATTGGACCAATTTGAGCTGATGCAATTTTGCCCACGGACAGTCTTAAATCAGTTTCGAGTCTTTTCTTTTTCCCCCCTGTAAGTCGGCCTTGTACCTGTAAGCCAGGTAAACTCAATCCATATGTCCAGAAACAATGCTGTACTGGTTTAAGTGAAACCAATGCACCTTGTGGGCGCAGAAAAGCCCTTTGCTCCTCCCGCACCTTTAACACAGGTCTGGTGGAAAAAACATCATCCAGATCCTAACCTTATTCATCAGGCTCATCGTCTTTTGGACTTATCCTCACTGAAACTCATGCCAGAAAGGCAATTGATTTCTCATTTATGGAGAGAAGCATGCGCCAATACAACTAAATCAGCACAGATGCTAATTTGGAATAAGAGCACCTATGCACAGCCTTGTTCTGAAACAGCCAAAGGTAAGGGATTGCAAGTGAAAATTGGTATATAGACCATTGGTGTGTAGGTTATTTCTGAGAAATAATGGCCTTATGACCATACATATGACTTCAGAGCACTGATTCTCAACTGCGATGCTGCGGCATGCCTTGAACTCCTTTCAAGGGTTGCCACACAATGAAGTAGGCAATCAGGATTCATAAGATAAACCCAGAGATTGCAAAAAAAGGAAAACAGTCTGACCAGGTCTGGTCTTTCTGAGTTTTTTACAATAAAAGAATTGCTCTATTATTTTTTTTTTGTAGTCAACAAATGAGTGATAGCTATAAGGGGCATTTTCCAAGGGGGACCTGGGGTCTAAAAAGGATGAGAACCACTGCTCCAAGCTAGAAAGGGCTTGATTGTCTGCTCTACACTTGCAGCCCTTTACCTGATGTGAAGTGGATGAAGAGCACTTCAGGCCGGGGCAGAGGACTGCAGAAGGGGCAGGATGATGGGGAATCAGGCCCAGCCTCTGAACATGCAGCTTTCCATAGATATTAGAGCCAGAAGGTCATCCGAGCTCATGTGTTATGACCCCCCTGCCCTCCCCACCCCAGACCAGAGAACATCACCCTGTAATTCGGAGATTGAGCCCTTATCTTGTGGCTGAGATGGAGCATATGTTTCTGACTGACGTCCCGTCAAGCGATGAAGAGCCTGCCAAGCTATTCCAATGGTAAATGACCCCAAGCCCTCAAAAACACATGCTTTGCATCCAGCTTTGGCTTCCAGCCACTGTATCACATAACACCTCTGTTTGCTAGATTAAAAAAAAAAA
>NW_017729016.1:2669139-2669879 GCF_001723915.1 Gavialis gangeticus
TTACAATAAAAGAATTGCTCTATTATTTTTTTTTTGTAGTCAACAAATGAGTGATAGCTATAAGGGGCATTTTCCAAGGGGGACCTGGGGTCTAAAAAGGATGAGAACCACTGCTCCAAGCTAGAAAGGGCTTGATTGTCTGCTCTACACTTGCAGCCCTTTACCTGATGTGAAGTGGATGAAGAGCACTTCAGGCTGGGGCAGAGGACTGCAGAAGGGGCAGGATGATGGGGAATCAGGCCCAGCCTCTGAACATGCAGCTTTCCATAGATATTAGAGCCAGAAGGTCATCCGAGCTCATGTGTTATGACCCCCCTGCCCTCCCCACCCCAGACCAGAGAACATCACCCTGTAATTCGGAGATTGAGCCCTTATCTTGTGGCTGAGATGGAGCATATGTTTCTGACTGACGTCCCGTCAAGCGATGAAGAGCCTGCCAAGCTATTCCAATGGTAAATGACCCCAAGCCCTCAAAAACACATGCTTTGCATCCAGCTTTGGCTTCCAGCCACTGTATCACATAACACCTCTGTTTGCTAGATTAAAAAAAAAAACACAACCCTCTACAATCGGAAACCTACTCCTCTTTCTTAAAACGCACTGAAAAAAAATAATGGCATCATTTGCCTCTTTCCAAATAGCACATGGGTTAGTCTTTGGTTCATTTACTTGACATACCCCCTCTATTCACCGACTGCAAGCTATTGCAGGCAAAATCCATTTTGCAGCTAAAACATCTG
>NW_017729016.1:2674879-2675984 GCF_001723915.1 Gavialis gangeticus
GACATACTCCCTCTATTTACCGACTGCAAGCTATTGCAGGCAAAATCCATTTTGCAGCTAAAACATCTGCTGAAAACCCTCCAAGCAACAAGGAAAGAAAACTGTTGGAAAATCCTACCTGAAAAATAGCTATCCAGGCATAGCCAATATTATCAAAATTAATAGCTCCATTATGTGGGTTCACATCCCCTGCCATGCATACGTTGTAATATTGGTTCCAGTTTATGCAGGCATTTCTGTTGCTGAAATCTGGGTTATACAAATTTGGGGTGTAGGGGTCCATGCTCAAGGTGCACTCCACTTTGAGATGCTTCAAGTTTGGGATATTGGAGCATTTCTGCATGCCGTTATCTCGATGGGACGAGCAGATGAATGGATTATCCTCTCCGTCGTCCGGCTGATAATATGGATGCAGGAAAGTTAGGTTATATGACCTAGAGGGAAAGAAAAGAAATGGGAGAGAGAATCAGTCTCCTTCCTTGCCCTTTGCTTCAATATCAGGAGGGGCGATGCCTTGCTCGATCCGAGCCCAAGGTGTCATTTAGCCCAGGGTGGGGGGCATATCTAATAAGGGCAACATGGGAGTAGAGAAACGCCACCTAAAGTGAACTGCTCTGAATGGAGAAGGCATACACTGGGGAAAAGGAGCAGGGGTAGGTACAATGAAGAATGAAAAAAAAAAATCCCTCCTCATGCTCACCAAGTATTTCCAAGTTCCTAGATGCCTATACTGGTTTAATCCCACTCCCTGCAAAGACAGTAGGAGCTTTGCTACTGATTTATTCTTCCCGAGGATGTTTCGGCTGACGGCAAAGAGCATTTGTTGCGGGGGGAGGTCTGGCCAACTGTGCAATTTTTTCTCAGGGGAAAGGCTGGGAGCTGTATTGCTTGCAGGGTTTAGAGGCCAAATGGGAAAAGCTATGGGAAACGGAGCCCAGGAAAGACCTAGGACCCCACCATGCCATCTCCTTCCCTAGCTTTTTACGGATGGATTTGAAAAGACAGCGCTAATACCTAGGGCCCAGCCTGCAAATAACCTGGTCACACCAATAGTCTGGCTTGTGATTTCTTATCATTTGCAGGATCAGGGCAAAGAGCAGGGGAA
>NW_017729016.1:2680984-2682853 GCF_001723915.1 Gavialis gangeticus
CATCAACAGTCTGGCTTGTGATTTCTTATCATTTGCAGGATCAGGGCAAAGAGCAGGGGAAATCCTTAGGCATCCTAACTCACAGCGGTGGGACTCTTAGGAATCTGCTCTGAAAACCCGAGGAGCGGGCAGATCCCGAATACCTGCCCAGGACAGGAAACTGGCACGCTGGAGATTTTCATCTCAGCCCCTCCATATCCAGCCACACACAGAGCTTTTCTTGGGTCTGAGACAAAAAAAATGCACATTGATTGCATTCAGATTTCTTAAAACTAGGAGGAAAAATCTGTAACTCCTACTTTCTGCGAACTGAGAAATCTCTGCTGTTACCTTCTTGGCGGCTGCCTTCCCATTCGGTGTCCCTTTTGCGGCTATTCTGCTGAAAATACTCACATTTTTTGTATCTGTCCTATAGGTCTCAATCATCCTCCAAAAACCTGAGGTCACAACCCCGTTATTGCCTTTCTGGCTGCCTCCCCTTTTGCCCAGCCCTCCTTTTTCAAACATGGCAGTGCTCATTGAAGTGCCTAAGTCCTTTTGACTGGGTTTCTGCTCCCGGGCCCTGCACAGACAACCAGCATCACACGTCTGCCGCTTCAGACTGACTCCTGGACCTGCCGGGGCCTTATCTACCCAGAAAGGCTTGAAATGTGGCCAGAAGTGCTTGGAGTGTCTCTCATTTCATGAGCAGCTAGGAGGGACAGGGAGCTCCTATAGGGCCAAACATGGAGCCACAAAACTACAGAGAGAAAGCTTGACTTAAAACATCTCTTTTACGGTTCTTAAAAAGGCAGAGGAAAATGCTGGCAACAGAGGAAAGTTTTGGGCACCAATTTAGCATGCACGCCGCCCATTCAATGAGACCGATTTCCACTGTGTTAGTGGGTGTTGTACCATTCCCCCAGTGGGACCGGATCTGGTCCTCAACCAGTTACACCGCTCATACCTTAAAGCTGAAATCATCTCCGTGCCTCAGTTGGGTCCAGCCCTTTTTCTACCATATCCCCTCCGCCAGCTCTGCAATTTCAACAGCTACAGTTTATCTGACATGATCAGCCGGACACGGTATCATAATAGTCCCCGATCCTCCCCCATCCATCAGCTCCATTCCTGGAAATGTTGTCTGGGGTCAGAGGGCAGGAAGGCATTAAGGGTAAGCCTGATTATAATTATTCATTGGCAGTGGCAGGGAGGGTTGCTATGAGCAAGGATTAACAGCGTTACAGGAACCCAGTCATCTGCAGCTTGCAAACAAAGCAGGCCGTGGATATATCACAGCTGCTGAGCACATATCAGAAGAGGACAAATGCTTGTAGATTGGCATATTTACCTTTGCACAGAAGTCAACTGAGTTTAAAAAAAAAAAAGGCTGAATGCAAATAGGCCTAATGCTAACGAGTCACTGTAAAAACGCCCAAATCACTTAGGCTGGCTTTTGTTTCAGCTGGGAGACCCGCTTCTTTTTGCAATTTGACAGTGGACAGGGTAGACTGCCCTTCCCCAGAATATAAGAATTTACTGGCTCAGACCATAAGTCTGATCCAGTCTCCTATTTTGCACAATTTTGCCTGGTCTCCTATGTTGCACAGTGGCAGTGAGGATTTCAGGTATTCGGGGTCCATCCAAAAAAGATTATGCCCAGTCTCCTGTGTTGCACGGTGCAAGTGAGGCTCTCAGGTATTTGGGGGCTGTTCAAAGAAGATAAGTCTGAGCAGACAAGTCAGAGGAGTGGAAGTCTGAGTCTAGGACCTTGGAGATGGGAAACCCAATCTCCAACGGGGTCCATTTTTGGGGTCCTCACATAGGTCTCCTGCAAAAGCTCCTCCGACCTAGGAGCCGAAATAGCACTTGCAGCATTGCCAGCGTAGC
>NW_017729016.1:2687853-2690578 GCF_001723915.1 Gavialis gangeticus
GGCAGCGAGGATTTCAGGTATTCGGGGTCCGTCCAAAAAAGATTATGCCCAGTCTCCTGTGTTGCACGGTGCAAGTGAGGCTCTCAGGTATTTGGGGGCTGTTCAAAGAAGATAAGTCTGAGCAGACAAGTCAGAGGAGTGGAAGTCTGAGTCTAGGACCTTGGAGATGGGAAACCCAATCTCCAACGGGGTCCATTTTTGGGGTCCTCACATAGGTCTCCTGCAAAAGCTCCTCCGACCTAGGAGCCGAAATAGCACTTGCAGCATTGCCAGCGTAGCCTGGGAGCCCGGTTGGATCTACGTACAGGGCAAACCTGTACCTCCAGTATCTGGGCCTGCCGTATTTCCCTCGGGACAGCCAGGGTTGCAGCACATGGGAGTGCGGCCACACGCCGGCGCGTGGCAAATGTCATGCTGTGCAAAGCTGCCTATAACGCAACAACCTCCTGATCCCTTTCCTGGATGGCTATGAGTTACCCAGTTTATTATGTGGGGGGGAGGCAAAGGCCTCGGGCACCAAGCACGGCTCCCCTGGTATCTCAGAGGCCCAGATAAGACTTCCTTGTGCAGCCACCTGGACCCACAGCCTTTTGCCTCAGTTACACCAGGACACGATGTCCATCGGATCCTGGCAGGATCTGGAGGATGCCTCCGAAGCAGCCTCATTAGTTCACAGCTTGGAAGATGGGGTGGACGTGGCGCTAAGGCTCCCTGAGCCCCAGGCCCCCAAGCTGCCTGGCCACCCCATCTCGATCTGCAGCCCGGGCCAGACCGGCGCGTAGCACTCGAGCTCGATGGCTTGACTGCTTCTGACAAACAGGATTTCCCTCTTCACGTGCATCCCTTCTTTGTGAGGCTTGGGCTTTTTTCCTTGCAAACCCGGCACTGAGATGCTCCCGGCAGGCACGGGGAAGGTCAAGCACGGGCACGGAGCAGGGGGATTGCTTTTCATGCCTCGGAGTTATCACCCGAGAAGCCTTGCCCGCAGCTGCCTGGCTTTAATGACGTGCCTAATCCTCACTGCTCTCCCATAATCACTGGCTGCAGACGGGACGCCCGCTCAACTGCCTGCTGGTCTGTGCTTTTGGTTTTTTTTTTCCTAGGCGTTTAAACTGAGCATTTAAATCAGCGGCTGACACTGAAGGATGAACAGCACCGGCCACAGCTGGGGACAGCAGCAAACCTGGCTGTGTCTTCATGCCTTTCCTGACCTGCTCTCTCGATGAGCCTCATGTCTGATCCATATCCTCCCTGCTATTCCACAGCTGTCATTAAAACCCCCTTCCCCTGGCATCTCTTTCCCCCAGCTCGGCCAAAGGCTCATCGGTTTTGACATGCCCTCCCATGCAGGCCATCATCTCCAGCCCCACCTCAAGTTTCCCTGCCCCTTTCCTCAACCTGGCTGTGACAGCAGGAAGCCGCAGCGGAGACACAATTCACCATCTCCTCTTGAAATGCCACTCTGCTCCCTTCTCCTTCAGGTCTTCCTGTGCAAGGCATCGGCAGTCTTGCAAGGAGGCAAGGGTGAGGCTTGCTATAAGCTGGGGGGTGTTCACCAGCGGGTACAAGAGGATGAGGCATCCATACATCATGGAGAGGAGGAACCCTGTCAGAGGTGGAGGACATGGCCCCTGAAAATCCAGGCCCATGTTTTTTTGCCCTCAATAGCATCAGAGATGAAATTAGGTCAGCCCTACCTTGCTACTTATCTCCAGCTTGCAAATCTAGGTCTGATTATTATTATGCATCCTATTAATAATGCTCGTCTCATGCTACAATGTCATCTCAGGGTGTCATCAGCCCCATCAGCCCCAGTCTGCCAGATTTATTTCCTGAAGTCACGGTGTTAGGTCGGTCCATTTGTTCGAGGGTTGTCAACACAGCCGTACTGTTTTGCTGCAGCTGCGAGACACGTACTCAGCATGCACTGCTCCAACAGCAAGCGAAGACCTGCCATGCACTGATATAAAACCCTGAGGTTATGGCGGTTACAACGTCCGGTTGATGATGTGGCATCAAAATGGCATGCATTTGCCCGCCTTGCAGGAACAACGTCAACGAGGTGGTGGCTGACAGCAGTTCAGAAACCAAATCCCGGATCCAAATGTTCTGACGCCGCTCCATCTCCAGAAGCTGATTGCAGAAATGAGTGAACTAGCAGATGAGCATAGCCAGCGCAGCCTTGTTGAAGCTCTTTTGGAGTCTTCTCCAAGAATGAAGAGCACCTCAAAGTGCAGAATGAACTTCAGACCAATCTTGTTTCTGCTGAAAAGCAATTTGGCTTTTCAAAAAAAATCAAATCAAATAAAAAAAATCCATCCTTTGGCACGTCCCTGGGAAGATCAAGCTGAGCTTTAACAAGGAGAGCCCCAGTCACTGGATGCCTGAGATGCTTTTTGTTGTTACACAAGGAAAATAAAAGCCATTACTGGGAGCGGTCTGCTGCTCTCCGATCTGACTTAATTGCTCAGAGATGCTGTTTATGGTTCTGGGAGGGCAGGATCAGAGACCTTCAATTCAATGCCAGCTCCCTAGTCTTTTCTTTCTGGAGCAGGGCAAGTGGGTCATGGGACTTTTCCTGACATCTGTCCAGCACCAGTGCAGGCCCATAGGCCAGGCACAAGCATTTTACTACTAGCAGTGGAGTCAGAAGGTTTAATGTATATGCAGCCCTGGAGCGGACTCTTAGTTCCATAGTTTCTAGGGTCGGAAGGGACCTGAGCAG
>NW_017729016.1:2690589-2691394 GCF_001723915.1 Gavialis gangeticus
TTTTGAAGATGGGAACCACGCTGGCCCTCTTCCAGTCCTATATGCTCTGTACCACACACATGACGGTCAAAGGTCCAGCCTGAACTCAAGCGACCCTATGGGAACTGGTGTGCCTTCACCCTGCTAATAGCACACAAGCAAGGGATGTGGTTAGCATCGCATCTAGCTCCCTTTGACTGTCCAGTCTAAATGACGAGGTACCCATTTCACAGCTGGGTCAGTTAGAAGCAGTCTGTAGAGCTAGGCCTAATCTCACCCCTTGGGGTCCACAGCAAGATACCCTACCTGCTCTGCCACCACAGTCCACGTGTGATCACAGCTGCTAGGTAATCAATTAAAAAAACCCACATAATCAACCAAAAAGGAAACAAAAAACCTAATCAACCAAAAGGAACCCCCTCCCACCCCCCCGCAACAAAGTGGCCAAGCAGTACTTGGCTAGGATGCAGGTCGGTAACTCTTCAGGGCAGGGGCTATGATGTGAATTGTTTCTGTGAGGTGCCCCCTGAGGTCCTGGGTGCTTGCTAATAATAAATGAATGATGTGTTTCTAATCATCGCCGCCCTGCTTTCAAGCCGAGCCTTTACACAAGCCTTGATTTAAGCCTTTCAACACAAAAATGCCACTCTGCAACTGCCCGTCAGAGATGCAGGTGAGTGCGAGTGGTAGGATGTGCTGCGGACAGTGTCCGTCATGAATTTTTGGGCCCCTTCCCCACACCCTCTCTACATGTTTAATTTTGCCCCCTTTTTCCTTTCCTCACTCTTAATTTCTTCCTCAGGTGAGTTCCCTTAAGCCTCTTCAT
>NW_017729016.1:2696394-2701551 GCF_001723915.1 Gavialis gangeticus
CCACCCCGATCAATAATGATTTGTAACCTCACATCTAGCCCCAAGAACAGGGAAGCACAGTGAGTCAAAGCAATTATTTGCTATTCACTGGTGACTGCATCTATCCCCAGTTGCCCCTGCCCACGCATGCTGTTCACCCGGCTCTATCTAGACAGAGGCACGCAGCTTTCCTCCCTCCGTCAGTCATTGCTGCTGCTTTGCCTGTGTGCCCACCTGCAACCCCTGCTACCTCTGCAGGGAGTCCCTTCCTCCCATCCTCAGCTCCCCGCCAGCCTGACTTACCGCACCTGGGGAAGGGGAGGTCAGGTGGACTGAACGACAGACTGATCGGAGGATGAACGTGAGGCTATTTCTAGGATATTATCAGTGACCGGGCCGTTTTCTTTGTGGGATTCCCAGGTGCAATGGAGGAAAACCTCTCTGATGAAATGCATTCGGGAGAAGGCTGCCCCAAGGGTTTGGATTCACCTCCTGCGGCCTGCCCCTACCCCAGGTCGGGGACTGATCAGCACCATTCGCCGGCAGATCATAATCCAAATGAAAGGAAATGAGTTGGAGGCAGAGTAGGGCAAGGACAGGATTACCCTCCTTCTGCTACACATGGGGAAACTGAGGCATGATTTGTTGCTGCAGGCCAGCTTCGACGGCCTTGCAGAGCACAGAGCTCCCGAGCATCACTCCTGCAGATAAATCCCAGCTTCAAAAAAGCAGCTCTTTGCTGGCCAAGCTGCAGCAGCCCTCACACACCGGGGAAGGCTGCGTGGTTTAGTACTTAAAACACAAAACAGGACAGTCCCAGCTCATTCCCTGAGCCTCGGTTCCTGGCTGCTTGATTCAGCTACGCCAGCTTTCTAGAGTCCAGTTTCAATAAATCAAGCTGGAGAACTAATCCCAAAGCAGCAATGCTGCCACCGAACCTGGATTTCGGAGCTGAAGGTGCCCAGGGAAAATAAATTAGCTGGTATTTATCAGGACTGGAAAAAAGCCTGGTTGGGGGCAGGGAGGGGAGAGTCTTCCCAAGGGAGCTGGCAAACTCTTCCTTTACAGGAGGGCAAGACATGGCCTCCGCACCGCTTTCCATCTCTTGCCACCTTACAAAATGCCTTATAACTAACCCCCAAAGCCTGGTGTCTTGCAGACTGGCCTGAGTTCCTCCCAGCAGCCCCATCTACCTCTTGTCAAGAAGGAAATTTCCATGCTGAGAAAACAGGCTGGGTGTATGGCACGAATGCTGCCGCTGTTATGTGAGCAAATGCGACCGCTGCTGGGGTTTGGCAGGGAGTGGGGCCGGGTGGTGGCGGGGAGGCCTTGTCCTGACACATCTGGGTGCATCGCTGAGGGCCTGGGGGAGGAGGAGGAACACGTCAGGAGAAATGTTGCCTGCGGCATATCAGCAGGCACAGCTGCGCCGTCTGTGCTGCGGCCTCGCTGGAACAATCGGTGCAGGGAGGCACCTGACACGCTGGAGGTTGTGTGGGTGGAAGCTGCGGGGGCCCGTTAGATCCTGCGCCAATTATCTCTTCGGCTCCGGTGCGGAGCAGCCCCGTGCTGAAGGCAACAGGAGCTGCCTGTGTTTCCCGGGAAGTCGGAGAGCTGCTCAGCACAACAAATTGCTGCTCGGGGAGGGAGGATGCCGCGGGGCTCCTTTGCAACCACGAAGGGGCCGGCAGCTGAACCCACCATGGAGATGCTGCACATCAGGGGAGGGTGGATGGATGCAGTGTCCGAGCCCCACTTGGGCTCGGGCATTAGCGCTGTTCGGACAATGAGACGGGCCTGTTACGGACGGTGGCTGCAGGCAAGGCCCTGGATGCCACGGAGCTGCACGTTTGAATCCCGGGAGTGTCGATTCAGCCCTCCCCGGAAGACAGCAGCATAGGGCACTTTTCCATGGGATTGCAAACACGTCTACACAGGGGCTCTGTAGATGGCAGAGACATCTTCACAGACTATGGACCTGACCCTCCTCTTTGCTTTGTGCTTTGGTTTGCTGTCATGAGATAACAAACCCTGAGGGACCTTTTGCCTGGTTAATGATCACATCCTCCTTATTCAAGACTGCCTGCATTGGCAGGAAGAGTCTGCTTTGCAAATGCATCCGACCCAAGCTTCTTGGTGTCGGGAGGACAGAGGCATCCTGCCCCTTTCCCCTTCCCCACTATGCTGCTCTGGAGATCGAGAGCATCCCTGGAGTGACAGCAGCTTTTGCTCCCTACCAGGGGGAATGAAGGGGTGTCTTAGCGTCATGTGCTCTGACCCTGGGTTTTGCTGACCAGAATAGAGCAGTCAATTGAATTAAATGGCTTTGGGATAAGCAGGACAGTTCCACACAGCAGCTGACAGGCCACTGGAGGCTCAGACAGCAAGTTATTCTTCATATCCCTCATGTGTCCTTCCCTGGATTTGGAAGCCTTAAGCAGGGGATGCTCAGAAAGCCCTAGGAGTGATGAGGATCCACCCTTGATCTGGAAAAGCCAGCTCAGTGCATGCATGCAGAGACTACTGGGGCAGCAGCAGAGGAGACTGCTCTGCTACAGCTGCCCTGTACAGTCTTGGGCAAGTCACTTAACTTTCCGAGTCATCATCAGTACCCCAAATCTTGCTCCTTTTTCTCAGTTCAGCACTTGTAACTGCAGCCCGTTACAATCCGCTTGTGCCACGTGGGGCGAGATGCCCTTTGAAGCTGTAATTGCTTTCCTGGGAAAACCAGCTCAGGCTGCAGTTCAGTAGACAGGGCCTTTTAATGAGCCAGACAGATGTCAAAGTAAGCTGGAACTCGTTATCTTCAGGGATGCACTGGGAAACCCCCGCTCCCAGTACTGGAGCCCAGGCCCCACTGGCCGCTAATGGCATTAAGGGGCTCCCAGCTCTATTACTCATGGGTCATTATAATTAGGAGTAAGGCTGGACTTCCCAAGGGAGACAGACCATCTGGACTTATAACTGTAATTAGCAGCTGACGAATGTTGGAGTTCCCTTCCTGGTTAATGTTTAAATGCAGACTCGCGGTACGAATGCTGATGGTGGACAAAGCCCGCATGAGTGACCCTGGCAGGTTTGGCCAATGTGCGCAGGTGACACCAACGCCCTGATCTTCCCCCCTCGCTATTCTGAGTGCAAGGGAATCACTCGTACAGTACCCCATGTGGGAGCACGCTGCCGGCTGTGCGTCCTCCTAGCCCCAGGCTGTGAATACACCTTCCCCTTCCTGGTTCCACTGCCTCCAATGCTCCTCCTCCTTCAAGGCTCTTTGGGTGAATCCAATATCTTTTATTAGCCCAACTCAAATACTTGGAAAAATTCCTAGAAAGTTTCGGGTATAAAATACCCTTTGTCGGGCTGGGGAAGCATGCGCAGTTGGTGTGTGCGCTCTTCCATCCAGGAAGAGCACACACACCAACTGCGGATGCTTCCCCAGCCCGACGAAGGGTATTTACATCCGAAAGCTTGCTAAGAAGAATTTTTCCAACTATTTGAGTTGGTCTAATAAAAGATACCAGATTTACCCAAAGAACCTCGCCTGCCTACGTCCTTAGACCAACGTGGCTACAACCAGCACCCCTGCTCCTCCTTCAAGATGCACCTCCTGTCCCCTGGGTTGGATTTAATCTCTAGGTAGCACACGCAGAAGGGATGGTAATACGGGTAGTTCGCCCAGGGCTCGGTGAAGGTCAGGAGCCTGGCACTTCACCCGATGTTTCTGCTAACGGGGTGCTGGTGAGCCTGCAGCTACACCAGGTCAATTAGATATGGGCAATACAGAGGAGAGACCTCTGCGGTAAGCTCAGCTGGCTCAAAAGCATAGGAGAGCTGGAGGAGAGTTCGCCTTGGTTTCTGCATTACTAAACCTGTCTTATTTCCCCCCGACCGTGCTTGTTTTCCTCCACTTGGAGCCTCCTTTAAACAACAGGCGTCCTCAACACCGAGGGCGAAGCCCACTGCACTCTTAACTGATTTCTATACGGGGTCTGGGTGACCCGAGCTGCTTCGCTGGGTCTAAGCTACCAAGAAGGCTGCAGTAACAAGGTGCCGCTCCCCTTACAAATGGATTCAGGAGCTGGCACCGCAGCCGGTCATTGGCAATGTCTGCCCTCTGTGTCTGCCGTGCTGAGAGAAGAGCAGGGCACGTGGACAAGGCAGTGGTGTAGCAAAACTAAGCCCTTTGCTCGGTCTCTCATTGCTCCCGTCAGCCAACAGAGGAACGCAAAAGCACCGGCACACGGTAAAAAGCCCCTTTGCACCATAAAGCAAAGGGGAGCTGCTCTTTTGAGACCACCTACCTGGGCGCATTATTATTTGAAATAAAGCAACCTGGGCATAACTTGCTAATGGATTTGGAAGCTGCTAATCTCTGGACCCATGTGCTAGGAGGAGAAAGGCACCAGAAAAGGAGCCCCCAGAATGGATCGTCTTGTTATCTTAGAGCGGATTAGCACCTCTTTCTCTGCCAGCTGCCCAGCGTCTTGACTACACTTCCCATGATACACTGGGGATGCCCCTCTTGCCGAGTCCCGGGGACCGCATCCCGGATGCGTTGTCTGGGTATGAAGCCCAGGCACAGAGCAGAATGGGGTCCCGGGAAATCGCAGGCACCGCTGGCAGCATTTCCAAGTTGAAACGCTGGGTTTCCAGGCAAGAGAGACATATCCGGAGAGCAGCGGCTTTCCACAACGACATGGCATCCCCACTATTTCATGCTCGGAGAGATAGAGAAAGCAGATGTCCCCATTGCCACTTCAAAGAGATGCCTCTGCCATTCTCTCACAACCTATCTGCGTCGAAATAAAACCCACCTCGACTCAAAGCGGCGACTTTTCCGAGGGATAAAGCAGGGGTTTTCAGAGGAACTGAAAAGACGGAGGAACTGCAATCGTTTCTGCACTCCCAAGTTTGCTGCAGAGCTGTAAAAAGCCAGGCTGCCCAGAGCTGCGTTGGCAATGGCACTGCTCCGCTTTGGCATCAGAGGCCTGGCAGAAATGAAATGGGGTGGGAAATGCAGAGAGCGGGCCAGCTGCTGATCTCACTTGCGCCGGTTTTACCCCAGTTGCAGCTCTCTGCTGCTCTGCACCGGGAAAGCTAATCTCTGCAAAATGGGCTCGAAGTTCACCGGTTCCCCGTGCTGCGGAGATGACAGCAGAAGCTGCAGGGCGTTCACAG